>NC_137811.1:57038339-57129241 GCF_963921795.1 Nannobrachium achirus
GGTTAAAAAATACTGTATATCCATAAAAGATTGCCATCTGAAAGGGCCATTCAGACTGTTATAACTATAACTGTATCTATGTTGGTTCACTTTTGTCTTTATTATAGTTGTGGTGACAGTGAACTCTGCCATCCACTTGAATTTTTAAAACTACATCTTTATAGTTATTGCTCGGTGTGGACTTTAAGAGTCAGATCAATTATAAATTGGGTATTGATTATTATTTGTATTATTTTTCATAACTGTATCAAGTCTCATTATGTCTCTAGTCTAGGCTAAATGAAGCAAATTGTGTTGCTTTTGAATATAATCCTTTCGAGGATCAAGTTTCCAAATGAAACCAGTTACAGGCTGAGCGGTATGCTACTTCCCCCCCAAAAAACAACCCATAATTTATTGCTGGAGTTTGATGATCAGAAAACCAAAATTTCACCAATTTTGGTGCAATGCATTCCTATGGTGTAAATAAACCTCTTCTAAAGGCAATGGTACAAACCAATCTAGCTTGCTTTAGTATAGATGTCATCAGTTGTCTTAGATGGCTGTGAAATATGTAAATAAAAAGAAATATCTAGAAATAAATATATGTTATTTAATGGGTAACAGCAGGCACGTGCAAACATAGACATCAAAGGGTGCTTGAGCCCCTGCCCTTTAATCTGTCTGTAGAATAATGACGTTACGCCACAACTCCAGTATCGACTTGATTATCCTTAGTTCAATGTGATATCACGCACCGAAAATAGCCGACGTCCAAGCTCACAACGCGTCGCAGCGCAACGAGTTGTGAGCTTGGAGGTCAGCTATTTCCAATATTTCCACCTAAAGGCCCTTTTAGAAATTTCAGCCCCTGCCTCTCTAACCTTCTCTGCACGTCCGTGGGTAACAGGAACGCCCCCCCCCCCCCCCCCCCCCCCCCAGCAGAGCATAAGGTTAGGAATACGTTTAGGGTTAGGCATAGTTTTACTGAGGTTACGTTTAGGAATAAGGTTAGGTTTTTGGTTTTGGCATAGTTTCACTAAGGTCTCAATTTAGGAATAAGGTTAGGTTTAGGCATAGTTTTACTGAGGTTACGTTTAGGAATACCTAGTGGCGACTGTTCCGAGGTCGCCGGATTTGACCAGAGGCGAGCGTGTTTTGGCGCAAGCGTTTAGCCGTTCTTGAATTCATTTAATGCCACGAAAGGTTTCATGTGGCTACTACTATTCACACACACACATACACACACACACACACACACACACACACACACACACACACACACACACACACACACACACAGTAAATAATTAATTTGTAATTCTGCTGAGAGTATACTTTTAAATGAACACTGGGGATTTGACTGTGCAGCTACAGTACAGTACAGTGTTGTACAGTTATCTCCCTGCAGGGCAGGGGTCTAACACCCCCCCCCCCCTAGTGAATGAACAGGAGCTACGTCACCGGGACACGCTGGCTCATTACTTGTGAATGGGCCCTTTCCTGTCCTGACATACTGAAACAGTTTGAGCCAACGAACATCAACTGAGGAAAAATAAATAAGAGCTTATTTCCCTTCTCTGTGTCTCTTGTTTCTCCCACGGTCACTGCATGAAACGGATCTGAAGGAGGCTGCGCTGATGTGATGTTTGAAGGGAGACTGCATGGACATAACAGTCAAAAGGCCTTCAATCTGCACACTTACAAAAGTGATGCCAGGATCGACTGAAGCCGGTTGCTCCTGATGCGCACACGCACGGCCACATGTGCCACACTTGGCCCAAAAAGCTATAACTGCTTCCTGACCTGGTGTCCATTAGCTTCCTTTGCCACCTGGCAGCATCCCCCATTACACAGTCCACGCACATTTGTACACAATTCACATACACTCGCAAAGCGCACACATGGACGATCGCAGTCATCTCTCTCATTCATGCATTCATTGATTCATTCATCTCATTCGCTCACACACACACACACACACACACACACACACACACACACACACACACACACACACACACACACACACACACACACACACACACACACACACACACACACACACACACACACACACACACACACACACACACACACACACACACACGCTTACACACTAGGGATGGGACGATAAGGGATATTATCGTTTATCGTGATAAAAAACACTCACGGTAATCATATGATAGAGATTTAATTTATCGTGATATCGTCCTCCGTCACGCACTGGGATCAATTCACTTTTTATTTGCAGAGCTGCATATCCGGTACCACTTAAACCCTTGGTAAAAGCTACTTATAATGTACGTACTTGATACAGGCTTTTTTCACTCTCTATCAAATGTCTTTGCCAAAAAATAGCCGATCTACAAGCGCGTTGCGACGCGTTGTGTAGATCTGCTATTTTTTGGCAAATGTTCCACCACAGGATGGATTTTGATTATTGTGATAAAATCGTAAGTTGCGATTTCTTTTGTCACAATAATCGTGATATGACATTTTCATATCGTCCCATCCCTAACACACACACACACACACACACACACACACACACACACACACACACACACACACACACACACACACACACACACACACACACACACACACACACACACACACACACACAGGCTGTACTTTACAGATATCAGCTGTTATCCCCGTCTAGCATCAGTCCCCAGGCACTATGCTAACAGCCTCCTCTACAAGCCAATTTACAAGGATTCTGCTCGTGTTTACATTAGCCCTCTCACAGTGCATGAAAAGAGCAGGGCCGCGGCGCAGAATAGAAATGAGCAAATATGAATAATTCAATCTTCCTCCTGGCCATTAACACGTTTCCCTTGAATAAAGTGATAATAGGTTATCATCTGTGAAATGGAAATTGCATAACAGAGAGACGCGCGGAGAGAGACGAGAGAGTCTCCAGTTACACCAGAGGAAATTAATTTCACAGCACATCTGCTCCGCAAAGCCCCGTCTCTCCAATGCTAAGTATGAGAAAATGTAGTCGTTCGGCTCCGCTGGCTTTCTAATTAGATTAGCATGCTTATTTGAAGGCGGGAATCTTTAGTCTAGTCAAAGGAATTAGTGTTCCCTATTACAGATACCTAATATTTATAATAATGAAATGACTTAGCCAATTAGGGAGGGTTAAAAATGCATTACGTTAGGTTATTATATTAGCCAGATGGCACGCTGAATGGTTGGTGTTGGTGCAGTGCATCTGGATGAGCACTATAGGGGCCCATTCTATAGAACATGCTGTAGTAATAGCTTTGCAGGGGCAGCTTGGCTCTCAGCTGCCTTTCCCAAGAAGCAGCTTTAGCTTGAGGAACAATCAAAAGTTTAATGGCCAAGCTTTCTCCTTCCCTCTTGTTGAAAAGATAAAGGCCCCTGAAACAAATCAATTTCGAAATTGAAAGCATCCGGTTTGAGGATAAGTAACTGACAGCAATGTAAACAGTTATGATTTTGATGGTTATCGGCGTAAGGAGGCTAACAATGGCACTGAATGAGTCAAACCTCGGAGGGAAAGAGGGACCATTGTGCATTTAACTTTTTTTTCCACCCTTTTCATCCATTTCTATCATTTTTTTGTTTTGTTTTGTTTTGTTGTTTACCGGTGGACAGCTGTAAATGATAAGAGATTGAGGGGCCAGCAATCTGAAATGGGGATCAGCAATCCCTCTGGTGCACAGCTATGAGACTCAAAGCCACGGGTGTCGCACCAAATCCTGGGCCCTGCATGGGTACAAGGATTCACTGCGGGCCCTCCATGAGCTTTAACTATTTTGTGCCTTAACTATTGAAAAATAGCAGATATACAAGCTCACAGCTCACTGCGAGCTTGTAGATCTGCTATTTTTTTTAAATCGTGAAGATTTGTGCAAGTCTTTGAATATTTCAAATCCTTCTGTTTTTTTTTGAAAAAAACATGTTTCTATGTCAGTGGTGCTCAAACTTTTTCATGTGAAGGACCCCCCAAATGATATGTATTTGGCCACGGACCCCCATCACAAAATATTTAGTTTCAGGGACCCCCCAGAAGCAACATTTTAGTTAATGTTCGCTTAAAAAATAATTATATTCAAAGATTTGCACACATTCTCATGACTTTTCAAAAATAGCAGCGTGGCACTCGGTGCCGTGCTGTGAGCTTGTATATCTGCTATTTTTCATTAAGGCCCCTCCACCTTGGGCCCTAGTAACTCAGTCCCACTTTCCCCGGCCCTCGTGACGCCCCTACTCAAAACAGCATGGCTTCATGCTCGGAGGAAGCTGCTCGCAGTGTGCAGTGTGGATGATGAAGATGATGAAGAGGAGCCTCTATTGTTGAACACCTGCTGCCATTTGGTCTATGACTGCTGATCCCTCCTAAAGCCTTCCTGCAGTTTCTTCAGTCAACTTGACAACTGTATACTTGTGTTGTCAGTCAATATTCAGTATCAGCTTTGTTACTAGTGGCCCTTTCTTCCCCCATTTATCCTTGATGGTCTTATCTATTAAAGTCCTGTGAGTTAAGAAGAACTGCCTTTCCCGTACAGTGGCGTTCACATTTGGACTCTTCTCCGTGCTGCACCCGAGAGTGAGCGGGTCTCGTCAAGGTTAAACTGAAACGATTGACACTTTGCTTTCCATTGCAATTCTCCACTATAGTCTTCTACTTTGCTCTTGTCTTATATAGAGTAAAGGCAGTTGTATTATAAGCCACTGAATTAAGCTCACAGTGTCCTCGCGATATAACCCAATTCACTGCTCTTAATTTTGCAATCCCATCACACGGGGTGCTGCAAAGCCCTACTTCTCCATCAAAACCATTAAGAGCATTGAAGCCTAGAGTATCATCAACAATGGCAGGTAAATATTTAGGCTGTCTCAGTGGAGCAAATAAGCCACCCAAGGTCAAATGGCTGTGTTAGTCCATTCCAGCTTAGCTACATCAGGTCTTAAGCAGAAGCTATGTACACAAAGTCCAAGGCAGCGCCTATAGGAAGGATTTGTCCCTCAGCTTGCTGGGAAAATATCGGCGATACAGTCAAGGGCTGTAATGCACGATGAATACAAGATAATGTAACATTTAGAATATTCAGATAAAAGTCAAATGGAGAGATGTGCTTGTTTATACCATGCCTTTCACTTTATATCATATCAAGACATCAAAAAGCATTCGCGGAAACAAGGAACCAAACAATTGGATCGCAGGAAAGGTCATGCTAGCCTATTTTCCGCTCAACAAATCGGCACATCTTCAACAACTGACTTCTAAACACGTCATCTATCAAACCATCAGATATATTGAAGCAATGCTTTGGGAGGGTGTGAAAAAAATCATAATTGGAGTTTTTATCTCTTCCATTATTTTCTTCCATAACCTGTGTCAACAAAATCAAAATGCCTTTTTGAGTCAGGCTTGGAAGAGCGGCTCTGGGCCCAGCCATGGTGGCCTCAGAGATATGCTCCACAGGATAAGTAAGTAAGTGAGTTCTTTCGTTTTTTGTCAACAGGAGACTTTATAGCTTTGAAGTAATAAATCATAAAAAACTACTCTGCTCCTAAACATTTATAGATAAGGGAGTTAGGAATCAAATCAATTTAAGTTTCTGTACACAAGGCCCCAGTGTGCTCAGCAAACACACTTGCCGTCACACCATCTAAACGTGAACACACTGTAAATGGATTACCGTGAGAGGAGAGAGATGGGTTCTGTCATCCTCCAAGCACTGCTACAGTACAGTGGTCCATTCCAAACAGTGTGTGGGGATAGACCTGTAAAAATACAAAAAAGGATATATTAATATCAATATTAAATAAATGAGATAAATGAGAATGAATACAATTAAATGAGTTCACTTGGTATTTTGTTGGACTGTTTTCAAAGCTGCATTTTTATATCCGACTAGCGGTGAAACAAGTGATGAGGCTATTTATAGTTCGTCAATCTGTGATCGGCCAAAGCAAGAAATAATAATTGTACACCGCCACGCTCATGTGGCTTATGTGTGCTTGTGTGTCCTTGTGCCCAAAGAACACGTGATAAAAACATTGCAGGATCAACTGGTCAACAAGACAGGATTCACTAAGGCTGCAATCAGACATACGCGTGATACATCTTCTCCGCATCGTTTGAGAATGAGGGGAGGAGGGGTCAAATGCATTTTCTATCTAAGTCACGTGGTTTCATGTCGTTGCTGTGTCTCTTGCTCAACCGAAGGCTGTCTTTTGGCCAAGAGACACGGCAACGACAAAAAAACACTTAACCTTCATTGACAATGAATTGGACCCCACCACCCTCCCTCATTCTCAGACGATACGGACACGATAGCTGTCGCAACTGTCGGTAGCGCGCCTAACAGTAGCGGCTTCATTTGGATCTCGATCTTTATGTGACCAGGCTATGACAGCAGTCATCTATGAGGTATCTATGATGTATGTTTTGATGTAGACTGATGTGGTCCTAAGAGTTGTCCTCTATCTGTCGTGAGTGATGATTCAGTTGAGCGGTAGTCTCTCGATTACAGACTTCCGCATTAATGCAAGTGAAAAGAGCAACCAAACTTTTCCTTGATGATGGCTAGCCAGATTGGTTGAGCGGTAAATAGAGGTGGAAAGAGTACTGAAATTGATTATTGTTACTTTCGTGAAATACACAAAGTAAAAGTACTAGTCCAGGAAATTACTCAAAAGTAGTAAAAAGTAGCCTATTTAAAAACTACTCTTTGAGTAAAAGTACCTTTTTAATTTATTATTATTATTATTGTTGTTTATTATTATGTTTTTTTTTTTTACATTAATTACATCATGAGAACATGTAAGCAGATATCTCTACCATCCGGGGAAGGCAAATCATACACTGAATTATATAGTTAGCATTTTTCTTGTTAACTCGTTTCATACTGAACAACTTGTAAAGATGTGGCCAGGGATGCGCACATTGTTCACTTTCCTGTGTTTGTCTTTCTCCTTCTTCTTTGTCAGATGAGATGAACTAGCTCCACTGTCAGGAAGTTCCACACTATCAGGAGAATCTGTCAGATTCAGATTCATTCATTTTCTCCCAGTCAGTTCTCACATTAGCCTTCCTTGTTTTGTTCAAGGAAGATCAAAGAAGGAATGGACACCGACGTCATTTTAGGCTCCATGGCCATCCGCCATGACACTTTGGGTGGCGGAAGTGGCACCGGAGGTTCGGTGGATAACATCAGCGTCTATGAGCTTCGGCTGGGACAGCTCATGAACAAAAAATAATTCTGAACGATAGAGACCTTTATAAAACACTCAGCTCAGGAATATAAAAGAAAACATGTCACACATTGTTTTGTGCTGTGTTGCTTTTCGGTGAGTACACTGTATAACATTATAGAGGCATCTAAAGAGCACAATTTACGTTTCTGAACTAGATAGTATCGCAAGACTCTCCACCATTCCCTGTCTGGAATCCAAATCTCGCGATAGCTCCGAGACAGAAACTATACTTGCCGCTGTTTAGGTGCCTCAATAACATTATGTACTGTGCACATCGAAAAGCAAGTGATTGTAAAAATACCTGTGATATGTCTTCTTTTATATTCCTGGAGCGATTATACAACAAAGGTCTCTATCGTTCAGAATTATTTTTTGTTCATGAGCTGTCCCAGCCGAAGCTCATAGACGCTAATGTTATTCACCGAACCTCCGGTGCCACTTCCGCCACCCAAAGTGTCATGGCGCATGGACCGAGACTCTCCACCATTCCCTGTCTGGAATCCAAATCTCGCGATAGCTCAGAGACAGAAACTATACTTGCCGCTGTTTAGGTGCCTCAATAACATTATGTACTGTGCACATCGAAAAGCAAGTGATTATAAAAATACCTGTGATATGTCTTCTTTTATATTCCTGGAGCGATTATACAACAAAGGTCTCTATCGTTCAGAATTATTTTTTGTTCATGAGCTGTCCCAGCCGAAGCTCATAGACGCTAATGTTATTCACCGAACCTCCGGTGCCACTTCCGCCACCCAAAGTGTCATGGCGCATGGACCGTGGTGTGGGCGTGACTTATGCTGTCTTCTCCTTCTTTGAGCCTTCTTGGTTTTGTTCAAGATAAAGTTTTGTTTCTGCTGGAGCTTCTTCTTCTTCTCCTCCCTTGGTTTTAAGGACAGCTTGCAACCATAATCCTGCACTACTGCCACCTGCTGGAAACCAGCAGTCCCATATTGCTTTCATAGCTACAGTATGTCAAAAACCTGAATTTACTTTACTTATTTACTTAATTTAAATTACTCTTACTCATTGTCCAAATGAAAAGTACAAGTATTTACTGTTCTCAAAGTAAGAGTAAAAGTAGAGCATTTAAAAATTACTTTACAGATCCTCAAAAGAACTTCGCTTGAGTAATTACTCCAGTACTTTTAGTTTTTAGTATTTTCCACCTCTAGCGGTAAACCTGTGAAAGTAAATGACACGGGCAGTATTTCATGACCTTTCTGAAGTTTTTTAATCACATAAAATACAAAAAAATGAAAATGAATGCATAAATAAAACGCAATGTTCTACAATGTAGACGAGTTGCTTCTTGTATCATTGGACAATGGGCCCTTCAGTGGGCATGGCGTCACAGGTTAGAGTGAACCTACACAATCACATACTGTCAAACAGATAAAGGTTAAACTGGGCAAACCTAATATATCATAAGAACATAAAGATTCCATATATGGGAGAGGTTTCTGCCCGATTTGACCACCATTAATTTCCTTTAAAAGACAGCTCTGAATTTGGACATCCATTATAAGTGATATAAAAAGATATTTACAAAAAATAAAGAACATTATGTGTACAAAAATGTGTTCTAAGTTAGCCTAGTGGCAATATCCATGAGAAATGTGACACTGATCGCATCAGCGGTTTGCAAAATGATCACTGGACAGACACCCAGATGGCTAGACCCTTTCATAGCCACACTGTAAGAACTACATGGGAAACTTTAATAATATGTTACTTACAGTACCAACATTTTTATGGCGATAATAACGGATGTTTTTCATGGCCTTAAAAGTCTGTTTTCTTTTCATAATGCCTGCCTTCCATATTGTTAGCAACCAGATTCACTCACAATTTGATTCGAAAATGTAATTTTAACGATTAACACGTATAGTAGTGAGTTATCATGATTATACAACAAAAAGAACTTAAACATGTGGTCAATTCCAATTCAAGCGCAGATTATATGCTGTAGCTTTAACTTCTTTCCGTATTGAAAATGTATATTTCAGAACTTGTCATGGGGCTGTTTGACTTGGCCCTGTGTGGGTGACAGGCTATTCATCACAGAGTTAAGTGTCAGCATTAAATTATCCCCACTATTATGACAGCGACATTATTCATCAGGATTAGGGCTAGCCAAACAGGGCCTCCGCAGCTGCAGCCATCCCCTGCTCCCTATCGATCGCTGTTCCCTCCATTACCAACACAGAGGCTATCTGCATGACACCAGCGCATCGCGCATGTTGATGATGCTCTTGTCTGCTACCAGGATGCGTGTATCATGAGGGAGGGAGAGAGAAAGGGGGAGAGAGAGAGAGAGAGACAGTGAGAGAAAGAAGGAGGGGACAACACAGACAAGGAAAAGAAGAGATAAAGGGAGAGACTGTACGAAGAAGAGACTCTCCAGAGAGTGGAGGTATAATGAAGTGCTGGATAGGTTTAATACGAACGACAGAAGGGGCCACTGCCGTAGTCGAGAGCTGTTAATATCTCCCCCATTCCTTAAGCAAATCAAGTGATCTGCGACTGCCTGTGTTTCGATAAGGAGTGGATGAGGTCTGTTGAGAACAGCTTGATTTAGTTGTTGTTTAAAGTGAATATCCAGATAGCTTGAACGCATACTCTGTATGATCTGAATCTGCTTGTATGTCTCAGTGGAGCATGCACTCGGACTGGAGGAGCGAGATAAAACTGCAGCGGCGTCTGCATAAATCCCTCATTTCTATTCCCTCGCTCCCAATTCCTCAAACATGCCACAAGACATTACTTAAATAATGCCTGAAGGTGCAACAGCACTGACAGTGTCCCCCTCCGTTCAATTTGAAACGCATCAAATCCTCTCTAATTCCACATTTCAGGGTTTTAAATTGCCGTGTGCTCTGAAACGTAACCAAGAGAGGCTGGAACTTTGTTTCAAGCCTTGGTTTCTTTTGATTTTCTTTTAATGTCAACTTTGCACTATTCAGAGAAGGGATGAGATAAGAGAGGGAGTCAGCCCAATTCTCCCCCTCTGTTGTGACTGGAGTGTCCTCTGTCATTCTCTCAGGATATACAACATCCATAAAGATAGAACCACGGGCTGAGGGCTTTCAATGCAGAGCCTTTTTAGTTTTTACGGCGTGGAGACGAACGTCTTGAGGGAATTCCACATGGCATGTGTCTTTTTTGTTGTTAGGGTCTCTCCGGACATCATTCCTCAATGGCTCACAGGTGTGACCATGCAGGACCCCATGTGCGACATGTTCCGTCTCTCTCCCAGCATACCCCGCTGAGCAGAACGTCAGCTGCTCTGACTTAATGCGTTTAATCACTATGGAATTAGAGACAACATCACCAAGTAATGGAGCTTCTTGCTTTGCTGTACATTGCCACTTAAAGGAGCTGCCACTCGTCCTGCGGCTAATACACCTGGAGAATATCCAATATAGAGGATATGCTCTTTTTAATTCATGTGAAAGTGAAACTCTGCCAGCTGTTAACTGGAAGGTGGGACATACCTGTAAGCATTGGAAATCATGGCATATGACGAGGCATTTTGCTTTCCTGGATGCAATGCTGCTCAATATGAGTTATTTGAGTTTCACAATCGCAGTCCATTCTGTGTCTTACATGGTTCACTAACTGAAACAATGGAGTGAATTTGTCACATTTGTTATGACACCGTAATTTGATTTAAGTTCATGAGTCTCATCATTCCCCTCTACACAAATATTCAAATATTATTGTCCTCTACATATTAACAATCCATTACATAACACTACATGCATTGCGTTTGTAATAATAAAATGAGCTGTAACAAACAAAGTCTTCTGATATTCACAGTTTTATACAACAACTTTTCTCTCACACGCACGCGCACACACACACACACGCATGCTCGCATGCACACACAGCGGACCAATGGGGAGAATCAGCTACTAAACTGTAACACTCCATGAGTCAGTGGTTCCCAAACTGGGATCAGGGGTGGGTTTACAGGGGGTCCATATCAAAATGAGGAACAGTTTAAACACTCAAGTCCTATTTAGTCTATTTAAAAATAGCCGATCTACAAGCTCACAACCCGTCACTATCACACTTCTTCGGAAGAACGTTTTAAAATATTTTCTTATAGAGGTCCCTGGCAAAAAATCTTTTCAAATGAGGAATCCTTGACATGAAAATGTTTTTGGAGAAAGATTCGGAGATAAAGCCGTTTCTTTGCAGTGCAATGAATAGGAGCCTATGGAGATTACACACTTCCTAATTACGTCATCGCACGCGCCCAGTGAGTTTTCTTTCACCAGCGAGTCCCAATGACCGCGCGGCGCGCACTAGTGTTATGTAATATAAAATGATATCCCAAACTATTTTGGAATCAGCACACTACGGCTGGTTCCGAAATCCCAAACTAATTTGGGAATGGCACTTATGGGGATTTGTAAAGGCAATTTGAGTAACTGCTAAACAGGTGAGTTGTTACAATTATGTTACAACAACAACAACAACAACAACAACAACAACAATAAGTGGCTCATAGTCACTTAAACATCTTGACAGTATTATAGACAGTGTCATAACACTTTAAAAAGAGGGTGGTATATACAGTAGTACATAGAAAGTATGATCATATCTTTTTTTTTAATTATAAACACAGCCTTGATAGAAAGTGTTATCCAGCTCTGTTTGGTGCTTCTTTGGTAAAAAAAACAAAACAAAAAAAAACATGTCAATTTCCGGAGGCAGATCCAGTCTTGTTCTCAGTGATTGCTTCCAACAGCCTGATAAGACTTACTGTACTGGCTAAATTTGAAATGTGTGTGACTGGAGGGTGATGCTGAGAAATAGATGTTTTGTATCAGAGACATCAGCGCGTGGCCTGGGCTGGGACAATGTAACTCAAGCCTGGGTCGAAGTATAGATCCAGTAGTCCAGAGCTCGTAAGGGGGATACGATCAGATAAGTCTACATGAGCAGTTGAGCTACACCACCTCTAAGCTGTTTTGAAAAGACGGAAACACGCAGAGACCAAGCTCCGGAGATGAAGGCAGCTTTATAAAGTCTGATTGCATTACCGCACAAAAAGCGGACCCTTGATGTTTCAAAAGAGAACTGTGGTGAATCCTAGTCTCTGTTTGATTAGCTTTACAATGGAAGCTTATCTCACCAGAGAATCATTCATCTACAAGTGCTGATGGTTGGATGATCATTGATGGTGATCGTATACACTACAACTGGGATCAAACCAAACACCAGTCAAAAGGTCAATATTGACAATGATCGCCGCCGCTGCCACTTTATTATTTCATATTGCTTAGCCTGTGAAAACTACTTCTGCAGCAAATTATTTTAAACTAAGTAAAGGAATGCAGTGATACCTCAGTCTTTGTTCCCCTCCCTTTAGCTCCTCTTATCACAGCATTACAAATCTCCCCTTTCAGACCAATGTCATTTTTCTCCCATGTAGCTATCAAGTGCCCCTGCCACCACATGTATCGAACCACCCCCTCCCGGAGATCAATACTGAGCCTATGGAGGCACGAACAAAAACTATAATTACTCACAAAGCTACAAATTCCTTGGCGATAACAGCTTATTTCATTCATTATTGGAAGCAAGAAAAATACACACGTTTGCACACAGGGGCTAACTTGAGAGAGATTCCCATCTCCCTCATGTCACAGTTTATTAACCAATCTTTGAAATAATATCTGTTAGGGATTTTTTTAAGCAAAAACTACTCATGCTGACACCAATTACATCAGGGGTTCTCAAACTTTTCCACGCCAAGGAATCCCTAGTCTCGGATAGCCAGGTTTTCAGAGATCTACTGATAGGTGGAGAAATGTCTGGCTATGCAAGACTAATAGCCAGAATCCCAACTAGCCAAATGCTTCCGGCTACATGGCCAGAGGCTATTAGCCTATTACGAAAGGGCTTACAAGATGGATTAAACAATAAAAAGAAAAACAAAGATGATCTACAAGCTCACAACAAATACATTGGTATAATAAGCTTATGAATTTCATTTGAATTTAAATTAATTACTTTTCCTCCCCTCTCCTTTCCAATTTGCAGGCCCCACTTTGAAAACCTGGGTATTACAACACAAGTACTGAATGAACACGCTTGAAAGCATAAGTCAGAAAGCACGCTATATAGACCCGTTTTCTCTCTCTTGGTTATTTCATAATACATGTCCACTTATGCTCTTCATCTCACCTTGGTGTCATCAAGCATGTAACAAACAAGGAACAAGGCCCGCCATATGGGGAAAAGAAATCCATTTTAAACTACCGCTGAAAGAAAGATGAGTTATTTTCCACCATGTGAGGAATAAGGTGAGCAATAAAACCCTTCATGATACAAAAGGTAGGGTGGGAAAGGATAACAAACAAGTGGCCGAGATTTGCTACCTTTCAGCAACCCTCTTAAGTGGTAATGGGATAACCCTGGACACGTCAGGAGCCTATCAAACTGCCCCTCACATTCGACCCCTGGGTGAGACAGGAAGGGCCTGCTTTGTTTGCAGCAATTGGGTCTTGTGTGCAGGGCCGTAATGAAGTGACCTGAAATAATGGAAAGCCCTGGGCCCCGCTCGGATGATTTTTGCTGGGATAAGAGCAGGGATCCTGATTTGGAGTCACAGTTCATTTCATTTTTCGCCTCTGATGAGATCTCCGCCGTTATCTGATAAAATTGAACAGCCATTACCGGCAGGGGCTCAGGCCGGCCAAGCGGTAAAGCACTGCCGACTGCGCCTAACAGAAATCCTATACACTCCACTTTGTCAGCAGTTTTGAATTCATCGTTGCTGGGGGTTGAGCCAGATGATAGGAATAATCTCGGCCCAACCAAGATTGACACTTCATTTCAGAAATCAATATTTACAATTTACTTCTTTCAAAGTTCATTCTGGGAGAAGATTCCATATTATCCCTTTCCAAATAAGCTGATCATATCTCGCTCCAGCCCTGGAATGAGTTTTCCCAAAATGTGAATTTTTTGGTAAAAAAAAAAATCAATGTTGCCATTGTGGGCTTTAATCTGCCCTCTGATGACAGTAAATCTTTATCTTTTTATAGGCAAACGGCTGTGGGCCGCTGACACCATTTCCTCCCAGAACAAAGCCCCTCGCCCCGTGTGGACTCTGGTAGATACATGGAGCCCTAATGTGGCTGGACATGCCACCGACGGGTCATTAATCAGACACTGTGACAGCCACCTCTTCCCAATCCAGCCCTGGCCCCGGCCCCCAGACAAGCCCACTCAACTCCTTACCCACAGGAGGCCAGCCAGGGGGAGCAGGGAGAAAGAGAAGTGGAGAAGAGGAGGATGGCAGGAACTGGAGCAAGAAAGGATAGAAGGCAGGGATAATTGACAACCAGGAATGAAGTGCTGGTGATAGCATGGACAGAGAGATCGGAATCAAATCATCCTTCCAAAATGAATTCTGCTAAGACTTCTGTTCACGTGGTGGGTCTAATAATAACCAGTAAGACTCCCTAATCGGGAGATAAGCGACCGTAGGTCACTTATCTCCACAAATAGGGCAAACATTTTTTATTCCATAATGCTGATCACATCCTAAATGTAGTCCCACTTTATAATAGTCCTTTCCAACGAAACATCTCTCTCAAAGCATGCTTCTAATTCTAAACCATCTCATGTACTGGGATATTATGGCTACCGTGACATGATTAAGATCTCGAATGAGTCTTTTTCCCATAAACAAAAAGAAATCCCCAAACCAATTCCAAACTGATGCATTGTGTCAATAGGCTGCCGTGGGACAGGACCACATCAGTCACAGCAGCAGCTCACCAGGGAGGAGGTCAGTCACTGGATCACTGGACCATCCCCGCTCTGTAACTCAGTTCCTCACACCTAAGATAAAGACCTTATGCCACTCTCACTAAAACGTGTCAGTGAAATCTCTCTCTCTCTCTCTCCCTGTCTCTCTCTCTCTCTCTCTCTCTCTCTCTCTCTCTCTCTCTCTCTCTCTCTCTCTCTCTCTCTCTCTCTCTCTCTCTCTTTTTCTATCTCTCTCTCTCTCTGCCAACTTCTCCATAATATTAATTACATAAAAAGGTCTTGTATTGAGAGTTGTGACAGTTTCCTAAAGATGTCAGGAATGAATGCCACCCGGCTTCGCCTGCCAAGTGTTTATGTGAAGGTCACGATGGGAGATCAGGGCAGGGATCAGAACCGTGACAGCTCAGAATATCATTCTGACTACACACACAGCCGTGATTTGTTTACCTTCTTCCAATGTGTCTTTGAGCCGTAGAAAAGCGAGAAGAACACACATTAACACAGATCATCACCGGCAAGCCCTCAGAGGTACAACGTGATGTAGTTAAAGCAGAAATAACCAATCACAACTTTGGCTTCAGTGAAAACCATAACGTGATTTGAGGCTAAGTTAGAGCCCAGTGAGCATGTGTGTTATCCAATTCCCATTGTTCCTTGGGATTGAGGTGATGTTCCAAATCATCTTATAGGAACATCTAATGCAGTTTCAATTGATCACAGGTTTGAAGGAGAACCCTTAGCTTTATGTCTGTCAGATGCCTGAGGATAGCATAAAACCGGTGTTTACCTCTGTGTGGGAAAAGAAATGAATATGTGAAAAGACTTAAATACATATGTTGTCTTTTCTAACTGCACCCGGGTGACAGTATAGTCATCCTTACCCATGTTTGTGGCGAGCTCTTGACACTGGGCAAAGCATACTCCATTAAAACCGTGCTTAGCTTCACCATAGGCCCCAGTGGATAAAATAAAATACTGCACTTCTCCTTATTGACTGAGTGAAATGAAATAATCTATGATGCATGAACAAGCCCTAAATGAAATAATAATGTCCTTAGCGGTGAAAAACGGATTGGTGGTACAGTAATTGAGCAGATTTATTTTCACCCCTTGGAAAACGGCAGGGTAGGGGGGGCACTGGGGGCGGTAGGCTGCTGAAAACAGCTCCTGCTATTTTATTTAATCTCATATTGGGGGAATTATTGGCTGGTAATCCATTGTTAAACATCATTTAGAGTGATGGATGGAGGGCGTCAGGCTTTTCCCCACGTAATCAATTCATATCTCATTAGCACGTATTATTTATGATTCTCATAATGTCCCCGCGGGGACGGCGCAGGGGGTGGGGGCCACCCCGCTGGAGGTCTCAGCTGTTGCTGAAATGAAGTGCGACATACTGTAGCTTATGACTTAATAACTGCATATATAAAAATGCTTTTGCTTGCGCTATTGATTTGTTTCAGGGCCATTCCGGAAATGAATGGAAAAGGTAAGGTGGGGTGGGGGTGTTAATGGTCCGGAACCCATGTACCCCTACCTACTCCCCTTCTCCACCAAAGAGCAAAGGGGCATAGAGAGGAAAGAAAAATAACAAACCAATGTCAAGGAGAGATATATGTTGCTCATATTCCCAAAATGGAACCATAATATGTGTAATTGATTTTAGGCAGTGCACTCTGGAGGTGAACTCATTAGTATAACTGCCATGTTAATCTATGGGTGGAAAGGCTCATTGTGAAGTGGTTTGCAGTTTTTACCAAAGCCTAAATTAATTTCCGCAAACGTAAACAGAGGCAGAGTGCATGGGCTAACTGTTTTATTGAAGAAAGGAAAACAGTGAGAAGGCGATTTAATACATTTTCCTCTTGTGACAGACAATATCTGTTTCAGTGACCTGTCCTCTGCCTGTGACTTACGAGCAAGGACCAAGTTGGATGTTGTTGTTCTCGTTCTGATGTGTGGCATTTCAATCTGACCCTGTAAATAAACATTGCAGGGCCTGAGGACAATGCACTCTTTGAATCGTTTTTCCCGAATACAGTATCAACTTTGGCAAGCCGATGTTGTTGTAACACTACCGCCGAGGGTACAAGCTTACATGTTTTGTAAATGTCACTTCTAAACACATATCATGTGGTTCAGTTGGCGACGTGATGATGAAAGACTTTCATATACACAGCGTTCATATACAGAACCATAGCAGCTGTACAACTTGACAGGACAGTTTACAGTAGTTCACAGAGACAGCAAAACATGTGCAATACCAAAACATGTTCACTGCATGGGTAGCTGTTTCAAGCATTTTCGTTTTATGTCCATACATGTGCATGTTCTGTTTATTTCAGTGCATAGTGTACAAATTATGACCATGAGATGTTTTTTCTTTTGCCATCACAAAGTGATAAAAAAAAAAGGCTAAATGCTATAGGCCTACTAGTTGTGCTGGTATTGAGTTGCTATAGTAGGTTTTATTTTTTCATAGATTCACTGATGCTATTGTTTGTAAAATCTTTGTACAATTACAAAGTCTTGACAATAAGAATATTATAAGAATAAGAATGTTTATTTCATTGAACCATACAGCTCCACCAATCCTCCTATCTTACACTGGGAGGAGAGAGTGAGGCTTGTGAGGTCCAAAGCCTTAGATGTGTGATCAATACCCTGGACAGGGGCACTGCTGAACAGCGGCAGCTTTCCCTCTGTTCAGTGAGCCAGCACAGAAAAGGAAAAGTGTCATATTGTGATCTTTATCCAGTAATCATCTTGACCCCCAGTAAAGTGATATATGTGTCCACTGGTATATGCTCCAGGGCTCTTTGAGTGTCTCTCTCCCACACTCTCTCTCTATCCCTCTCTAAGCCATAGAGTGCAGCCAGCCTCTGTGCTTGAACGCTGCTCTGGAGTGTTTGACTGGGTGGAAGCCATATAGAGGAAGTGCACACTGATCACTCTGAATCTGGCGTTCCTAATATTCTGAAAATGTCAATATACAGACGAAATAATGATGATGATGATGATGATGATGATGATGATCAAACAAACAAAAATTGTGATAGCAGATCTACAGTTGTGAGCATGCAATTTGGCTAATAGTTCACAATGCAATACCATCATACGATGTGTGCACTTTTATGTTATAAATCAAGTTGAAGGACAATACCGATTGTAATACATCATTGTCCATTGCCAATGGTCACACAGTTTTCATGAACCTCAACCATTTCCCTAATATCTTTGTATTTGTTTTTGTTTAAACTTTGGCCTTAATGTTAATAATGTATAGCCTACACCTTTTGTAAATCTTAGCTGTAACTCACTGTATCGTTCCACTGAACCTTCCTGAAGCTAGAATTTGAGTTTGAAATGCAGCACTTGTATGGAACCATTTTTCCTTGTGTATTAATACTCTGATGTGCTTTTATTAGAGTAGTTACGTTTGCCAGACGATCAACCAATGACAGAACTATGCCTACTGCTTTGGAGACCAATCCTGTAATTTTCCCGAAATGAAGGCCCGCCTTAAAGACTTTGAATTGGCTCTGCATTGCAATTGTTGTTGTTTTTATAACTCTCTAGGAATTATTTTCCAAAACGTCCTAATGTTGTATTTATTTTTTGTAACAAAATCTGGCAGATTATCCCCAGTCTAGTTGAAGAAAGCGTTCAGAGACTGAATTGTCCGTCTAATAGACTATTAGTACAGTAATTCTTGATCCAATAAACAGCGTAGTGAATTTCAAAAGGGTGAAATACCAATACCTACCACTTTCAAAGTCTGGTAGAATGTTTCCCCACACCGTTTCAACATGAATTCTAGAGAATGACATTTTGTGTATGTACAATGTAGGTGAAGCTCTATTAAAACATAATCTGCATGGTTATATTATAAGGAACTCAACATCACTGTAAATGGCTAAGTAGAAATTAAATTGGCATGGTCCTTTAAAGGACAACTTTAGTTTTTTACAACAACGGTTCATATTTTAGATTGTAATTAAAGAATATAAATGATGAGTGTTAAAATTATTTCATTTACTTCTTTCTATTGTTTTAGAGATTCTTATTTCAGTGTTTGGGGGCATGCGTACAAGTGGCTAAATATGTCATTTTATACAGAATAAGCCCATTCCCAAGATACAACGCAACTTTCATGGTTGGATTTGACTTATGGGGGCTAGAAGTGTTACTGTAAATAGCAATAAATAAACTGCTGGCTTATTGTGTCTAAAAATACATATTTAGCCACTTGTACGCATGCCCCCATGCGTACGCATGCCCCACATTTTAGCACGGTAAACGCGATAAAACAATAGAACGAAGCAAATGAAAACATTTTAACAGTCACTTTTCTTTTCTCTAATTGCAATCTAAAATATGAACCCTTGTTGTAAAAAAAAACAAGTTGTCCTTTAAGCCAAATTCATGGTTTGTATGTTGTGTTTCCAACTTGTAAATAATGTTTCGGCACCAACACCACTGTGCGATGAAGAATAAATTAGGCTTTAGGCAAAACAAGAACAGTACAATACATTAGATACTACAATACAATACAATACAATACATTACAATACAATACAAAACAATACAAGATACAATATACAAGATACTAAGATGTGTTGCACCTGTAATAACATGAATCACAAACCCATAGCTATAGGCCTACTGTAGAAGAGGAATATTACAGAAAAATAAATTGTTGCTCACCAGCTTATTGCAGTCAAAATAGTCAAAAAGGCAAATATGTACAAAATGATAAAATGGCCTGCTGACCATGCCAAGTACAATATGTGTGTTTATTGAGCATTTACATTTAAGCACATGTACCCTACCCTTGCATTACTATTCTGGGTCGAACATTCTGCAAGAAAAAATGCAGCTCTACAAGCTCACAATATTACATATTGTAACTTGTTGTGAGCTTGTAGAACTGCAAAGAGATATGATGTAGAGGGGGAAAGGACGTGGGCTATATAGAGCCCTTGGGGACTCTAGTCAACGAAGGGTTTAACGTAAGGGGTTAAAATAATGTAATATCCTACAAAGTATATATCTCACACATTGTATATGAATAGAAGAGAGCATGTTACTGGATTAGAAAGTATATGGCTCTTTTCCACTATGAAGGGAAAACCAGAACCTTCCATAATCTGAAACTTCCCAGAACGGGTGAACTACATTTCATGGCACAGACACGGTTCACTTAGTTCTTGTCATAAAAAGAGCCATCAGTGAATAGTTAGGAATAGGTGAGACTCTCACTGATAACTTTGCTTATACAAACCTGCCATCTAGTGGAGAACTATTATACACCACTCTTAAGTTGTAAAGTCAAAGAGGATGCTGAAACAATACAAAGTTTACATTTTATCCACACCCCTTTGTTCTCTTTCTGCTTCACTGAAAGTTGTTATTAAATATAATTAATTAAAAAGAAAAAGTGAATCAATAAGTTATTCGATAAAACCTTTCAGTAAATTGAGGACCACAGTTGGGTCTAAATATATGATGCTCTGAGATTGGAGTTCAGAGTGATGGGCTGTTATGGACATTTAAAATGTTATCCTTTGCAAATTCCAAATATTTAAAATGAGGAGGGCAATAACGTACTGCATTTGTCTTGTAAAAGTATAAGCCATTAGACTTTGCTTGTGGATTTTCCACAGTACTGCTTGCGCTGTGCAGAGGACAGCTGTCATAGAGTATGAGCCTTTTGTTGCTTTTACTACGCTGTAGCAATGGAGCGGCATCTGCTAAGTTATTCATAAAGGCCCATTACTCCTTATGCATTTTTAATTAGCCAGACATAGCCTTTTTGTCACGATATGGAGGGCTGTAATGAATATTTACTGCCCAGTTATTAATGGTCTGGGCAATTAATAATATGCTGGGAGGATGGCACATCCAGGCAATTAAATCCCACCATGGTTCATCATTTTACCAGTAGTGGTATTATGGATGGACTTTTAAATGTGATTACCATAATGTTGGGTATGGTTTTATTCATTGAGTATATTGAGCATTTATTTCTCACATGTAATGCTTTCATTTGTGTTGTCACTCAGCCTACCATCTGTATGGCATTCATTCTATCTCATTGTCTCTCATTAGGGGCTCAGGACCATATCACTGTGGCATAGGACATTTCTTTAATTGTCATTCATTCATATTGCTGACTTTTTGCACATATTTAGTCTGTGTTTTGCATTCATTCGACACTACTAAGCAATTTCTTTATTGCTAAAACTATATTATAAATAATCATAGTCCATCATTTTATACTGATATACTGAATTGCCTATTACATTTGCTTGTGCACACACATAAAGTAAAAGGATGAAGATCTTGTTCATTTAACAGAAAATACAAAAGTATAAAGTCTCTCATCTTGGGTGGTCCCTTGAAGTGCTTGGTGGTAATTTAGTCCCACACACACACACACACACACACACACACACACACACACACACACACACACACACACACACACACACACACACACACACACACACACACACACACCACAGGTTCATCTCACAATAGCTGTCCCGTGTCTGCCTGCTTCTAGCATTTCTTTAATCACATTTGCAGCTGCAATACCTGACCTGTGGTGTGGTGACATTAGACAGCTGATACCATAGTGTGACTGGACAGCACTGGAAATGTCTACAGCCATGTACTGCAGAATAGTTAATGAACACACACACACACAAACACATCACACACACACACACACGCGCGCGCGCGCACGCACGCACGCACGCACGCACGCACGCACGCACGCACGCACGCACGCACGCACGCACGCACGCACGCACGCACGCACGCACGCACACACACACACACACACACACACACACACACACACACAAACACACATCCACCCATGCATACTGTACATACTGTACACGCACGCACACACACAAACAGACACAATCATCGTTTCAATAAGCCCTCTGTGGTAACATTACAAAGTCAAGAAAGCAACATCTCTCCATTCCTCCCATGATTAATTATATTTATGAGTGAACTGAAAGGGGGGGGGGGGGGGGGAGTCCTACATTTCGATAGTACCTATAGCGTACATTCCAATCTCCTTAATTGATGGAAGGAAAATGGTATTGATATCAACCCGGTATTTCATGGAAACCATTTTTGACAGAGCTTCGGTGATTGAATTTCTAGATGGATGTCTCCTATTCTACAGGACACCTGTCTCTTATCTCCCGCTTATCTGTGAGGATCGAAGCATGCAGACTCTTGGATTACCTATCCATACAATGTCATCCGTTTGTCCCCCAAGTTGGTGTAACCTGACCTTGAAATCAGAGCCACCTAAAATAAATAAATTAAACCCTAATCAAAAATGCTGCTCTCCTTTGGATGAGTGTCACCGTGGAAGGATGATCCGCCCTGATTTGATTTTGCTTCCAAACCACATGATGCATTCGGACAATTAAAATTTCAACAAGTCATTCGCTGATAGCCTGTGAGTTGAGTGCTGCCAGGCCCGGGTTTTGGTTTTGGGTTTCCTTGCGGTTCTGCCGACACTCCGAGGGCAGGTTATTTGTTTTGGCCTATTGCCATGTCTGAGAAAGCCATGTTTGTCTGAGTGTGTGTCTGGAACCTGGAGAGAGAGCAAGGTCAAGAGGCGTACCTAACTTCATACTGTACTATAAAGTTCAGCATACCATCCTTCAAAGGCTGGACAATTGTTACATTGTTGTTGAATTGTGTTCAAATTAAAAACTTGCTTCTCTAATTGTGTAGACTTCTTGTAAATTAAGTAATGCAGATGTTTAACAATAATTTAACTCGACACTCTCAAGAGTTAAAGCCGTGATCCCCCCCGCCAGGGGCGCTGGAACTCCCAAATCCCAAGGGGAGCTGAGCCTGGAGGAGTTCACGCACGCCGAAAAATTCACGTTTTTTATCCGGTTTTGGGTTATTTTTATTACGGTTTCGGGTGCTTATTCCCTGCACAACGGTGTAACAAGGAGCTATATAGTTACTAGTTATTTTAGCACACAGTGCAACACACAGCACGCATGCACACACACAGTCACTCACGCACACACTACAAAATCGGGTATTATTTTTGTAACAGTTTTCTACTGTTTTTTATTCCCCATATACAACGGTTTTAGTTTGCAACAATGAGCCTATAGAGTATAGACAGTTTCTAGTTCTCAAATAAATAGACTTTGGTGTGCCATCAAAGCGGGATTTAAATTTGACTTCCCTTCTGACCGGAAGTGGCACCATGTGATAATCAAATACCTTTTTTCAACATATTTTATTCCCCAAAGTCAAATACATTATTGTTTTAATATAGCTCTGTGTGTGTGTATATATATAGGCTTATTTAAAAAAAATAAAAAATAAAAAAAAAATCCCCCTCCCCACCACCAGGGGAGCTGCAGCTCCCTCAGCACCCCACTTCCAGCGCCCCTGCCCCCCGCCAACAACACAATCATCAGGTAAAGTGTTAAAAGTGTGGCCACACCCACCTGTTCTTTAAGTATGCCTGATTGTCAGGTGGGTGGTGACCCAGCTGAAGTTAGCCACACCCACAGGTGTTGATGGAAGGAGAAAAGGGGAGGGGATGATTTTATGATGTCATTATATCAGTGTATTTCAATTGGGCCTTTTTACTCTGAGACTTTCAACTTTCAGGAAGTAACCATAAATACACAGGGAAGACATATTTGCATATTATAACCACACCTGGGGGTCTATTAGAGTAATGTTAACTCCATAGGCATACACACATAAAAAGTACAAGAATATGACACCAGCGCCACATCTTTAAAGATCTACTGTATAAGGATCCATTTGATTACCAACTCTCCATCATTTAGCTGGGGACCACCTGGATCTCCATCAAGGACCACTCATGGATCCTGGACCACTGGTTGAAAACCACTGGTATAGTGGTATAGCAGAAAACCACTGGTATAGTGGTATAGCAGAAAACCACTGGTATAGTGGTATAGCAAGTGGTAGCCTATACTGACTGAAGGTCAAAATTCAATTCATCCTCTGAGTTGGCAGGCATGCTTTTTTTGCTCAATGGTAAAAATGTCAGCACTTTATTTATTATAGAAAGAGCATTCAAAAACAGTTGGTACCATTTTCTTTCGATTGACCTAGTTCCATTCACCATCAAAATATCTTTGAGAAATAACGACTTGTCTCAAACCCTATACAGTTTGTTGTATGTGAAATAGCATAACTACTGTAGTAGCTCTACAAGCTCACAGAGAAATGTAAAATCTACAGTATGTTAATCTATTTTCACCAGATGTTCATCCATTTTTGACGAATGTTCACCTATTATGACCTGCTCAGAATAGGGATACTAGGCCACATCAGAGTGGTACTGATAATGATGTCTGTTTGCGGGCCAACCCGGAATTACTGATGATGGCTTCCCAGTTCCCACCACAGATTTCCAATGGATTTGTTCAATGAATTGAGAAAATAAGCTCTGTAGCAAACAAGGCTTATGATATTAGCACGTTTTGTTCAACAAGATAATCTGTTTGAACCACAGAGGCAATTATTCTAAGTAAAAGAAAAGTAAGCAGAACGTTCAAAATATAGATATTGACTAAATGAATCGTAACACTCTCCTACTGTAGGTTCATGTTAACCACAGACCTTATTTTCTCAATAAATCACAAGCCCTATTAAGTTAATGTAATTTGCTAAGGGAAATGCAACTTCACTAGGTTTTAGGACTACAAACTGTAGCGCTCCATGGTCATTTTGATTGATTGATTAATTGATTTATTGAATACTTATTAACAGTTTGCATACAGTAGTATGGTACAATTTTACAATGATTGTTAAAAGGATAGCACAGAAATCACTAGGAACTTGTTTCTATTGTGGTCCTGTGGAACCTTTATCAGTGTTTCTCAAACTTTTACATTTCAAGGTCTCGCCTTAACTCTGACAGTGTACAAATGGAACCAAATTGACCCGTTACATGTTGTACACTGTCAGAGTTACAGACTTGTCTGGGTCCATTTAGACCCGCCTAAAGGAACCCAGAGAGTCCCTGGAATCCACTTTGAGAAACACTGCCTTAAGGCCCGTGCACACTGGGCCGAGCCCGGGGCCGATTCCCCGGGGCCGATTGTCGGGATGATCCCCCGGGAAGATCATTCGGTCGGCCCCGGACTCGGTCTTGGGTTTGAACGGTACCCCGACACGATCGGATTATGTTAATTACACGATTGAATACACTGCCCAGGCCAAGTCTACAGGATACAGCTCAAGTATGAAAGGTAGAGACGGAGGTGGTTGTTGGTGGCCGCTGTCTTGACCAAAGGAAGAATCAGTGTTATTCCAAGTAAGAGAATGTATCCAAGCATTCTGGGTAGAGGTGACAGCCCTACTGCACACATTAAAGCATGCAGGTGTCACAGACCTATGTATTATTATATTTACATAATTGACATGTGTGATGTAGCTATAACAGCCATATACCATGTATGGCTGCTGATTCTTGAGTCCTGCAACTCATTAACCCATGTGTGCAAATGTTGTTCCTGTTAGCAGATGAAATTTACACTCAAGGATATTTTTACGAGCTCCACACACGCATGTAGGCCTACATACTTTTTGGAATTACGCACTATTGCATTTGGATGTGCGTGCGTACAGTATATTGGTTGGCTAATTCGGTAATAGTCAAATTCTCCCTCAGTATCCCCAATACAAATCAGCTGGCACCGCCACTGGGAATAGTATTATCAGAGTGGGCCAGGGAAGTATCCTGCAGTGATCCAGAGTGGTACATGTACAGATGGTGTTTTTTGTATGTACAACAAAACACACAGGGTGCAAGTCCTGCCCATACCACCATCTCTTGTTCTAGGTCTCTGTCCCTGAGATATGAGAGATTATGTAATTGGAATTATTATAATCATGACCTTGAGCCTAATCTTTTAGGTTTCAACCCAAAAGTTAATACTTTCTTTGGGGCAGCTTACAGATAAATCCCAGTTCCCAACAAACTTCATGAAAGTCCGCCCATCTGTCTAAGTTATTGAGCTATTTTGTTCACAGACACAGACTCAGTCAGATACACAGACAAGAGCGATTACACACATTCCGTACAAACCTTCGATACAATTCCCAGGATGCATGTAGTCAGGGTTATTATTGGAGATAATGTGAAAATAATGGAATATTCCTTCAACTATATGTTATACTGTAAGAGTCTAATGTTTGTAGCATGAGAGCTGTGCGCATGCAGATTGTTTAACGCACAACTAAACATTGTGCACCCAAAACAGCAGATCGACAAAACCCATAACACATTGCAGCACAATGCTTTGCAAGTTGTAGATCGTCTATTTTCAGATTTCTTATGATGGAATTCATCAAATGTACAGTATGACCTCACATAACACAAGTATACAAATGAGTGTGCGTGCGTGCGTGCGTGCGTGCGTGCGTGCGTGCGTGCGTGTGTGCGTGCGTGTAAGCACACTGGTGTTTCGCAACCAGTGTGGCATGGAACTGGTGGGAGATGAAAGAAAATGAAATGGAATGTGATTAAGATGAAGTCATCAGCTATAGTCTGCTGCTACAAAGCAGCACTGCAGGGACTTGTGATAGGCGGAGAGGGAACAACTGCGTGGTGGCCCATGGACGTCCAGATATGGGTGTGCAACAGTGCGTGACTGCCCGTACCCATAGGGCTCTGTCCGGAATGAGACTGACAGTACTGATGATGTCATCAAAACAGGCCCTGGGAAGATGTGCTTGAGAAAACTGCCCGGCTGGTGGTGGTGGTGGTGGTGGTGGCGGGGGGGCAAGGGATTTAGTAGGCAGTGGAGCATGGCAACGCCACTGCAGGCAAGTGAATAATTCTGCTCAACACAGAGAAGGGGCATATCTAAAATTCAAAAAGCGGAGAGGGAGAGTGGTATGGCTTCAACACAAATAATCAAACCCAAATAGTGTTCACTACCTTCTGGCTGACTATGCTATTTTGTTCTTTTCTTATTTCCCCTCTCTGTTGTGTTTTTCCCCCCACTGGATTTTAATCTTAGACTCAAGAAAGAAACACTCTTCAAAAACAACTCAACGGGAAACGAGTAAATGAAAGGACCCTTCAAGGTTCAACACAGTTTGAGAACTTTCTGAGCTGTGCATTTTTTTTGTGTGTGTGTGTGTCTGCAGGGGCGTCACACCAAATTCTGGGCCCTGGGTACAAGGATTCACTGCGGGCCCCCCATGAGTTTTAACTATTGAAAAATAGCAGATATACAAGCTCACAGCGCGGCACCGAGTGCCGCGCTGCGAGCTTGTAGATCTGCTATTTTTGAAAAATCGTGAAAATGTGTGCCAAGAAACCTATGTTTCCATGTCAGTGATGCTCAAACTTTTTCATGTGAAGGACCCCCCCCATCTCAAAATATTTAGTTCCAGGGACCCCCCAGAAGCAAAATTTGAGTTACAAATGTTCACTTAAAAAATACATATATTCAAAGATTTGCGCACATTTTCACGACTTTTCAAAAATAGCAGATCTACAAGCTCGCAGCCGCGCTGTGAGCTTGTATATCTGCTATTTTTCAATAGCTAAAGTTACTAGGCCCCCTCCACCTTGGGCCCTGGTAACTCAGTCCCACTTTCCTAGCCCTTGTGACGCCCCTGTGTGTCTGCGTAGCGGAGGCTGCTGTGTTTTCATTGAGGATGCAAGAGTATTGTGCATTTTTGTATTGTTGTATTGTGCACATTCTTCTCATTGCCCTTTGTTAAAGATGAAATTAATTTGCCGTCTATGTAGGTATTGTCTGTCATTGTCATCGTATTATTGAATGTAACAAATAGCATTCATAAAAGTAAAAATCAATTAACATTAAAACAAAGGAAACTGAAATGTTGAAAACAGTTTGGAAAAAAATATTGCAGGGTAAAATAATGGCAAGGACAAGCTGTGCCCTCAGACGAGGTTCTGACACAATCCAAACAAGGTCTTTTTGGCCTATATTTACACTTGGTCTTTTATTTACTTTAATTCAAATAATACAGAGTGAGTGAATGCAGTTTATAGAGCACACTGACAAATATTTAAATATGGCCTTGAATCACTTAAACTGCCTTCACAATGAAGGCTGTGTTGCTGTGTTCTATAACAATTGCAAACCTGCCATCAAGTGGTAGATTCTGTGAATTACAGCTGAATTATTCGGCAGCAATAGAAGTCCACATGTTTACTGTGTATTGACGATTACTTTAACTTTAGTTACGGCTTGCTGATTAACTGATATATTTTAAACAATATATGTCTATTTCACATACAGAAAAAAAAACATTCAGTAATGTCAGTTACATTTTGCCATATGAGTTGCTGCCAAAATTGCAAAGGCTGCACTGATTAGAGAGGGAGGTGCAGAATTTACTAAAACAGACATAGGCCTACAGTATTAATATACTATTACAGTAGGATACTCTCTCTATCTAATGACTGTTTGTAATGGCAAAAGGTACTGGAGTTTACACCTGTAAACTTGTGGTGTCAGAATACATTTTCACAAGTAGGCTGCTGATAATAACTCTAGACCTACATGTCGCACCGCAATGCGTTGTGGGGGGCCTAAAAAAATAAAAATGTTATCATCTATCCATACATTTCCCTTATAGAGGCAGGGTGTGTGACGTTTTAAGTAATGATTAGGATTTAACTCTGCCTACTTTCTGAGCCATTTTGTGAGGTGAAGAGTTAATATGTCCTCATTTCCAAAGCAACAGTACTGAGATCAGATGTTGGAGATATCAAAGAAACATCGTCCAGCGTGACTATAAAATGAAAAAACGAAAGTGTCCCCATTATGCAAGTAAATAACATTTGATTGTGGTTCAATAAATAGGCTTAAAGAGATTATATTATAATCGGTAATGCACCGGTCCCCTCTCTGCTACAACTAGTTCAACTCACCGTTCTCACCGTACTCTCTAATTACAAAGTGATGCTCACTCGACCATGTTCTCTCTCTCTTTCAGTTGGGTAGAGTAAGCTTTAATACTGAGAGAGAGAAAGCATACCACGGTATCTCTCTCTCAATGCAAAGGGATGCTTACTTGGACCACTTTTCCACTAGGCTTTTGAGCACGGCACGGTGCGGCATGGTAAAGAACGTTCTGCTGGTGTCTGCTTCCGAATCCAGAACCAGCTGCGTGCCGAGAGTGTCCAGGCGAGGTTGGCCATCTCCAAGACGATTCTTCCCTGCCAGCGTGTGGTGGTTCCAGGAGGCGAATCAAGCGTTGCACACGTGACCAACACAGAGGCAGGCCGAAAGCCTGACTTTGTTGTAAGTAATGTTCTAAGCAACACTGGCACTTGTTTCGCCTGTCCACCGTGTCCGTAACAGATCAACTGTAGCCTGGAACCAGACCAATCCGCCTGGGCAAAAAAAACTTGCCCTTGGCGAATATGGGTCTTAGTGTGGGGATTTAAGGGGAGCAAATGCTAATTTCGTGCAATTTTGACTTAAAGCGCAAAATTTTGCACAGATGTAGCCCAGGGCTTGCTCTAATGATTTAGCTAGGGCGCCCGAGTCTGCGACCTTCAGGGTCGCCACAGCGGCCAAATCAAGTTGGGCTCCCTTTGACTTTCTATACAGGAGGAAAATTCCCAGATTTTTTTTTTCTGGGTATTTAAGGAGGATCTGAGGGGTCTAACTAGGGGTTTGTCATGATGCTGAATCCATTGCAGGCATTTGTTTTGCACAAAAAACATTCAGTGGGCTAGAAATGGCCTCAGAAAACAATACACGTATGGGTGAGTATTCATGTTAGTCAGAGGCCTTAGGGTTTTTTTTCCTTGTGCTAATCAGTCTAAAAGTGCAAAATTTTGCACAGATGTAGCTCAGGGCATGCTCTAATGATTTAGCTAGGGCGCCCGAGTCGGCGACCTTCGGGGTCACCACAGCACCAACAAAACTCTGAAAAGTGATGACTCATCACTTTTCATCACTAAAGTCGATGGGAGCCCAACTTGATTTGGCCGCTGTGGCGACCCCGAATGTTGCAGACTCGGGCGCCCAAGCTAAATCATTAGAGCATGCCCTGAGCTACATCTGCGCAAAATGTTGAACTTTTAGACTGATTAGCACGAGAAAAAAAAAACCCTTAGGCCTCCGACTAACATGAATACTCACCCATACGTGTATTGATTTCTGAGGCCATTTCTAGCCCACTGAATGTTTTTTGTGCAAAACAAATGCCTGCAATGGATTCAGCATCATGACAAACTCCTAGTTAGAACCCTCAGATCCTCCTTAAATACCCAGAAAAAAAAATAATTCTGGGTATTTTCCTCCTGTATAGAAAGTCAATGGGAGCCCAACTTGATTTGCCCGCTGTGGCGACCCCGAAGGTCGCAGACTCGGGCGCCCTAGCTAAATCATTAGAGCAAGCCCTGGGCTACATCTGTGCAAAATTTCGCGCTTTAAGTCAAAATTGCACGAAATTAGCATTTGCTCCCCTTAAATCCCCACACTATCTGGCCCCACTCAATTGTGAATCCATTTCCTCTCCCCCAAAATTTGGGGGACCAATCAGGGCCCATCATTGGTCTGGTCTAACCAATCGTGTCCAGAGCCATTTTTTTAACCCACCCCTTGGAAATGAGAATTCTGCTCGCGAGTCCAGACTAATATCCGATACGCAGTGAGGAATTAGTATAGATCAACTGGTCCTTTGCATTCAAGTTTTGTGTTCTAAGAGGTAGATGTGACCGTAGTGGCTGTGTTCCTCTGCATTTCCCAAGATTCGCACCTCAAGTGAACTGTATTTAACCCCTGTACTTATAATGTTGGTCTGTTAATAATGCATTTTGACAAAAACGATTATTGCACTTTACGAGCTTGCACATTTGATATTGAGTACTTATTGCTATTTGATCACAAAGAGGCCGATGTAAAGGGATTTTATCTTTTTGCTAAACGTCTGTCGTGGTCAGTCTCTCCTGGGGTTTTTAACATTGCTCTATGGTATAATCACAAACTTGTGTGTCCTGGTTTAAAGTAGTACATATTATCAGGGGACATCTCCTCTTTAACAAAGGTGGCTTAGTCGAAACACTTACCTTATTTGGGTTGTTCCATGATTATGCATTTCACACTTTAATGGTATAATTCATCTCTGAAACACATCTCCATTCCTTAACCGTTGCCTATGATAGTATCTGTAGATTTGTTTAGAGGCGTCCTTATCGTACTCATCATTGTGTCATGTATGAATCATTGAACTGGTTCTCACCCCAAGCTTGGAGACATTCATTGGTTACTTTTTGTACATTTGAATGCAAGTGTAGTGGGTTGAGCTATCTGTGAGTCATGTGACTCCCCTAATTATCAATATGCTGAACAGCTGAGACACCTAGCCGTATAAAATGGAGACACACCCGGCCAGCAGAGTAGCTGGCTGGATTGTGGTTGCCTGGTGGTATTGGGTTCTAGGTGCTTGAGTCATGGAAGGTATGCTCTGTTCTCACCTGTACGTTTTATCTGATATGAAGTTCTGGGCATAATATGAATGTTTGATGTTGCAGGCACGACAGTGGGATGTGCTGCCATTTCCCCCCACTTGTAATTAGGTCTATTAGCCTTGTATGCTTTGCATGCGGTGCTGCTGTCTAGCTCCTGAGGTTTGGACTTGCCTTTTGGACCAGCCAGAGCACTGACTGCGTGGACCCCTCCACGCCATGGCTTCGTATGCGTTTGCATGTGGTGCCGTTCAGCTCCGGATGGCTCATGATGTGTGGCCTCTCCAGGGTGTGACTGCATGGCCTCTCTTTACTTTGTTTACTGTGACTCTCAATGAGGAGAAGCTCCGTATTTGCCTCTGCTGTTTTTTGTCCTCCTTAGTTGTTATTTTGTTTAGGTTTATGGTTTAGGTTTATTTTGGGTTTGTGTAAACCAGCTGTTTATAGGGCTGACAGCATATCATTACCGGTGGAAGGGTGGGCAGAGTTAAGTCCCGATAGGGGGTTGGTCACCAGTGGTGTTGTAGTTGGGAGGTTTTATAGCGTTTTTAACTGTGCATGATAACTGCATGCTTTTCATATATTTTATTGAATGTCTAATAGTTTGTCTCTCTTGCAGTGCGAGTGTTTGAAGTGTGCGCTCCCTGGTGGCGGTGTATCTTTCTCCCTTACTTCCCCTCACTCCTTGCCACCCTCCCTCATGTTGGACACCTGCACACCTACCCACTGGTATAGTGGCCTATAGCCTGCTTAGTACAGTGTCATTTGAACCCTTTGATATACTGATATGTTATCTTAATAAAGTTACAACTTATGACTATTTAGCTATTTTATATTGAAATAAACATATTTCTAATCCCATTCTTGCCCTTTGATATATACATCATTCTGCTTGAATTAATAAAACGCGTATTTACGTTTTCAACTGGAAATATACGTCTCTGCTCAACTTCTTTCATAAAACCTGTGGTTTTGGTATTCAATATACATGGTCTATATGGTATTCTTTGGGTGAAATTCCCAGAGTGGCGTTGTCTGGCTTCCTGTTTCCGGGCCTAAGTGCCCAGGTTACACAAGGTATAAAATTCATACATTCATGGCTGAGCTTTCAGTTCCTTTTACTCAGTTCTCTGTCTGCTGGAAAGTTCCAGTAAAATGATTTGTGGTTTGTCAGAATGTGTCTTTCCAAGTAACTTTTCTTCCCATGGTCGTTCCTGTTTTCATACACATTGACCCACTCAATTGTTAGTTTCAAGAGTTGTGGTTTGCGTTAAGGTGAACAAGCTTTTTATTTTATTTTTTTCGTCAACATTTTTATCCCACGAATGTAACCAATACTCCCTCTACCAACCTGGGGGGTTGGCGGAGGTTAAATAATGAGTGAAAGTAATGTGAATATTTGGGATAAAAAAATACAAAATGCGCCTGTCTGTGGCAAAAATAGAATATCAATGAAAATGTCCATCGCAAGCTGGCATGGTGATGATGACCCCTGGTTTAGCAGCAACTGTCAAACCTAAACGCAATGAAAGCATGACATGCAGATCTGCTATTTTCAATGACACAACAGTGCACAAATCACAAAGCATGCCACTTCATTGCTGAAATGGATAATTTTAATTTATAAATCAAAGATTCATCGTAGCATACAAATCATTGATGTCCTGGCGTGGTGATAACACATAACGCTGTCAATCTGAATCCAGATGTATTTTTCAGTGAGTTGCTCTGCAGTAGCCAGAGTTGATCAGTTTACTTTACGTCAGTTTACTTTACGACAACACACAGTGCACAGATACAAACTTTCCTCCACTCGAAAGTGTCAGTGCATGCGTTGCGTCGTGCGTGTCTCAAACACCAGCAGACGGCATGCATAATGTTCACATGCATCGATAGACAACAACATTGTTTATTTGACAATCAGAATCCCAACTACTAATTGACGCAGAGACCCATGGAGTCCCGAGTCGCCATGTACTTTGAGACAGGAGTCTCAAAGTACATGGTTGGTTCTACAGACTCTTTCGCACACGGATAGCTCAGATTTTTGCCTGTGTTCTTAGCTACTTCCCCTGCCATTATTGTACTTGCATGATATACAGTTGTACAAAACAGCAACTTTTTTCAGTAAAACCGCCGATCCAACCAATATGCCCATGCCCATAAAAGGGGACAAGGACTGAGAGATACAGAGATCTCCATATGGGCACATACTGTATGCCACTTACGTCACACTGACACACACAGACTTAGTCCAATGGATGCCATCAGTGTGGCCTAGAGCCCTGCAGGCCCGACGGGACCGACCACAGCCCGGCTCGTTTCTGAAACTCACCAACGGGCCTAGGGCCGGGCCGGGCTCAGAACCATGCTCGGAGTTGGAACATTTTGCGCTGTAAATTTCACACATGATGTGACTCAGTGTGCGGCTGTGCGCATAGTGGGGGGCGCTCTCCATTCCAACATGTCGCCACTCCGACAGTGACTTCTTATTGTCGGAGTGGCAGCACTTCCATTGAGGTTAAGGTTAGGGTTAGGGAAAGAGATAGGGTTAGTGTCGGAATGGAGACATGTCGGAAAGGAGACATGTGATGTCGGAATGGAGAGATGCACTCGCGCATAGCTAGAATGGAGGATGTGTGTGAGTGCTGTTCTATCCATAGGTTCTATCCGTATCTATAGCAACACTGCTCTGATTGGTCGTGACGTGAGTACATTAGCCAATGGCCGCAACAAGCCGAGGGTTTTTGTTCTGTCGCACAATCACACAAGCTTTGTGTCTGTCTGCGACTCTGCGTACACAGCGAGTCAGCGAGACGAGAAAATTAGGAGCACTACTGTAGAATCACCGTCATTTCTCAAATAATGAAGAATCACCGACTTTCTGACATGCGTGCAGCTTTTCGAACTCAAATTAGGAGTAATCCTTTTCAGAAGTTGCAAGAGATGTCATTTTGTATTTGAACCGGACCTTTCCGACGCAAATTTCGGTGGTCGTGGCAGTATGAAAATAATTAATCAAATAAAAAGTTAACGGGCTTCGGGCCGGGCCCGGGCTTTAAATAGCAGCACCAACCGGGCCAGGGGCCGGGCCAGGCCTTAATTCCACGGGCCAGGGCCGAGCCAGGCCCCACATTTCAGGCCCGTGTGGCCATCTCCATATATGGGCATAAAAGGGACTGACAGATACTGACACGCACATACTTTCACAAAAAAATCCGTTTATGGTCAAATCTACAATCATATGGTGGACATCATATGGACACAAGTCAGTACATAGATCTCCATACAACATGACAATAAACCATGACATCTAACAACAAAATGCTATCTAATTTCCATCAACAACTGTCCATAAGCATTCATACACAATATTGTCCACATGCATCATTCATACTCATTGCTTAAACCAACACCTTCCTTACTCACTACATACTAGGGGTGTAACTATATACTTACTGAATCGAAAAATCTATTTTAATTTGCAATGATCTACTATATCTTTTGCAAAAGCATCACATCGTACCGTTTTGGCTTTGTATCGTATCGTATCGTTTTAAAATGAAGATAACCGGTATTGAATCGTTTTGCAGTGCAAATAATTGATTGTATGGAAACTAAGTATTTGTGCCTTGTATTTCGCTATTTTAAAAGGGAAAATTAAAAAGAGCAGTCTAATTACCTTTCCATTCCATATAACTACTTTTGGTCTATCAATAATGTGTGTAATCTCTGTGTTCATGTCAAGGTGACGGGTTTGTCCATATGTGTTGCAATATAATTGCGACCGTAAGGTCGCAGTTTAGTATGAAAACCTCCACCGGCCGTCCGTCCGTCCGTCCGTCCGTCCGTCCGTCCGTCCGTCCGTCACACACGTCACACCTTTGCCCTGCTCAATGTATACGTGTAACGCCTGATACTGAGGTGATGTGTCACTGTGACATCACAGATACTGAGGTGATGTGTCACTGTGACATCACAGGTGAGATCGCAGTGATGTCAGATACTCAGAGCAGGGATCTCCATATTTAGGCATAAACAGGTGACATCACAGTGATGTCAGATACTCAGAGCAGGTATCTCCATATATGGGCATAAAATGGATTCTGTTAGGGATCTCCATACTGTATATGGGCATAAAAGGGATTAGTGATGTCAGATACTCAGAGCAGGGATCTCCATATATGGGCATAAAAGGGATTAGTGATGTCAGATACTCAGAGCAGGGATCTCCATATATGGGCATAAAAGGGATTCAGATGGAGATTCAACTTCAATGAGTAACAATGGCAAACTGTCAACTGCCCGTATGTCTTGATAATTGGTAAAACAAACTTTTGGCCTATTTGTGGCTTATCATCACATCCAACCATCTTAAGATACTCAGCTAGTGGGGAATGCTCTCTTCCCTGGTGAGAATTGCCCCTTTATGCTTGTTTGTGTATTGTATGACATCACGCCACATCATCAGCTGTGGACTCTGTGATGTCATCGTATCTCCATATATGGCCATCTCCGTATATGGAGATATAAGTCGTCCATGCCCATGGGCTGGTGAGGTCAGACTTTGTGTGATGGGTAGGTTATCTCCATATATGGAGATTCAACATTCCAGGTGTAACTATGGCTGCCCGTATGACGTGAGAGGTGGAGGCTGTGATATTTGTGGAGATAAGCGACCAACGGTCGCTTATCTCCCGATTAGGGAGTCTTACTGGTGTTCATGTATTTGCAAGACAATTGCAGCGTTTACTTATTTATATCCATAATAAGAGATTTTTATGTTTCACACAGATGTAATTTCCTTGCTAAATAGTTACTATATCGATTTTAAATCATTGAATCGAATCATATCGTACCACCATGAATGAACCAATATCGTCCCCTGTATCATATCGTCAACCATGTATCGTGATGCGCATCGTATATTGCGCTTCAAATGTATCGTTACACCCCTACTACTGTACATACACATTGTTTTGTATACATCCCCTACTGTCAGGTCTGTGCTGGCCTGCTGGGCACCTTTTTGACACTGATCTATCGTTATCCATGTTAATTTTGACCATTTGTTATGATCACAGTTGGAACACGAACAGTGTTGATTAGTCTGTTGTTGAGGAAAGACAGTGGAGACGAGGCTGTCAGTGGTCAAGTCAAAGGTCAGTGTGGTCAAGTCAAAGGTCAGTGTATGTCTCTGCAGGTGAGGGAGGAGAAGCTGCTCTACTATTTCATGATCCCTGTTACTTTCACCTCATATTCCTTGTTCAGCCTTCTGCTGTGAGTCTCCAGATATCTCCTCAGAGAAGCCGCATCTTCTTTCTTTCTTTCTTTCTTTCTTTCTTTCTTTCTTTCTTTCTTTCTTTCTCTAAATGCAAAAGCATATCTAAGGTGAGTCAGAGTCGTAGTCTATCCCCTTTGTCATTGTTCAGTGTACCTACAGAGTACAGACCCAACAAACGTTTCATGGTGACATGTGCGTGGTGGACGGTGTGAAGGAGATCTGGCACCGACAGGCCTCCCCCGAACCCGACGCTCCACTTGGAGCAAGAAAGGCTGTGAGAGGAGGAGCAGGCGGTGAGTGTTCTCAGAAGCTGCGTCTCCCCAGGGGGTCCCAGGGCCATGCACACGGCTGAGCTCCTGGAGATCCAGAGGGAATTCAGGTGCTCTGAGGTAGCCTGGCTCCAGCCAATAGACCCGCCCACTCTCTGAGTGAACTGCATCTCTTGGTCTGGATGTGTCATATGACGTGTCTCTTGCTACCGAAAGCTTCTCAAACCGACCGAAACCGACCAATGAAATCAATGCAATGCGGAGGAGGGGCGCGTCTAACTTTTGAAAATCAACAGAAACAGTGGAGGGAGGGGTGGCTGCGTGGCTCACCAGAGTTCTTAATTGCTCCCTTTGAACTTCAAAAGGGCTCCGAACTGCAGTCATTGATTGAGCCATACAAGTGTCGAATAGCTCGTTAGTGATTCTCTCTAATCAATGAAACATCAAAGACAATGACCTGTTTGGTGCATGTCATTGAGGGGAGGGGGAGGAGGGAATGTTTTGTGTGCAGAAGTCAAACACAACCCCTCCCACCAGATCTCTTGTGATTGGGAATTTCAAATTTTAAATCCCCTCCCCTTTTCAATCAAATAGAATGGCCACAAGTTCAGACTCAAGCCCCAGCGTAGAGTCTGAAATCAGGCTAGCTCTGAGGTACATGGTAGCTGATGACACCAACTGACACATACTGTACGCACGCACGCACGCACGCACGCACGCACGCACAGTAAAATTATCACTTAGGATTTTGCAGGACATACACATACAGCACACACACACACACAAGTTCAGTTTTCATTTCTTCTTTTTTTGTAGTGATGATGAAAACATACTTTCCGAGGAAAGTATGTTTTCATCATCTGCGTCACCATTTCTTTTTTCTTTTCTTTTTTTTATCGCACTGACCTTTGTGTTAGTAGTTTTTGAGTATTTTTGCTTGCGTTTGACATGATGGTGAGATACTTGTTGCACTATAACTAGCATTAACTGATAGTTGTGCTTAAGGGCACTCTATCTATCTATCTATCTATCTATCTATCTATCTATCTATCTATCTATCATATCTGACTGGATGTTGCTCTGCCTCTGTCAGGGATATCAATCTACCTGCTGCCCTCAGTGGCAGCAAGATCACACCGTAGTGCACCGGCCAGGGTAACAGAGCACTCCCAAACCCTCATAGATCTCATCGTTACCACAGACAAATCCAAAGTCACCGCTAGCGGGGCTATTGTATGCGGTCTTAGTGATCATTACATGATCTACGCGTAAAATACACAAACCCAAGGCTAGTGGCCACAAAACAGTCGTAGCTAGAAGCCTTAAGAACTACTCCAGTGAGGCTTTTAATCACAAACTAGCGAGTACAGACTTTTCCCAAGATCTGCAGTTTACAGATGTCGAAGGAGCATGGTGTGGTTTTAAAACCAAATATAACGATGCTCTAGACGACGTGGCCCCCTTGAAAACCACCAGGGTTAAAGCCCGCCAAGAGCCATGGTATAACTCAGATATTGCCGAATCAGCTAAACTCAGAGACAAAAAATACGATGAAAAACGAAAGTGCTGCAAAAAGATCAGAAACAAATTCAACCCTGACCTCAAAATCCACATCAAGCATCTTACTGCTCAGTGCAAGAAACTTAGAAACCAGACAACCGCCCTAGTTAGATCCGCCAAAAAAAACTACATCGACGACAAAATCGACGAATACAAAAACAAACCACGAGACCTATGGAAGTTGCTTAACAACCAATTAGGCTTAAAACCTAAAACCATATGCCACAACATAAACATCAAAACGGACGCCGCTCTCATTTCTGACAAATGTGAAGTGGCTACCCATCTTAACAAAACCTTTACCACCACAGCCCGTTCACTGGTCGAAAGACTGGTCGCCCCATCTGGGCGGTATGGTGTAAAATTTGTTAAGAAATTCTACAATAAGCTGGGCGTCAGAAAAGACAGTTTTAAACTTGCCACAGTGACAACTGATGAAGTGTTTAAAAAATGGAGCGCCCTACCTCAACACAAGGCCACTGGCCTTGATAAAATTCCAGCTAGATTTCTCAGAGATTCAGCCGCCACCATTGCTCCAATCATTACCCACATAATTAACCTTTCCATCGAACAGGGTCATGTCCCCCAGGACTTCAAACTAGCAAAAGTAACCCCCCTGCATAAAAAAGGTAGCAAACTAGACCCTGGAAACTACCGCCCCGTTTCCATTCTTAGCTCCATATCCAAAGTCATGGAGAAAATAGTCTACGAACAGATTGCAAGATATCTCGATGATATCTCGATGATATCTGATTTGCGAGTTCCAATCTGGATTCAGAAAATCTCATTCCACTGACACATGCCTTCTCTATTTGACTGACCAAATCAAACGCGAAACGGATGACGGCAAATATAGCGGCATGGTCATGGTCATGATGGACTTCCAGAAGGCATTTGACACCGTAAATCATTCTATTCTGATTGAGAAACTAAAAGCCATCGGTCTTGACAGCGCAGCAGTGAGTTGGATGCAATCTTACCTGGTGGGGAGGGAACAGGTGGTGGAGATTAACGGTACCCTGTCCCCCCCCTCCCAGTAAGCTGTGGTGTTCCTCAAGGTAGCATACTGGGACCTCTGTTGTTCCTAATATACGTGAACGACATGGCATCTGCTTGTGACTGCAACCTGTTCCTGTTCGCGGATGACTCGGCTCTCCTCCTCCTGAAAAAATCACAGCCTGTGGTGTCTTTGAGCTCGGTAAAAGTGACCATTGCCCAATTGCTTGTGTTAGGAGTACATCTCTAACAAAAACAAATTTTTGCACTGTTACTAAAAGAAATTTCAGACATTTTAATGAGCAATCATTCTTAACTGATTTGCAAGGTAATATTCACCTTACAACAGAATTCTCAGAGCTACAACTGGCCCTGGACTTTTTTATTAATACTTTTATCTCAGCTGTTAACAGGCATGCCCCGCTGAAAAAATTTAGAATCAAAGACAGATCAACACCTTGGTTTTCCCAGGAGCTCTCAGACCTATTTAAAAAAAGATACAATGCCTGGTCTCGTGCCAGACGTTCAGGAGACCCTGCCCACTGGCTAATTTTCAAACAAATCAGAAATGTCTGTACCACGGCAGTGAGAAAAGCAAAGTCCAAATATTTTTTAGATCTCATTACTAGTTCCTATTCAAACCCAGCCAATTTTTGGAAGGCTATTGATCTCAATAAAAATAAATCTACTCATTCTTTGCCTACTAATATTAAATATGATAATTTGGTTCTTGATAATCAAGCTGAAATCTGCCTTGCTTTTAATAAGCACTTTGAGGATGCAGGGAACCTATTTGAAAAAACATACACGAATCCACTCCCAAGTACCAGTGGTGTCCTCACTGACATGTGTCGGCTGGAGTCTATGGGCCACCGTCAGTCCTTTTCTTTTAACCCCTTCACCTGTAGTGCAGTCTTTGATGAATTAGCATCAATGAATGCAAAAAGTTCACCAGGTGAGGATAACCTGGATCCATTTTTTATCAAATTAGCTGCCCCAATTATTACAGTGCCTCTTGTCCATATTTTTAATCTTTCAATTTATCAAGGTGTTTTCCCTAGCTTATGGAAAACAGCTCATGTGACCCCTCTGTTCAAAGGGGGTGATAGGGAGGACGTTAACAATTATAGACCAATATCAAAATTACCCTGTCTGGCTAAAATATTGGAAACCCTAGTGAATAACCAACTCAAACCATTTCTTTCAAAATTCTCAATTTTAAGCCCACAACAATCAGGCTTCAGACCAAATCACAGCACCATCTCAGCAGTCACCTTAGTGAAAAATGATATTGCCACAGCATTAGATAATAAACAGCACTGTGCTGCTATATTTGTTGACCTTTCTAAGGCATTCGACACTGTGGATCATGGACTTCTTATGGAGAAATTGAAAAATATTGGCCTCGATATTAATGCCCATCGTTGGTTTAGTGATTATTTAACAGGGAGGCGCCAATGTGTTAGAGGAGGGGATTCCCAATCTGAATTTTTGCAAGTCACTAAAGGTGTGCCCCAAGGTTCAGTTTTGGGTCCAGTCCTTTTCACTATTTACATAAATAATATAGTATCCAAATTAAAAAATTGTAAATCCCATTTATATGCAGATGATACTGTTATTTACTGTATAGCCAACTCTGTTGAAGTAGCAATGGAAAAATTACAAAATGCTTTTAACACCCTGCAAGATGCTCTCATCTCACTTAAGCTAGTTCTTAACTCAAGCAAGACAAAATTCATGCTATTTTCAAGAGCCAAAAATATAAATACTGACTGTCTTCATATTGATACTCTAAGTAGATCCTCCATTGACAGAGTTACAGAATATAAATATCTGGGTATTTGGTTAGACGATAAACTTACATTCAATCATCACATTTCAGAACTTTCAACCAAATTAAGACAAAAAATTGGCTTTTTATATAGAAATAAAGTAAACTTCCCTATGATCTGCAGGAAAAGGGTTGTGGAAGCTGTCTTTATGTCAGTATTAGACTATGGGGATGTTATCTATAGAAATGCTGCCCCTACTACCCTTTTACCCCTTGACACAGTTTACCATTCAGCACTTAGATTTATCACTGGTGAAGGATACTATACCCATCACTGTACCCTCTATGAGAGGGTAGGCTGGCCATCCCTTGCTGAGAGAAGAACAAGGCACTGGCACCAGTTTATTTTTAAAGCTATCGATGGGAAGTTACCACCTTATATCACCCTACTACTTGACTGGAAAACAATTACTTACCGGACTCGCTCGAGTGACTGGCTTTTACTTAAGGTTCCACCTGTTCAGTCCGAACTAGGGAAAACAGCTTTTTGCGTTGATGCTCCTGTTTCATGGAACAATCTACAATGCATGCTAAAGATTAATGCTCCAATATCTTATGGTCAATTTAATAACATGCTTTTAAATCTCCCTACCTCAGTATGTAATTGTTTTTAACCTACTATTTCCTTATGATGTTTTATTTTATTTTTTGTGCATTTGTATGTCTTAATTGTACATTTTTGTGTTTGTAATCTCGTCAGCATTGCAAATGAGGGTGAACCTCAATGCTCTTTTCGAGAATAAATAAAGGTTTCAATCAATCAATCCTAGTCTCGGGCAAGGACCACTTGCAGGTTGAAAAGACACTTAACTCTGAACTAAGTAAGATCTGCACATGGCTTAACGACAACAAATTATCAATTCACCTGGGAAAAACTGAGTCTCTCTCTCTCTCTCTCTCTCTCTCTCTCTCTCTCTCTCCCTCTCTCTCTCTCTCTCTCTCTCTCTCTCTCTCCTCTCTCTCTCTCTCTCTCTCTCTCTCTCTCTCTCATACTCTCACACTCTCACACTCTCTCTCACACTTACAGTATGTGTACACACACAGTTTCTAGAAACTTTTTTTTACTGATTATATTGTTTTTCTAGATTGATATTAGTTGGGGAGCCACAGGCCCAAAAGCTCAAAGAATAGGGTTTTACCTGTGACGTCATGACATACTTTTTATTTTTGTTTTTGCCAGACCCATGAAATGGGTAGGCCTACATAAGCAAATGTCGGTCCGGGTTTTCTATATAAAGGGTATATATGATGATGACATGATGATGGCATGATGTCATAAATGATGATGACAGACAGGGGGTTGGCAGAACCGGGGTCTGGCACAACCAAGTTGACCTGGTCTAGTTTCTATTCATTTGGTTATTAAGGTACACAGAATGAGAGGCCTGCTCTGCCGGAAACATTGCGAAAAAAAAGTTATGACCATTTGTATCACTGTCCCATCGACCCTTCACTATACAGGAAAAGAATACAAAAAATAAATCTGCTTTAAGTAGCATGTGAGGGGTCAAACAAGGGGTTCTTCATGATTCTGAATCCATTGCAAGCATTTGTTTTGCATGAAAAACATTTCTTGGGCTAAATTTCGGCCTCTCAAAACTGTGATTTTTGATGACTCATCACTTTTCACCGTTTTGTGGGGCTGAAATCTAGCCTAAGGAATGTTTTTCATGCAAAACAAATAGTGACGTCGATGGGACTTTTTTTTAAATGTATTTTTCTCGCAATGTTTCCGGCAGAGCAGGCCTCTCATTCTGTGTACCTTATTGACCAAATTAATAGAAAAAACTAAAATAAAAAGTATGTTATGACATCACAGGTCCTCTCAAATTTTGGGCCTGTGGCTCCCCGGCTATATTCATATGCATTTGTTATATTGTTGTTGATGTTCTGACATATTATCTTGTTTATTATAGTGATGTATTATCTGCTTATTGTAAATTGCTTTGGATTAAAATTGTCTGCTAAATGCCTAAACTGTAAACTGTAGACTGTAGAGCAATAATCCTCAAGCTTTTTCATGTCAAGGACCCCCAAATGAATATTATATTCTAATATATACGAGCTCACAACAGGTTGCAATGCGAAGCGCTGTGAGCTCGTAGATCAGCAATTTTCAGCTGATGTATAGGGTTAAAGAGGTTAAACCGATTTTGCTGCTGTATTAACTCGTTCTGCTGGGGACCACCTGGAACCCACTCAAAGATCTCTTGGTTTTGAGGTTAGGGTTAGGGTTAGCGCAAGTAGGACTGTGTGCAATAACCGCAATACCGTAATAGTCATTGTCACAAGTTAAGTTTTCATTTCTTCTTTTATTGTAGTGATGATGAAAACAAAAGTTGCAAGCCACCGCTACTTTCAGAGGAACACAGTGAGTCATCATTATCATCATCTGAGTGGCAAACCTGTTGCAATACAGTCTACCACATTCTTGCATGCCTTCAACTTACTTCATCACTTCATTCATATCGATATAAATCATTGTTGTCGGGCAGAAACCTCTTATCTCCATATTTTAACTTTTTTTTTCTTTCGTACATTAACGCCCTACTTGACCATAAGACACCTCAGGGTGACTTGCGACCTCAGGGTGACATGTTCTTGGCCATTTGGCCAACCACAGCGTTTCTCTGATGATTCTAGTTGTTGTCATTCTGGGGGGAGTTTGTTCATGTTTTTGTGAGGGTATCAACCCTAGGAGACACGGGGAGAACATGCAAACTCCACACAGAAAGGCCCTATCGCCAACCCCACCTAGAGTGTGGGCGCTGATGACGCGGAGGGAGGAACACACCGCCCATATATGTCCTAATATTGATAACATAATATCCTTAATGTCCTTAATATTGACAATATAGGAATCTCCATATATGGGCATAAAACGTGCGTAAGTAATGCCAAGCAGGGCCTTGGCAAGTTAGGGCCTTGGTTTGATGCCTGTGTGGATCTCCATATATGGGCATAAGGGGGTACCCTAACATTCTCATTTTCGGCCTGGGATTTATGACATCAGAAATCTCCATGTATGGGCATAAAAGTATTTTTTTCTCTTTCTGGGAAATGAGAATGTTAGGGTACCCCCTTATGCCCATATATGGATATTATGTTATCAATATTAGGACATATATGGGCGGTGTGTTCCTCCCTCCGCGTCATCAGCGCCCACACTCTAGGTGGGGTTGGCGATAGGGCCTTTCTGTGTGGAGTTTGCATGTTCTCCCCGTGTCTCCTAGGGTTGATACCCTCACAAAAACATGAACAAACTCCCCCCAGAATGACAACAACTAGAATCATCAGAGAAACGCTGTGGTTGGCCAGATGGCCAAGAACATGTCACCCTGAGGTCGCAAGTCACCCTGAGGTGTCTTATGGTCAAGTAGGGCGTTAATGTACGAAAAAAAAAAAGTTAAAATATGGAGATAAGAGGTTTCTGCCCGACAACAATGAGTTATATCGTCATCGATATGAATGAAGTGATGAAGTAAGTTGAAGGCATGCAAGAATGTGGTAGACTGTATTGCAACAGGTTTGCCACTCAGATGATGATAATGATGACTCACTGTGTTCCTCTGAAAGTAGCGGTGGCTTGCAACTTTCGTTTTCATCATCACTACAATAAAAGAAAAAATTAAAGATAGATAAAACAATCACAGGTTCAACCCTATTTCTTGAGCTTTTGGGCTTGTGGGTCCCTGACTATGGTAGATGAGCTGCTTTTGATGCTTTTGAATTTGAATCCTGAAAAGTAACAAAATCATAGTGTAGAGTCAACAGTGTCTACAACAGACAGAGACTTAAAAAGTCACTCTTGCCTGCTCCTGGCTGACTGGATGTTGCTCTGTATCTGTCAGGGATATCAATCTACCTGCTGCCCTCAGTGGCAGCAAGATCACACCGTAGTGCACCGGCCTGGCTCCCTGCATTATGAGTCAGAGTAGCAGGACTTAGTAATAGGGAGAGCCAACACTCCCTTGACAAATAAAAAAAACATTTCCCGAATGGAAAATGTTTTCTTCCTAATTTCAAAATATTTCCAGGAATTTCATGACTGTGAGGACCCTGGCAATACAGGAAATGATGCTGAGAGCTTTAATGTTTAGGCGGGGCTACATACAGTAGGCCCAGATATAAAAACATCTCAGAAGACTGTAACAGCAGTCATCACTCATCAGCTCCTTAGTCTACGTGCTGTTGTTCATTTTCCTGCAAGCTAAGCAACGCCTGTGAGTAATGTGAGTATGGTTACGTTTGATTGTGCATAATTAAATGTATTATTTTGTTACTTTGTATTTGCACAGTTTTTTTGCTATAGCTTATAGTTCTTGTACTGTCTGTCTATGTGTGTAGAATTTGTAACCTAGACCAGTGGAAACCTTTTTTTTTACTCAGGGGACCGCTGTAAATAACCTTCTCATCCACGGCACCCATGAACGATATATATGTCATATTAGGTCATGTAGCTATTCATGGGTTGCATTTGTAGTCCTAAACGGCCATGTTGAGGACCAACACAGGTGTTTCAATTTGTCTGATTGGCACAGAACTAATGTTCTACACCAATCAGAACACCTGTGTTGGTCCTCAACATGGCTGGTGTCGGACTACAAATGCAACCCATGAATATAAATATTTCCCCCCTAATATACAATATGTCACAAAGGAAAACTTGAGAGATATCTTTGATTCGGTTAACCACTTTAACCGCAGCATCCCTAATTCTGGGGAGGAACACTTGCCATAGATAGCCTTTAGTTGTGGTGCTCTCTGAGCTTGTACATCTATTTTTGTCAAAGAGATTTAGTGTAAATCAAAAGGAACACTCCAAGTACAGTGCAACTGAGATATGTTATACTGGATAGATGGTTCAAGTGATTAATCTGAAGTGATATAGATAAACTCCACATTTTAATCCAAGAACGTATTCTGTGGCACCCATGGATTTGCTTCATGGCACCCACTTTGAGAAATCGTGGTCTAACCTGTAACTCTGAAGATTTATGGAGTGATTAACTGGTGGGATAGCCAGCATCATCTGGTCTATACAAGGTGGTCCACACTGCCCACCATAAAGTATGTCTCTGATTATGAGAGCTGTTGGGACAGCGTATTTCCCCCTCTGGATGAATAAAGTACCACAGTGTCCTATATGTAAATACATCTCAGAAACAGCTTCATATTTGTTACTCAAAACTGCACTTGTCATCTTCAGCAAGTTAAATGACAACTTTCTTTTACAACAAGGGTTCATATTTAAGATTATAATTAGAAAAAAAGAAAAAATGAGTGTTAAAACAAGCCCATTCCCAAGATGCACCGCAATATTTCATGGGCAGCTTGTGATTTATGGGGGCTAGTAGTGTTACTGTAAATAGTAATAAAGAAATCGGTGCCTTATTGTGTTTAAAAATACATATTTAGCCACTTGAATGCATGCCCCCACACTGAATCACTAAAATTGCTAAAACGATAGAAAGCAGATCTTTTATTTTCTCTAATTACAATCTAAAAGGACAAAGATATGAAAAAAGGTTGTCCTTTAACACCCGTAAAACACTGCATAACACAATGACAGCTTTCAAGTGGAGGAAGTGAGAGCAAAGTGCAGCACTTTGAGCAAGAGGAGAGGCTACTACGTATATGTGTGGAACTGCGTGTGTGTGTGTGTGTGTGTGTGTGTGTGTGTGTGCGTGCGTGTGTGTGTGCGTGCGTGCGTGCGTGCGTGCGTGCGTGCGGGTGTGTGTTTGGGTGGGGAGGGTGTGGAGGCACTGGAAGGTGGGCACACTGTACTCACACAGCTGGTGTCAGTATAGTGTGATAAATGACACCATTTCAAATATTCAAAATCAATAAACAAGTATACAATATTTCCGACACTAAATCCAATATCTGAGTATAACCAATGCCATACCTCCACTACAGGTCTGGTTGTATAAAAATATCAACTCAACCCCCTTTTGAACGGCGGATCAAGAACAAGGACCACGTTCTGCTTCTACAGAATGGAGACCAGTTACGTTATAAACGACTAAACAATAGTCAACTGAAGTCATCTGGTAAGATTGCTACATTCAAATTCTGAGTCAAACACCTTCTGCCGTGTACAGGAATTGACCCTACTGAAGTCCTGATGTCACTTGTTAAAGGGGTAGTTCACCCCCAAAATGACTCTTTTTCTATTGATTAGTCATGCCATCAAGACTTGAGTTCAATAATATTTTGTTGTTTTTGATTCCGAACGGGGGACCCATCCGGGTCCCCATCCGGAATCAATGGGGGTACATTTATTATAATACATTTTTTGTCTTAGTAATGCAACAAAACAACAACAAAAATATTATTGAACTCAAGTCTCCATGGGGTGAGTAATCATTTGAAACAAAAGTCATTTTGGGGGTGAACTACTCCTTTAATGGTTCTCAGTAGTAATTTCTCTATGGAGAATAACATTTGGTCATCTTAAGATCGTCTCATATAAGAATCGTAGACCAAAAATAAACAAACTGTCTTTGCGATATTGTCGGGGGAAGTGTCTTTGTATCGTTTACGATAGTCAGTCACTCACATTTCATACAGGCTGTTTCTGGCAAAAAAAGTTACTAAAAATGTAACTAACATTAGTGTTTTCTCGCCGTCGGTTGATTCTTCATTTCCATACAACCACCGAGATCATGATGAGATATCAAAAAAGTCATTCGGAAGGGGAAAAAAAGGGATTACATCTAGAAGGTCCTGGGCTCCATTCCCGCAGGGGGACGCTGTGGGGGCTGGGGGCATGTTCTGTCTTCCGCGTCATCAGCGCCCATACCCTAAGTGGGGTTGGCAAAAGGGCCTCTCTGTGTGGAGTTTGTCTCCTAGGGTAGGTATACTCTCAGAAACACATGCAGTAATCCTGGTCTCTATAATTGTCCAACTAATAATCAACTGGTTGGAACTTGGAATAGTGGAATAGTTCCTTCCACGCGATGTCCAAGTGATAAGAAGCGGCCTGCTCAGTGCTCACTCCTAATGCACTAAAGGAAGCATGAGCTCAGTTCTGGGCTCTCACCAGGTTGGCAGAGGGAGCGCAGTGCCCAGGATTACAGCTATTGGCACTGGGTGAAACATGGGTTATAAAAACATGGGATAACATTTTTTATAAAAAAATAAAGAATGGGGAAAAAACAGGACCCAGGTAAGATGTGTAAATGACATCCGACTTCGGTCCTCTAAACCCAGGTCTTAACATTTTGGCAAAGCTTCTGCTCTGAAAATGTATGTTTATTCAAATATTTATAATATTTTGTATTTTTACATTGTTTTGAATACTGTAAATTACTGAGATACAAATCTATCTATCAAAGATGTGCTGTAAAAAATATTTTTTTTTGTTTCCCTTTTGTTTTTTTGTTTCCCTAGACTGTTTATTCAGTATCCAGACCTATAAAACCTGCAAAACAACAGAACAGGGGAGGGTTGTAATACTGTACATCAGCAAAGATGGCGAATACAAAGTGGTGTGCTGTGATGACAAAGGTGAAGTTAAAGTGGAAAGCAGGGTGAGTTTGCAGCACTGAGACACTGTTATGTCTAAACTTTAAAATCATTCACATCCATCTTTCTTTTTTTGGAGAAGGTTATTATTTTTTAGTTGAGTGGGTCTTAAATATTGGTGTCGGTGACAACTATCCCTGAAACACCAAAATGCTTTAATTCGCAATAATAATAATAATAATAATAATAATACAAATATTCTTATATTAATAGGTTTCTATCTTTTCCTATGATTCTGTAGGAAAGTATTCCAACGGCATTTGGGAATAATGGAGACAAGTGTCTTTTCTTCTTGAGGAAAGTCGAAGGAACTCGCAACACCTACAACATTGTGTCATTTATTCACTCCTGCGTCTTGGCATATGATCATGATCATGATGCTGACGACTCTCCGATCAAACTGGTCACGCATCCGCAGAAAGTAGAAGTAGATGCGTATACTCTAATGAGTCTGACATAAAAAGGGAAAAAAAAGAAAGAAAAAAAAGACAAAGCAGGACTTAGTTTAAATATTACAATAACTTCTGCAAAGAGGGGGTTACAGAAGGGCTTTCCAAACTTTTTTGGCTCAGGGCACCCCTATAAATGTTTTTTTCCTCCGAGGCACCCCTACATTATATTCATAATTTTCACTCTCAGCACCTTATATTTTTGGCATATTTAAATTTTACCTTTAGCAATTTTTTGTTATTAATTATAAGATGATGACAACTTCTGAATGAATTTGTGTTTAATTGAGTAAATCACAATTGTGTTGTACATTCAAATTAATTCACCTCCATTAGGGGAAACATAAAGGCATTTTTGCCATAATTCTCCCCGAGATTATGTGATGAGGAAAATGTTGAGATAAAAGCCATTTTGGTTAATAATGATTAATAACTTTGTACTTCAAGTTTAAAATGATGCAAATAAATTCCCCTGGACTTCCATCACGGCAGGGTATAGATTAACGAGATGAACACATCCACCGCTCACTTCAAAATTGGTTTGATTTTAACCCACACACTGATGTAAAGGGTGTTCAATAGCATTGATTTATGAAGAAACCCCTGGTGCTGCTGGTTTTCTTTTATGCCTTTACAGCACTTTTATTCCATGTTAAGTGAACAATGGAGTCTAAACAAAATGTGGTTTTATTCATTGTATTCAAAAGTGTACTCTGCATGTAGCACTGCTCCACCCTGCAGTTCATTATACTCCCCTTCCAAATGTATGTACTACATTATCCTCAAACGATGCAGGGCCACAGCTTCAATTGTTAACATTTAGTAGTATTCATTCCAAATGTAAGTAGGCCCTAAGTAGATGGTTTTCACCAGATTGTCACCCTTGAAAGGTTGTGGACACTAGGTACTGTATGCCACTCTAGTACACCGGTTAAGTATAGTTGCAGACTACTTTTACTTTATAAAGTTTGGTCACTAGTTGGTGTCGTTAAGGGGAGGGAAGGGATCTGAGAGCAACTCAGTTTTAACATGTCAGGTCAACCAAAGTGCTGTACAGGTTAAAAACCAAAAGTTAACAATGCAGTAGAAACATACAAAGAAATAAGCACAAATAAACAAACATTGGCACCAGTGAGGTAAAAACAGGGCTACATACCGGTAAGTTGTAACTGAAGGCCATGGAGAAGAAATAACTTTAATAAGGATTTAAAAATAGATATTGTTTTATCAAAGCCAGGTTAAATACTTTCGTTCAAAATGGTATTTATGCAAAATTGGTTCCTCTTTTCACTTGCAGTGTGAACAAATCTATAAGAAACATGTTTTGAGATCATTTCTGAGTACAGCAAAAACATATATATGCTAATAGAGAATGGATGTTGCTATCCTATCGCTGCGCCTTATGTATATCTCTGTTACGATATCTGCTGCTATTTTATCTTTCTCATTCAATTGCCATTTGTTCTAACAATGCAACTTATGTATATATTTTACTTTACGCATATTAGGAATATCTGACATATCTGTTCTGTTTTTTACACCTGTAATCTCTGTGATGTGACAATAAAGAATGAAGAAGTTGATTCTCTTTTTGGATCATTCTGACATCCTGTGTAGTAAAATGTGTCTTTATATTTCCTGAACAGGTGTGCGACAAAGACCAATACACTGTCAGGGCCAATACTCCACTTTGCAGTATCTATTAATTCACAAAAGCTATCTGTATGTCTCTGTGTTTATAGAATTTTACAATTGTATTTATTTGCAAAAAAGATATATATCTGTGCCAGGCATAATCCAGGCACTGTCCGACTGATCGACACCTATTGGCCCACCCAACCCATCAGCTTCACGGATTGGCCAAGATTTGCGTCACGTTTGTGCTGCTGCACCAATATTTAAGTGGTGAAATATAAGTACATTTTTCATTAGAACTGAAGCTTGACTTTAACATGTACAAGTACATAAAATCTGGGGCGCCCACAGGCCTACTGGTCCAGGCGCATATATAGGCTCATTTTAGCCTGACAGCGTGTCGCTGGTTCGATTCCCGATCACGACTACCTTTGCTGCGTGCCGCTCCCCATCTCTCTCCCCATTTCCTGACAGTCTACTGTCCTATCATTAAGGCATAAAAGTACCTAATTTATGTACCTCCATCAACTGTAATTTACAGTTACCGTTTTTCATTCATTATCCTCGGCTATTAACAATTATTTTATGTCAGCTATTCAGATTATTATTATTATTTCATTATTCTCTGTGGGGAGACTAGCCCCATTTTAACTTCATCTGACAAAAAAAAGTCTCATACTCATGTCATGGACTAAATAATATATAGGCTACCTGTCATTCCACAACTATTCATTTAGGAATGTATCCTGTATTATATTAATGTGAAAATTTGGAAAATAAAAGTGCCATAGATGTTAGAAAACATTTAGTTTTCCCGCAGTCCGCACAGCTGCAGGCAAAGAATAACCATCCAGCCTGCAAAGACAAAGATGCCATGAGGTCAAGAGTCCAGGAGAACAATTTGAGTAAAACAAACCCCTGGGTAAGAGAGAACACGACAGGGTCCCTCTGTTCCTTTGACCACAACCCTCCCCGAGAACACAAGCCTATGTATCATCATTAGCCTAAGTCAAACTAAAGTCTGGGAAAAACAACAAGTGTAACTTATTCTGGTACTTTTGTTTCTGGGAACTCATCTGTAGCCTTTCCCTGGCTCCTGATGGCTGGCAGGATGTGGGATACATTGGCCCCCACATTCACTTATCCCTGGCTGCAACCATCAGAGGTTGGTGGAACAAGACAGAATTATTCCTATATTTCCTATGTGTCTATGGGTGAATTGAGATGCATTATGTAGTTCATAGTTTTTAACTATATGATTGGCGTTTTTGACAAAAATACACAAACATGCTCATCAAACTATGAACCTGGAAGTGCCTGGTTGGAGAAAGAAAAGACAGAGACAATACAGAATGAATTCTCTCCCTTATCGTTGTTTCTATGGGTGAATTGAGATTCATTGCTATTTTCATATGAACCTGGCTGTGCTTGGATGAGTCGTTCAAATGTAACGTACTGTACATGTCCTTCAGTCCTTCTCTACCCCTTTCGCCACAACCTGGATTTCAATAGGGCAATCCTGTCAGTGTCAGATCCCACTAAATGAGATCTTTGTAGCAATTCAATTCAAAGGAGCTTTAAAGGCAATACTCCACATGTGGTTGAGTTCCACCTCTAGAGGTCACCACAACACAGTATATCATCTCTAGATAGAAGGTAGTCTTTCTTTCAGACAGCCCAAAGGGTTCTCATGACCTGGCTGGAATAAACCACCTAATCATGGCCCCAATACAACAGCCCACACTCTCATATACCTTAACATTCAACAAGACATGTAGATTCACATGAGCCTTTAACCACTTTCACCCTGGTGTCCCTATTTTGGGTATGTCAAGGCAAACATTTTCAAAAATCTTTGTTTTAATGTTGAATTATTTTATTTTAATCTTTACCCAAAATGTTGAACATTTTGAAAATATGAGTTAACGCAGTAGTTCACACCCAAAATGACTATTCTTTTCTTTTTTTACTATCAATACTCTCCCCATGGAGACTTGCACTTGATTTTGATTATAATAATTTTTTGCCCCATTGATTCCGGATGGAGACACAAATGCATTTCCGTCTCCATTTATTATAATCAAATTATTAGGAATGCAAAAAAAAAAAAGTATTGAACTCAAGTCTCAATTGGGAGGGTAATCGATAGAAAAAAAGTTATTTTTGTGTTGAACTACTCCTTTAAGATGTTAACTCTTTACTAACATTGAAAGTAATTTAATTTAGTCACCCAGTCTTTGGGCTCTTGTACAACAGCAATCATGTAACAGCACATACACAGGCAGCTGCAGCCCAAAGAAAAAGGGTTGCAATGCCTACCATTTGAGTGAAAGACACTTTCTGCAGTCATTCTCAATTGACAATGACATCACCAAGGTGAGATGAAAACGTATGTCAGATTGTGCATTGCCATAATTATCTACAGTGTAGCCATTTATTTTCTAACACAACTTTGGCAAGAGATAAGCAATAACATTTCATTCACCCTCCGGTTAACCAAAAACATTTTTGTCCAATTCATTATAATGGCAACTTGTCTTATAACTTTAAACAATGGCCTCTACACTTCTTTAATAGGCTACTCCGTCTCCATTCCAGTCCAAGAGTGAAAACAAACAGAAGGACAAGTGCCACTGTATGCAGCAGGCACAATATGCCTGAGCATACAGTGAGTGAGTATGCCATATTATTGCATATGCAGTGGCAGTAGACTACCTAACCTAACTCTGAGGAAAATGATTTATTATAGTCACCTACCAGTGAGTGATACTGATCGAGGTTGGGAGACAGACAGCAACGAATTAAATTGGGTAATTTAATTGTAGTTCTTCAATGCATGTTTGATTTAACAGCCAAGACAACCTCTTTGATTTGACCATGACTGACTGCAGACTGCAGCTCTAGCTATCTAACACTTTTAATAGTTATACAGGTATGCCTATGTTTGAAATTAAACTGTGAGAATAAGTACTTGTGCTGTACTCATGTACCAATGATTTTACATAGCCCATAATGCCTAGCTGCCCTCAATAATATTTGCCAAGGTGTCACTGCAGGCTATGGGATTATTTTGCACATGGAATTTGTTAATTAAATACAGAGAAACATTAGTCAAATATTTCTTCAACACCTCTTCCCACACACCGTCACAATCTTACTTATGCCTAACTGAACTCTGAGCAAACAATACCATAATGAGGTTGGCAAAATATCAGCATCTGATGTTGTCAAACTCCTGAAGTAAAACTTCTCACTCTCTTGCTTGTTGGTCTGATTCTCTCTATCTCTTTGTAGCTATCGTAACATCCTCACTCCTGTGTAATAACACGAAAAAAGCAAAAGCAACCTACTTAGGTTGCATCCTAGCGGCAAATCTTTCCAGTGAAAGAATGACAACTAAGGTAATCAAAAAATCAACCAACAAACTTTTTACAGAGGATCGCCCCGATGGTCAATAATAACGCACAGAAGACTCTATAGCGAGTGCTATCATTCTGCCCCTCTATGACAATGGAGTCTACGTATGGTATCGCGATGCCTCAAAGGCCCTAAAAACAAGGTGCCAAACAGCCCAAAACAAACTAATTAGGGTCCTGCTTAACCTTTCTTTTCGGGGCTCACCTTTCCGCTGATGGCTTTTCAAGCGTGGGGTGGCTCAGAGTAGATGCAAAGCATCTTGCAATGGGCCTGGTGTACAATATACACTATACCACTACCCATGTACCTGACAAAATACGTCCAAAAGATCAAGATTTGACCAATTCTCCTGCTATACCACCAAAATGTGGAACGCTCTACTAAAGGCCTTAAAGGAGTCTGTAAATCCCTACCTTCCTTTAAAACCGCTCTGAAAAGCCACTTATAGGTGACTGCTCCTCGTAACTGGTAACAGTAAGTGTTACAAAGACCCTCACTCATCTTCGCATCACGTGGCTAGTCGTTAGGTAGCCATAGTTACCTGTTGAAGTTGAATCTCCATATATGGAAATGACTGACGTATCTCACCTCACCTCACATTCGATATCTCCATATATGGAGATATCTAGCTGCTGACTTCATCAGGGTGATATCACATCGTACACAAAGGAGCGGCCCATATATGGAAATGTCTAGTTAGTGACCTCATCAGGATGACATCATGCTGATGTCACCCATCACGCTGATATCACATCGTACACAAAGGAGCGGCCCATATATGGAAATGTCTAGTTAGTGACCTCATCAGGATGACATCATGCTGATGTCACCTTCATAAACAAACAAGCCCTATAAATAGGAGACTTTGACACCGGAGAAGCCAGAAGCATTCTTCGACTCAGACCTTATCGCCAGGATCACCTAAGCTTATGGCTTGTCATCGCCTCCAACCATCTCAAGATACTCAGCTAGTTCTCCCAGCAAGACTTCAGAGCCTCTCATACGATTCAAGGCATCTCGGTTAAGTTCTTACCGGACACCACTGCGGCGGGTCCTAACCCTAGAAACCAGTTCCTTCTGAGTAGCTATTTTACAGTAAGGCCTAACCTTACCTCCCCCTGATCTTTCTATTTGTATATTATTTTTGCATCGTGTTCTTACTTTTCTTTTCTTATTTTCCCTGCATAGTACTGTTTTATCTGTCTGTCATTCAATGTTATATGACATTCAAAAAAGGACCTAAATTTAAATAAGTCCATGCTTACTTGAGCTTATCCTTTTAGTTGACCTTGTACCAGTGAACTGTACTGTCATGAAACTGAACCTTTTTCCATGCACACTTAATTCTTCAATCAATCAATCAATCAATCAATCAATGCATCAGCTGTAGCACTAAACTGAACTGCATGTGTCATCCGTCTCTCCACTGTGGCCACTCCCACGTTTCTTACACCTCACCATACATACAGTACATGCACACAGCCCTGCAGTGTCCTCCTGGCCACTACAGCAACTACCGGTACATGCACTGTAGTTGTGGAATTTCATCTCCTGTGACTGTTTTCATTCTGCTGCTGATATGATGCAAAACGCATCACTGGATGATGCAAAACGCATCACCAGTACATGCTGAATACTAAAATATCTCAAAAAACAGACTGAACACAAAAAATAACTCAGGATTGTGTTTATCGTGTCCCAAACAACAATAAAATAAGATAGGGTTGTCCCAGAGGTGAAGTGGCCCTTTAAGCAAAAAATACACCAGACAGACCAAGCTGAAACATCAGAGCTTCTCCATACAACACAGTTAAGAAGCAGGAGTTAAACTATTAATCTGGCTGGTCAACTCATCATTGTGATGTCAGAACAGGTCAGCTATATCCATATCTGGAGTCTGTGAGGTCAGAATCAGATGTAGAGGTATTGGCCAGCTCCATACAGTATGGAGATGTCTTGGCCATATATGGAGTGTGACATGAGGCGTGACGCACGGAAGGTTTTCATCATATTAAATATTTTCGCCTACTTATGGAGGCAACAGGGTGGTACAAATAATTACTGACAATTGGTAAAACAAATCAAAATCGGACCAAGCGCATTGCAGAGCCATTTTAATCTTCATGGCTTAAATAACTCTAGATTAGAATTCTAGGTGTACAATTGCAGAAATGATGCATGGAGTCTCAACTGCGTTACACAATCGAGCTCCTATTAATTTTGCAGCATTAATTTCAGTGTTTAAAGACTGCTGATGGAGAGTTATGGAGAGTGACTCCATAAAAGTATGAGCATTAAAGGACCAGCGATCACCTCTGGGACAACCAGATCTTATTTTATTGTTGTGTGGGACACGATCAACACAATCCTGAATTATTTTTTTGTGTTTAATCTGTGTTTTTAGATTATGTTAGTATTTCAGCATGCTACAACTGGTCATATGATGCATTTTGCATCATATGACCAGTTGTAGCATGCTGAAATCGGCTGAAATACTAAAATATCTAAAAACACAGATTGAACACAAAAAATAGCTCAGGATTGTGTTGATCGAGTCCCAGACAACAATAAAATAAGATCTGGTTGCCCCAGAGGTGACCTGGTCCTTTAAGTATGGACGTTATTGTGGTGGTCTACAGACGAAATAAATACCACAAGAGCATGATGATGATGATGTATCATCTACACTACCGTATATGATTCAGTGCAGACAGAGACAGAGAAAAACAGTGCAGTCTGAGCAGGTAATAGACAACCTCGTTAGACTAGATTAGACCCTGCATGGGCCAGATGCTGCTTCAGTCAACTTCTGCTGTCTCCATGACAACAAACATTCAAAGGAAAGAATTGGCGTATTAAACTGATCTGCTTCAATCTATGTAATGGTGAGAGGAGAACGCATGGTAGCACAGACGCATTTGCCTGACATTGAGGCAGAGCTTAAGACAATAACTGGAATGGGAAATAGCTGGGATATTTCCTATTTGCAGAAGATTATTGCCTGTGACGTGAATGCCTTCTTCAAGGCATTATGCGGAGCTACACAGACTTGTGCACCGGGGTGCCACAACAATCTTTAAGTCAAATTGCTATGATGAGCTTGAACAAACAATTGAACATTTTTTATATAGATATTTTTTTGATTTACCAGACTGTAATTACCACAAACTAGTAATTTTTAATCTGTTAAATTGTTAACACACTCCCCTCTCATTTTGTTCAATTGTCTGTTTTAATGTTATCTGCTCCCTTTGTCTGCTGAATATTGCTTGTATGGACTTTGTTCCACAAACGGTATACTGTTTTTTAGTATAATGTCTTATAATTCCTAATATATATGAGTTAAGTAAAAAAATCTAATTCAGCAAAATGAGGGGGGAGTGCATTAAGAATTTAACAGATTAAAAACTTCTAGTTTGTGGTTTACAGTCTGGTAAATCAAAAAAGTATCTATATTCAAAATGTTAAAATATGGACTTGGACTGTTTTTCGTCTCAGGTTTAATTGTAGAAATTATGCATGGATTCTCAACTGCGTTCCACAATCGTGTTCCTATTAATTTCAGTGTTCAAAGACTGCTGATGGAGAGTTATGGAGAGTGACTCCATAAAAGTATGGCAGGACATTGTGATAATGATCATTAGACTCAGAACAATAATACAACTATCCATCATGTTGGCACCCGTGCCTATAGGTTGCCTACACCTGCACTAGGTCTACATGGCAGACACATAGGAGTTTCCAGCAAAAGTGAAGACAGTGTGATTTAAAAAGTTTAAATCGAACATTTAATCAAATCCTGAATATCGTGATACCCCTATGTGCATGCAGAGGTGTCAGAGGTGTTTGTGTTATGGCAATTCAGTTCTATTCTTTTTTGGCAAGTGTCAGGTCACAAAAGCCTGATGTTATCAGGACATTAACATTTCTATGAATAAAACAGAAATTGCAAGGCATCCATCCGACTGCTCATGATTCCCCTTTGTCGGATGATTAGCTGTCTCCGGCTCCACTGCTATATGCTAATGATAACCTTCTCTGCATCTCTCCAATGAAACCATGATAGCTGCCACCCACTTAAAAATGTTCTCATGAAAGTAAATTACTGCAGCATTTCTGAGACTATAATATCACCCTTGCCACCACTTTTCCAGTAGGTGGTGCTATAAAACATTATGTAGAAATGTACCTTTTGACCAAGAAATAAAAAAAGAAGTGGCTTGCTGAATGAGTATTACATTTCCAATAGGACCCATGCATAAGCTTCACCTACTACATGAATGCATGTAGGCATTCATGCACTAACTGCACAAACTGTAACTTAACATAAAACTGGGCATGTCATCATTTGACTTACCTTATCTTATCAGTTTGAAAATAGGCCTTCATTTTCACCAATTCTGATAATGCACAATACATATCCACTTTCATGGATAAACACTGTAGAAAGCAAACTTTATGCATTTAGATCAAGCATTTTGCATGAAATGCCATAAACTCTTTTTTGGGTGGACTTTTTGTTTTTTGAAAAATGCTCAAGGGATTTCACTGCGTGGGCACCCTCTTGAATTCTTAAGAGGTGACCCTAAGCAAGAATTTGTTGAGAAAAAAACTTTAACAGACTAAACCACATTCAGCCAAAGGGGACACGTGATATACTGTTCAGAGTTGGGTTTCAACTAGAAGTATTATGATTTCTACACTGATGCAACAACAACATCTTTGGTGCACCAACAAAGCCCGAAATATATAGTGGATAGTGGAATCAAATCAGACCATGTTATTTATTACCAAGTTGGTTAATAAAAGTATATTTAACTGTGTTAACTTAGGTTAACTTGTAATGGTTGGATTGTTTGCTCATCTCTATCCATCTGCGGTGTGAAGTTGGCAGTGTTGTAGTGCTAAATTTGGAAGTGTGGGCACTCCCCGCGCGTGCACGCACATGCACGTGCGTCCGTGCGCGTGCACATAACGTTTTCGCTGGCTTAAAACGGGTCTGCGCGGCGGCAGAAATAGCCTTAGACCAGTGGTTCTCAACCAATAATTTGATGACTGGATCATCAGCCAAACTTCCTATGCAAAATAGCTCCAAAACTGATATTTCCAATTAATTAATCAATTTTCAAATCTTATATTACCATCTGCTGTTAGTCATGCTCATTTCAGCACGGCTGGCGAGCCTATTTCAACCAATTGCTGGGTCAGAACGCCCTGAAAATATAATATCAACTGACTTGACTTGAGAGAAGTGTGGGCACTCCGTACCCCCGCGTTCCCCCCCCACTACATCCCTGGAAGTTGGCACCCCATATGTTGAAAACATATATAAAAATGGTGTCATTATTTAGTGCTGGATTTGTGCTGAATTGTGCCGTAAATCTTATAATTTGTGCTGCTATCATTATTGAGATATTGATATTCTAAAGTTATAATTTTGCTGAGGCTTGCACCCCCCAATTTTTTGGCTCCAAATCGGGAAAAAATGGGCTCAATCTTTAGTGCTGGATGTGCTCTAATTTGTGCCGTAAATTTTATAATTTGTGCTGCTATCATTATTGAGATATTCTACAAAACACCACTGTTCTGCTCCTATCTTCTACCATGAAACACTGCTGCTCTACACCGCCCTCTGTAGGTCAATCAGTATACTGCTGCTAAATCTGCTAATTCAACCATATAAATATGTATATATATAAATAAATATAAAAGCACCATTGATGATTTCAATGGCACAAATTAGAGCACATCCAGCACTAAAGATTGAGCCCTTTTTTCCCGATTTGGAGCCAAAAAATTGGGGGGGCAAGCCTCAGCAAAACTATAACTTTAGAATATCAATATCTCAATAATGATAGCAGCACAAATTATAAAATTTACGGCACAATTCAGCACAAATCCAGCACTAAATAATGACACCATTTTTATATATGTTTTCAACATATGGGGTGCCAACTTCACGGAGGTCTATCCATCTGGTTTCCGTTATGGATACGATTCCTGTGATAAGGTGAGAGAGAGAGAGAGGGGGGGGGGGGGGAGAGAGACACACACAGAGAGAGACAGAGACAGAAAGAAAGAGAGAGAGAGAGAGACAGACAGACAGACAGACAGACAGACAGACAGACAGACAGAGACAGAGACAGAGAGAGAGAGAGAGAGAGAGAGAGAGAGAGAGAGAGAGAGAGAGAGAGAGAGATTTACAATAACAGAGAGGGAGAGGAGAGGGACTCAGGGAAGTAGTAATGGTGTTTGGAATGCTTACAACAATATTATGAATCAGTAAGCAGTACATATTAAGCCATGGGAATATATACAGTCTGAGGAAACCTCTCATTGCTGCCATGCAGATGTAGTTATTATTTGAACTTTGAGTCATTGTGCTGTAGGCTACTTGCCTACCGCCACAGTTTATGAAAAATGTCTGAAATTAAACTAAGTGCACACACTAGAGACGGTAACTGCCAAGATCACCTAGCATAGCCCAATGCAAAAATGCTACAGTAGATTTGGGCTCATTTTCAGATCGATGTACCAACCCACTAAAGAGAAAACTGCATGAGAACAGCCACACGATTGGTCATTATAGGTCACTGTAGCACAAGTGCTGCTGTGGGTTGTTGCTGACACAATTGATGAGATTGTTTTGTAATTACAATGATTCTGCACTTTATTAACCACTGACACACGCACACGCACGCACGCACACGCACACACACACACACACACACACACACACACACACACACACACACACACACACACACACACACACACACACACACACACACGTTCAGTGTTGGTGCTATGGTGCACCACATCTATAGGCTATAGGCTGTGTAGCCCAGTATTTGGGTGTACTGCAATGTGTATGAATCAAAGTTCTTAAAATGTTTAACATTGCATTCTCTCTGGTGTTCTCTCTGATGTTGTGTGTGTACAGCCATGAGCGTACAACATGCTGTAGTTGTAGAGAAGAAAACACATGCCCCTCAGTTGACATGACGCTATTCATGTAAATCACCCACCCACAGCTATTTTAGTTGAGTTGAGTAAGTTCACAGAAATGCTATAATAACCATCTTAAAAAAGTTAAGAATCTGCATCCTCACTAGGGCTGTGCTGCTTGTGATACGGCTTGTGTAAGAGCCATTTAGAAACATGTAGAAAACACTCCAACTCGTCATTTCCATTTGGCCAAAATTTGTGGCTTTGCCACTGAATTTAGAGACTTCCAAGATACCCATGTACCTGGCAAACTACTTCTTAAAGGTCAAGGATGTTCACGATCACAACACCAGAGGCAGCTCCACTAATCATCATCAACGTAGATTTAACACTAAACAAGGCGCTAACTCGTTCTCCTGCTATACCATCAACATGTGGAACGCCCTTCCACAAGCCTTAAAGGAGAGCAAATCCCTAGCCTCCTTCAAAATTGGTATGAAAAGTCACCTTCAGACAGCTGCTACCCGTGACTTGTAAATAGACTAAGCCCCCATGCTCCCCCCCCCCCCCCCTTTTTTCTTTTTTTTCTGCCTTTGTATTTGATGTTATGCTTTTGAAACTGATATTATCCTAGATAAAGTATGTTCTATCCGTCTGTCTTTCAATGTTATATGAGATACTTAAAGTGTGGTTCCTGTGGAAATAAGCCTCGGCTTTCTAGGATCTCCTTTTAGTTGACCTTGTACCAGTGATTTGTACTGTCATGAAACTGTACTTTTTTCTATTGCAAACTTCTAATAAATTCTTCAATCAATCAATCAATCAATCAATTCCATATTTTAGCTATCCATACTGTATAGCTAAAATCGGACACGGACATCCCATTATTAGACTTGTATAATGTGACTTCATTCACAATAGTGGTTATCACCATTATGAATCTAATCATGGATTATTAAGCAGATTGTTAACACAATCCTTTTTATCCAAAATGACTAAAGATTAGATTGCAAAATGAGGGTATTTATTTTCCCTGACGTCATCATGTCTCAGAAAGGCAGCACGTAGCTCTGACCAGGGGCGTCACACCAAATTCTGGGCCCCGGGTACAAGATTCACTGTGGGCCCCCCATGAATGTTAACTATTGAAAAATAGCAGATATACAAGCTCACAGCGCGGCACAGAGTGCCGCGCTGTGAGCTTGTAGATCTGCTATTTTTGAAAAAAAAAAACGTGAAAATGTGTACAAGAAACCTATGCTCAAACCTGTGCTCAAACTTTTTCATGTGAAGGACCCCCAAAATGATATGTATTTGGCCACGGACCCCCATCTCAAAACATTTAGTTCCAGGGACCCCCAGAAGCAAAATTTGAGTTACAAATGTTCGTTTAAGAAATACATATATTCAAAGATTTTCACACATTTTCACGACTTTTCAAAAATAGCAGATCTACAAGCTCGCAGCGCGGCACTCGGTGCCGCGCTGTGAGCTTGTATATCTGCTATTTTTCACTGGTTAAAGCATTCAATAATTCTAGGCCTAAATGGGTTAACACAATCCTTTTTATCCAAAATGACTAAAGATTAGATTGCAAAATTAGGGTATTTATTTTCCCTAACGTCATCATGTCTCAGAAAGGCAGCACGTAGCTCTGACACGTGGAGCTCCCACTTTCTGTTTTTCTCCCCATTAGATCAATTTAGCTCTTCTCTCTTTTTTTCTTCAGTAGCCAGCAACACTTCAGCGCTCTTCCTGGAAGAGAGGGGAGAAAAACAACATCTTGAACGTGATGTTCTTCTTCCCTTAGGCCTATTTCTCTTATGGAAATAACACAAAGAAGAAACGAAGGAGCTTGCACCAAAACAAATTTCACCCAGTGTTTTACACCTTTAAACCTGTGATGTGCATGACAATAAAGTTCTGATTCTGATTAGAAAGATATAACATATAATGATATGATAAAGATAGTGAGAAAGAGTGACATGGACAAGACAGGGAGGGAGAAGTGGTGATAGATGGCAAAATCTCAATATTTTGATGTCCCGCTGTTTCGAATCCTCAGTAAGCCTACTATGTTTGGGGTTAGGGTATGGATTGGGTTTAGGGTTCACCAGGTTAGCATTCACCTGCGCCTGTGATAGATGAGGTAAAGATTATAGTCACGGTTGACTTTTGCACAACAAATTCGACAATACGTGATCTGGCCTTTACAGAAACAGTAAACAATAGCCATTGTACGAGAACGCTTGCAGATGCAATGCAGTAGGTCTAACTCTAGTCAGTGTTGATTCCTTCGTTGTCGTGTCCATGATTCTACTGAATTTAATAAAGCAACCACATAAGCTGTGTCAACATGGCCGCATCCAGGAGGTCATTGTTATCCTCAATGGTGTGGATGCCAAACTAAACTAAAAGGATTCCTTTCCTCAAAATACAAGTGAGCATACCTGTAGTTTAACTCCTTGAACGCCTTGATAGTAGAATCCCCTGACCCCCTGCCACTTCCTCCACGTTCTCTGTAAATATACCTTGTGATTCTACTGAGCTTTAATTCAATGTTTTGTAGTATATTTTAGTCTGGGAGTTGTGGGGGTGAACGTGGTTTTGTCTAATAAAGTTTTCTTTTCGCTTTCTTTTCGCTTGATTTCAGATTAAGTGCTGCTGTGGGTTGTTGCTGACACAATTGATGAGATTGTTTTGTAATTACAATGATTCTGCACTTTATTAACCACTGACACACGCACACGCACGCACGCACACGCACACACACACACACACACACACACACACACACACACACACACACACACACACACACACACACACACACACACACACACACGTTCAGTGTTGGTGCTATGGTGCACCACATCTATAGGCTATAGGCTGTGTAGCCCAGTATTTGGGTGTACTGCAATGTGTATGAATCAAAGTTCTTAAAATGTTTAACATTGCATTCTCTCTGGTGTTCTCTCTGATGTTGTGTGTGTACAGCCATGAGCGTACAACATGCTGTAGTTGTAGAGAAGAAAACACATGCCCCTCAGTTGACATGACGCTATTCATGTAAATCACCCACCCACAGCTATTTTAGTTGAGTTGAGTAAGTTCACAGAAATGCTATAATAACCATCTTAAAAAAGTTAAGAATCTGCATCCTCACTAGGGCTGTGCTGCTTGTGATACGGCTTGTGTAAGAGCCATTTAGAAACATGTAGAAAACACTCCAACTCGTCATTTCCATTTGGCCAAAATTTGTGGCTTTGCCACTGAATTTAGAGACTTCCAAGATACCCATGTACCTGGCAAACTACTTCTTAAAGGTCAAGGATGTTCACGATCACAACACCAGAGGCAGCTCCACTAATCATCATCAACGTAGATTTAACACTAAACAAGGCGCTAACTCGTTCTCCTGCTATACCATCAACATGTGGAACGCCCTTCCACAAGCCTTAAAGGAGAGCAAATCCCTAGCCTCCTTCAAAATTGGTATGAAAAGTCACCTTCAGACAGCTGCTACCCGTGACTTGTAAATAGACTAAGCCCCCATGCTCCCCCCCCCCCCCCCCTTTTTTCTTTTTTTTCTGCCTTTGTATTTGATGTTATGCTTTTGAAACTGATATTATCCTAGATAAAGTATGTTCTATCCGTCTGTCTTTCAATGTTATATGAGATACTTAAAGTGTGGTTCCTGTGGAAATAAGCCTCGGCTTTCTAGGATCTCCTTTTAGTTGACCTTGTACCAGTGATTTGTACTGTCATGAAACTGTACTTTTTTCTATTGCAAACTTCTAATAAATTCTTCAATCAATCAATCAATCAATCAATTCCATATTTTAGCTATCCATACTGTATAGCTAAAATCGGACACGGACATCCCATTATTAGACTTGTATAATGTGACTTCATTCACAATAGTGGTTATCACCATTATGAATCTAATCATGGATTATTAAGCAGATTGTTAACACAATCCTTTTTATCCAAAATGACTAAAGATTAGATTGCAAAATGAGGGTATTTATTTTCCCTGACGTCATCATGTCTCAGAAAGGCAGCACGTAGCTCTGACCAGGGGCGTCACACCAAATTCTGGGCCCCGGGTACAAGATTCACTGTGGGCCCCCCATGAATGTTAACTATTGAAAAATAGCAGATATACAAGCTCACAGCGCGGCACAGAGTGCCGCGCTGTGAGCTTGTAGATCTGCTATTTTTGAAAAAAAAAAAACGTGAAAATGTGTACAAGAAACCTATGCTCAAACCTGTGCTCAAACTTTTTCATGTGAAGGACCCCCAAAATGATATGTATTTGGCCACGGACCCCCATCTCAAAACATTTAGTTCCAGGGACCCCCAGAAGCAAAATTTGAGTTACAAATGTTCGTTTAAGAAATACATATATTCAAAGATTTTCACACATTTTCACGACTTTTCAAAAATAGCAGATCTACAAGCTCGCAGCGCGGCACTCGGTGCCGCGCTGTGAGCTTGTATATCTGCTATTTTTCACTGGTTAAAGCATTCAATAATTCTAGGCCTAAATGGGTTAACACAATCCTTTTTATCCAAAATGACTAAAGATTAGATTGCAAAATTAGGGTATTTATTTTCCCTAACGTCATCATGTCTCAGAAAGGCAGCACGTAGCTCTGACACGTGGAGCTCCCACTTTCTGTTTTTCTCCCCATTAGATCAATTTAGCTCTTCTCTCTTTTTTTCTTCAGTAGCCAGCAACACTTCAGCGCTCTTCCTGGAAGAGAGGGGAGAAAAACAACATCTTGAACGTGATGTTCTTCTTCCCTTAGGCCTATTTCTCTTATGGAAATAACACAAAGAAGAAACGAAGGAGCTTGCACCAAAACAAATTTCACCCAGTGTTTTACACCTTTAAACCTGTGATGTGCATGACAATAAAGTTCTGATTCTGATTAGAAAGATATAACATATAATGATATGATAAAGATAGTGAGAAAGAGTGACATGGACAAGACAGGGAGGGAGAAGTGGTGATAGATGGCAAAATCTCAATATTTTGATGTCCCGCTGTTTCGAATCCTCAGTAAGCCTACTATGTTTGGGGTTAGGGTATGGATTGGGTTTAGGGTTCACCAGGTTAGCATTCACCTGCGCCTGTGATAGATGAGGTAAAGATTATAGTCACGGTTGACTTTTGCACAACAAATTCGACAATACGTGATCTGGCCTTTACAGAAACAGTAAACAATAGCCATTGTACGAGAACGCTTGCAGATGCAATGCAGTAGGTCTAACTCTAGTCAGTGTTGATTCCTTCGTTGTCGTGTCCATGATTCTACTGAATTTAATAAAGCAACCACATAAGCTGTGTCAACATGGCCGCATCCAGGAGGTCATTGTTATCCTCAATGGTGTGGATGCCAAACTAAACTAAAAGGATTCCTTTCCTCAAAATACAAGTGAGCATACCTGTAGTTTAACTCCTTGAACGCCTTGATAGTAGAATCCCCTGACCCCCTGCCACTTCCTCCACGTTCTCTGTAAATATACCTTGTGATTCTACTGAGCTTTAATTCAATGTTTTGTAGTATATTTTAGTCTGGGAGTTGTGGGGGTGAACGTGGTTTTGTCTAATAAAGTTTTCTTTTCGCTTTCTTTTCGCTTGATTTCAGATTAGGGGATTTTCTTTTATATTACTGGTAACCCCTTCATGCTCAAAACACCAAGATCCCATAAAATACAATAATCAATGCAAACCCGTCAAGTTTGCGTTCTATGTTTTTTTATGCTTATTTGGAAGTGGTCATGCATACAACATCTCCTTTCCTATGAATTAACTGTTTCAGTCCTATCGTGAGCATCAAAACATTAACTGAACATTGTGCATGTCAAACCATGTACCGGTACTTTCGACAATAACTTCAGCATATCTGTTACGGTAAAACCAGCTTCTTTCATTAAGACCTCTGGCAAAGGTTAAGCCATATCTCCCCCGTCATCAACTGGAGATGGCTATTCACGCCTTCGTCTCGTCTAGATTGGATTGTTGCAATTCACTATACCCTGGCATAGAGCAGGCGTCACTCAGGCGTCTGCAACTCATACAAACCGCAGCGGCCCACCTCCTCACAGGTACAAAAATACACGCGCATATTCGATTTTAAGACGTTTTTAATTATTTATAAATCATTAAATAGGCTGGCTCCACCATTCCTCTCTGGCTCTGCACTTGTGGAACCTTACACCCCAGCCAGGGCTCTGAGGTCTGTTGAAGATATTGCTGGATGTTCCTACTACAAAATGTAAAAAGAGCAGGGGTGACCGTTCTTTTACAGCCACAGCCACTCGACTCTGCAATAGTCTGCTCCTCCACATTAGATCTGCCCAGTTGAATGGGTTTTTCAAAGCCCTACTTAACCCATCTGTTTTCCCTGACTTTTAATAGCATTTAATGGCATCTTCTATTGAGTTTACCCTTTTGTTTTGTTGTTACTTGCGCCTGCAGAGCACACAAGTACGTGTTCGGCTGCGTATTTAGGTAGGTAGGTAGGTAGCTAGCTAGCTGTATCTGTTTAAGCCTGTAGCCCAATCAGGGACCAACATTTCTGGCAACGTCATCAGTAACAACCAATGAGGGACCAGCATTCCTGGTGATGCAAGTGGTGATTTCACTGCATTGCCAGTGGTGATGCCAGTGGTGAGCGCACCTCATGGCTAGCTCTGCTGGCGCACAAGTAGGCCATATACATGGCCCACTTGTGCACAAGCGGAAAGTTGGTACCTCGACAGAGTGCAATTCTAGTTTTGAATTATTTTGTTTCATGATTGTGTTGTTTTCCTTTTGCTTTGATGATCTGAATTGCTTGTGTTTTAACCTTGTACATATCCCTTGGGTTCAGCTCGGCTGTTTGTAAACGTGCTATATAAATAAAGTTTGATTTGATTTGATTTGATGTACAGTTGCACTTTTTGGAGTTACAGTACGCAGGTTTTCACTCTTGCAGCCACACTTTATAATTTCCCAAATGTCATCTGGGCCAAATGTAATCTTCAGGTAGATTGGAATCAGTGACCTGATCTTTTTGCATCCAAACTAGTCTAGGTCCCATGCTGGGTATAGCCATCGACATTTTGCCACAAAGCTGTTTACAGCTACATTCCCAATAAATTATTCATTTGTTGTTGGTAGTGCATCTAGATTTAAATCAAATGCATGTCCTTTCCCATTCTTTCCCCCCAGCAGTATTCTAGTGTGTGATAACCCTGCTCTTTTATATGGCACAAAAGGCTCATATGAAGGCAATAGTCAGGTCCACTATGTATTTTTGTTGGATTTTTGTGGAGATTAGTAAAACTATACATTTCTGGAATCTTCAGAGCATGGGGAATCCAAAAATCTTTGTTTGCATTTGCACAGACACATGTAAAGCCGCCGTTTTGGACGTTCAAAATGGCCGACATAAAATACATAATTTGTGACATCTTGGCTTCTAGACAACCTAGAAACCTAATTAAACATGCCAATCCTATGTTTTCTGGGTCAAGGAATCGACTGAGTAAATGATGGGTGTAAAATTTTCCGGACCCCCACCCCCTTTCTGGGGGTTATCTATTTTGGGACCTCCCAGAACAGTACGCCAGCCAGTTAATGTCTGATTTTCATAATATTAGAGTTTTGTAGGTTTTAAAACATCCTGAGTTCATTTATTAGACTTTTAAAGCAGCCAGAATAACCGTTCTGACTTTTGGTTGGGGTCTTTCCTCACCTGGGACCCCCTAGACAGACCCCTGAGCCTATCTCAGTAATCTCTCTGCTCCTGCTCCAGAACAATGTTAAATTAGATCATAATTGAAGCATAAAAGTTGTTGTAGCTGGGCTCTGAAAACAAAAATTAGTAAGCAAAATACCAGGGGTCTTCCTCAGGGGGTCCGGGACACTTGGGGGGTCCTCAGAGTTACTACAGGGGGCCCACCAAATCTTGATGGGAAAGGATTTCTTTTTTACATTTGAAACTTTATGTTTTTATGTATCCTGGGTTTATGTATTGTACTTCGATGATTTATTAGTATTCTCAGTATTATTTATACAATTTTTGTGTTAGAAAGTTCTGGTTGACAGGTGTTACTGCAGGGATTAAGGTATTGCAACTTCTCACTTTGGGTGTGCAGACGAACGTGTCCATTTATTGCACTGCACTCATACTGACCACACACACACACACACACACACACACACACACACACACACACACACACACACACACACACACACACACACACACACCTCTTTGTTAATCGTCACCCCAAAACCCTCACCCTATCCCAGGGGTCGGCAACCCAAAATGTTGAAAGAGCCATATTGGACCAAAAAAGACCCAAAACAAATCTGTCTGGAGCCGCAAAAAATTATAAAAGCATTATATATCGTCGTTGTCGGGTGGAAACCTTGTATGTCCAAAACTTCGTTTTGTATTTATCATTTAAAAAATTAACTAAACTAGTGAAAACAGTCGATCTACAAGCACACAACGCCTCGCACCGCGAGGCGTTGTGTGCTTGTAGATCTGCTGTTTTCAAAGGGTTCTGCCCGACAGTGACGATAAAAAAATCGTTAAAACAAAAAAATCATTTCCCCCCCCCCCCCCATCTTTTTCCATTTTCATACATTTTTGAAAAAGCTCCAGGGAGCCACTAGGGTGGCGCTAAAGAGCCACGGGTTGCTGACCCCCGCCCTATCCTCTTCAAGAGCTCATGGTCAATTATGCCCAAAGAGATTCACTACAATACTGTACATGTCCTCCCTAATTGTGCTGACAGTCTCCACCATAGCATTTGCAGGGAGGAGTGCAATGGGCTCAAGTACTGCCTTTGGAGCAGGGAGGGCAAGACACCTGACTGGAACATTCCCTCCACTCTCTAAATGCCATCTATTTTCTTCGATTGATCGAAGCTTGGGGCAATTTGTCAGGTATGACAAAGTAGTAATAATACGATACCTTCATCAAGGGACATGATTTTGTGGAAGTGCACACACATGAAGAGGCTGATACCCTGATTCCTCATCAAGTCCTTGCCTCTGCTGCTTATGGTGCTTTGCAAGTCATATGTGTTTGGTCACCCGACACCAATGTCCTCCACCGATGGAAATAGATATATTCAAGCAAGTTCAAGTTATTGGATGTCACAAATGTCAAGGGTTCCTTAGCCTACACGATTTTTCTGGTGCTGGCTGGGGAAGAGCATTTGTTGGAATCTCCAAAGAACTGAGGGAGAGATGCTACCTCCAACTTGTGCTGCACTGCTACCACATATCCTCCGTGCCAACTACATCACAATGCAGGATAAATCATACCTGACAAATTGCCCTGAGCTTCCACCAATCAAAGAAAATAGATGGAATTCAGAGAGTGGAGGGTATGTTCCAGTCAGGTGTCTTGCCCTCCCTGCTCCAAAGGCAGTACTTGAGCTCATCAAATATGACTGCAAAGCAGGTTGCAAGGGACGGTGCAGCTGCTCAAGTAACCTGCCTTTCACTCCATGGTGGAGACTGTGTCAACACTATTAGGTTGGACATTGAAGATGACAATGATGAAGACAATAGATCTTGCATGTCTGAAATGACTGCATTGTAGTGAATCTATTTGGGCATAACTGACCATGGGCTCTTTAAGAGGATAGGGTGAGGGTTTTGGGGTGACAATAACAAAGAGGTGTGTGTGTGTGTGTGTGTGTGTGTGTGTGTGTGTGTGTGTGTGTGTGTGTGTGTGTGTGTGTGTGTGTGTGTGTGTGTGTGTGTGTGTGTGTGTGTGTGTTGTCAGTGTGAGTGCAGTGCAATAAATGGACACGTTGTTCTGCACAAGTGAGAAGTTGAAATACCTTCATTATGTCAAATTCTGGGTCTGGCCCTTGCCCTTCCCCTGTTCTACAACACTTTGCTCGCGCCCTCCCCTCCTGTGAACCTGATTATCAATCTGAACTCCTCCTGACTTCACAGCTGTGAGCTGTTGCCGGATGACTACCTAGTTGTCCATAAAAGGGATTTGGTTCCCCTGGCATCACAGGGATCTCCATATATGGGCATAAAGGGGATCACAGTGATGTCAGAGTGGGATGTCAGAGTGTGAGCGTCAATCAACAACAATGTGTTACCCGTCCAGACAGACAGATAGATACGGTCAAGATGTGACAGTTCTGATAGTAAACTGTGACCTATGGTCGCAATAAACCCAGGATGCATAAAAACATTCAAAATTTCAGTTTCAAATGTGAAAAAAAAAAGATCCCATCAAGATTTGGCGGGCCCCCTGTAGTAACTCTGAGGACCCAGCAGGGGTCCCGGACCCCCTGTGGAAGACCCCTGGTATTTGCTACTACTCATTTTTGCCCAGCTACAACAACTTTTATGCTTCAATTATGATCTAATTTAACATTGTTCTGGAGCAGTAGCAGAGCGATTACTGAGATAGGCTCAGGGGTCTGTCTAGGCCGGGGGTCCCAGGTGAGGAAAGACTCCAACCAAAAGTCAGAAAGGTTATTCTGGCTGCTTTAGTCTGCTAAGTCTAATAAATGAACTCAGGATATTTTAAAACCTACAAAACAACTCTAATATTATGAAAATCGGACATTAACTGGCTGGCGTACTGTTCTGGGAGGTCCCGAAATAGATAACCCCCAGAAAGGGGGTGGGGGTCCAGAACATTTTACATCCATCATTCATTCATTCGATTCCTTGACCCAGAAAACATAGGATTAGCATGTTTAATTAAGTTTCTAGGTTGTCTAGAAGCCAAGATAGCACAAATTATGTATTTTATGTCGGCCATTTTGAACATCCAAAATGGCGGCTTTGCAGGTGTCTGTGCAAATGCAAACAAAGATTTTTGGATTCCCCATGCTCTGAAGATTCCAGAAATGTATAGTTTTACAAATCTCCAAAATAATCCAACGAATAAACCTTTATTAACATAGTGAACCTGACTACAATGGCTTGGTCGATGACTTGCTGGAACCGTGCATCCATGTTGCCAATATTCAATAGTTCATACCCAGCCTTCAGGAATTTCATGACAGTGCCTTTTCCCAACACATTGTACCAGGGGTGGACTGGTAATGTGGAATACTGGGTATATGCCCAGTGGGCCGACCATTAGTGGGCCAGTGGGACATTCTTTTGCCCCGTTTTACGATAAATGCGATATCTTTTGGGCTGGGCGGCCACTAAGTGGAGGGGACCAATCCTTCAGTAGCACCGGCCCACAGAGCAGAGAGACATCACATGATTGGCCCACCCCCTGGCTTGTCTATCATCTGAATACCAGCCTAGTAGCCCAATCACAGGCTACTGTGAACAGCAGTCCCACCCAAACATATAACAGCTGATACAAGCTCACAACGCGTTGCTGCCTTTGCACGTTGTGGGCTCACCTTTTTTTTTAATAGGATCTGACATGACCAAATAAATAGAACACTATGGTCTACAATGCAAACCTTTCAGTGCTGCACATTAAATAGTTATTATCCTATCAACAGTGCCATTTTTAAAAGCAATGACGAATAGATGGAGAACTATGACGGCAGATGTTCATGTATCAAGATATGCTGCACATCTCATAGTCTCTCATGCAAGTTGACACTTGTAATGATTAGTCAACACCGGCAGATCTGGGGGAGCCATTGCTCCCCTTTGCTCTATTGATCAGGCGCCAGTGCGGCAGGGTACGTACATTTAGCCATCAACTGCAGGGAACGCACATTCTGAAGGAACTTCTTCCCGTTCAACATCAAAGCATCAGACAGGTGACCCCAGACAGTTGAGAAAAACTCTTTATCAGACGAAACCACATTCAGCCAAAAATCACCATTTGGCTCCCTGACTATTTTGTTGCGACCGTAGGGAGCTACTTACTGTAGAAACCTCCACCGGCTGTCCGTGGGTCAGTGAGTCAGTGAGTCAGTGAGTCAGTCACACTTTTGCCCTGCTCATATCTCCACAACCGTTGCCCCCATCCATGCCAAATTTTGCACACACACTCCTTGACTGCCAAACTACAACCTCCAAGGACCCCCGGAGCCCCAGGGACCCCCAGGTCCCTGGGGGACCCCCAGATGTAAAAAATGACCAAATGTGCTCACACGTCACACGTCACACTTTTTCCCTGCTTATATCTCCGCACCCGTTGACCCGATCCATGCCAGATTTTACACACACACTCCTTGCCTGCCAAACTACAACCTCCAAGGACCCCCGCAGCCCCAGGGACCCCCAGGTCCCTGGGGGACCCCCAGATGTAAAAAATGACCAAATGTGCAAAAATGACCAAATGACCACCCCAACGGGGCTGCTCACGGGGAATTCCCGGGGACCACCGACTCCTGGTGCTCCAGAACGGATGCAAAAGTGGTGGCGCCCCCAGTGGAGGACCCCCTGCCACTGCAGCTCACAAATGCCGTAACTCGGCCTAGGAGCGTCCGGGAGAGCCGGGGCCGGTACCTATTCGTCCGCCAAGGCAACGCGGAGACCCCACCCCTCATTTCTCACATGGCCCTATTCTAGCGCCACCTTCAGGCCGATTTTTAAAACACATTTTTGGACACTGCTCCTACAGTTTTTGCCCTAAAATCACGAATATCACTACACAGCATGTCTACACTCATGTCATCAACATGGATCAGGAAGATTTTGGAAAAACACATTTTTGCCCTATTTGTGGAGATAAGCCACCTACGGTCGCTTATCTCCCGATTAGGGAGTCTTACTGGTATTGTTGCGACCGTAGGGAGCTACTTACTGTAGAAACCTCCACCGGCTGTCCGTGGCTGAGTCAGTCAGTCAGTCAGTGAGTCAGTCAGTCACACTTTTGCCCTGCTCATATCTCCACAACCGTTGCCCCCATCCATGCCAAATTTTGCACACACACTCCTTGACTGCCAAACTACAACCTCCAAGGACCCCCGGATGTAAAAAATGACCAAATGTGCTCACACGTCACACGTCACACTTTTTCCCTGCTTATATCTCCGCACCCGTTGACCCGATCCATGCCAGATTTTACACACACACTCCTTGCCTGCCAAACTACAACCTCCAAGGACCCCCGGAGCCCCAGGGGGACCCCCAGATGTAAAAAATGACCAAATGTGCAAAAATGACCAAATGACCACCCCAACGGGGCTGCTCACGGGGAATTCCCGGGGACCACCGACTCCTGGTGCTCCAGAACGGATGCAAAAGTGGTGGCGCCCCCAGTGGAGGACCCCCTGCCACTGCAGCGCACATAAAATGCCGTAACTCGGGCTAGGAGCGTCCGGGAGAGTGGGGCCGGTACCTATTCGTCCGCCAAGGCAACGCGGAGACCCCACCCCTCATTTCTCACATGGCCCTATTGTAGCGCCACCTTCAGGCTGATTTTTAAAACACATTTTTGGACACTGCTCCTACAGTTTTTGCCCTAAAATCACGAATATCACTACACAGCATGTCTACACTCATGTCATCAACATGGATCAGGAAGATTTTGGAAAAACACATTTTTGCCCTATTTGTGGAGATAAGCCACCTACGGTCGCTTATCTCCCGATTAGGGAGTCTTACTGGTATTTAAAGCTATACTGTGTAAGTTGCTCAACTTGTGGTCAGTAGCTCTATAGCAAACCTCGGTCGCGTCCGCGTCTTTCGTCCGTTTTTCGGTTCTCACACCCCCGCGTCTGCCTCCACCTCGCCGAGATCTATCTTTTGAGGGGTCCCTGGTTCCTGTGCGTTCAGCCATTCCGGAGATACACTCCTTCACCCATGCTTCACCGTGCACCCGAGTATAGAGACACACGGGAGACTACAAATATGGCCGCCCTAGCGACCCCACTCCAAGATGCGCTGTGATTGGCCGGCAGTGTATAACCCTCGCTGTGATTGGCCGGTAGTATGATGACGTCATTTTGCAGCGAAAACCGGGGACCGGTCAGGATCATAGAAAACATATAAAGAGAAGGCTTTTGAAGCTGAAAATAACGGAGTGGGGGTTCTAAAACTTTAGCGATTTAACAGTTAGGACCATTTTAAGATTTGTTTTATAAAAAAAAGTGACATGGTATAACTTTAATGTCTGTATTATATGTATTACTGATGAATTGAGCACAAAGGACCACAATGGAAACAAGCCCCAAGGTATTTTTGTTATTCAGTTGTTCTTTTAGCATAACAAGCATGTTAAGTATATATTCAATCAATCAATCAATCAATCAATCAATCAACCAATTAAATGGCCTTGAACAGTTTGCAGATATGCAGATAGGATTGAGGCTTTTGCAGCTGCAGAATGATCTGGGCTACACAATATCTCACCACAAATCCCTTAACTCCAAGGTATTTGCTCTGTCTCAGTGTCAACCAGGGAAAGGAAACTCTCTCATCTAAAAGCTTTGTCTAACTGCAGAGATGTGTAACTATTACTTCTCTGAACAATCACCAGCTCTTTCTCCTTTTTTGGTATTATTTTTCTTTCTCCCCATTAGGCCTGTCACAATGATTACATAACTGTCTAATCGCAATTATTTGACATAATTGCAATTATTTGACATAATCGCAATTATTTGTCATAATCGCAATTATTTTGTCATAATCATCATAATCGTCCATGTTGAAAAATATTCATAGATTTTCAAACGTTTTCAAAATAGTAGCCAATCTACAAGCTCACAACACGTCGCATCATCAATGTTCTTGTATTCACGTTATTCCTGGCCCTCTCTATGGAGGCAGCCATTTTCTTTTACAGAGGGCAAAACATCTTTTCACTTCCTCCCAAGTAAGGAAGTGACAGGGAAGTGTCTGTTGCCAGATTTTGCCAAAGAAATAAGCCCAACAGAAGCAACTAGGCTATTATACTACTTTACCTTTACATTTGAAAATAGCAGATCAGCATTGCAACATATTGTGAGCTTGTATATTTGCTATTTAAAAACTATTGAGGGAAAAAAATGTTTTGAATATTTTTGAGACATTTTAACTCATACAGTGCCATCCGGCCACAAGGGATGCTAGAGTGCCAGAAATTTCTCCATTGACCTTCTTTATAGCTTTCGTCGACCCTCTCCCAACTGGCCTGTGTTTTCACTCCGGTCAATCCTATGGGTGTCCAGAGGAGGAAGCTAGCTGACACGTAGCCAAAATGCTAACCCATTTAGAAGCCCGATCTAAAGCTATTTCAGCCGCAAAAAACTTTCTCATTGGGTCTGGGGACACAATCCGGAGAAAATCCTGTCTAAAGATGTGATTTATTATTGGAGTGGGCGGCGCGATTCGGCCGTTAGCACGAATACGGCCCGTGGATGGCCGAGTCTAAGTCCCGGCCAAGGATGGACGTCTAGACCGGGGCTTCGTTGAGGCCTCCGATAAAATAATTCATTTTATTAAATATCCCGGACATGTTCGGGATAGGCACCCTGGAATATGTCGCGCCACCTACAATGAACATTTGGTGAACATTGGGGGGGGTCTAAACTTTATTTTAAACCATTTTCAATGGAATAAATCGTCGGAGCATCTAGCGTCTCTCGTTGGTGAGCGCTGGGCGAGCCGGGACCACCCATGTTGCTCCAAGCAGCTCGGGGTAAGTAAAATAGCAAATAAAAAATTGTTTTTGATCCCGAATATCCCGAACTAGTTCGGGATAGGCACTAAAAGGGTTAACATAAATCTGTGTGGCGGTCTCTGGCACCACATATTTTCAGATGGAGGTCTTCGACTGTGGACAAATATGTTAATCTGGGGTCCTTAATATGAAAAGATTTGGGAACCACTGGTTTAAAAAAATATTAGAAAGTAAGCCCAATAAGTAACTACACTATTTTTTTAAAAGACACAAATTGCTTATAATACGCAGATATGGCAACCCAGGTACATACAGAGCCCAGAGCCCAGAACTCCAACTACTGACACTTTAATGCAAGGACAACAGGAAACCAAATGATGTTTTTCAGGCCAGCTTTTTCAGCCTCCGCCTCTTTCAGGATATGAACAGGAAGCCGGGGGCGGGGCCAGGAATAACGTGAATAAAGTTGTAAAAAAATGTCTTTGTATATTTAGGTTATGTGTCATATCTGCCATGTGCAACTTTAAAGCCTACAAGCAAAACAGAAATGTAATTGTCAACGACAAAAACACAATTAAATCGCCACGTAAAATGTCATAATCGTGACAGCCCTACTCTCCATACACAGTGCGTCTGGGGATTATGACTTTGTCAGACTTAAATTTTTCCCTGACAGTGAGGGAGGGCATAATACATGTAGACTCTAAAGGCCCTATCATAGTGCAGTCTGGGGTGATAAGCCATCACCGCCATAGGCGCAAATGGCGGGGGGGACAAGGTGTTTTTGTCACCTTCCAGGTCCAATTTCGTCCCCTCCATTCACTTCCAGAAGACCCCCTGTCCCCCCCAGTCAGGGACATAGTGGTCTAAATTCTGAAATCATGCACTAAACATGATCGAAGATGCTTTTTGAATGATTTATAGATGCTATTATATGAGAACACCCCTCTGTTTTCCTGCAAAATGGTTTGGTCTGTGTTTGGCCAAGTTCTTAGAAACAAGCAGCCAGCTATATAAAAACCACAATATTCCAGGGTGGTTTTCATATAGCTGGCTCCTTGTTTCTCTCGCAAAATCTGGCAACAAGAAATGAAAGTTAAAGAAACGACAGAAGACTGCTGCTGCAGCTCAAACTCAATAGAACACAATATTTATAACTTTGGTTCTGCCATTTCAAATAGTTAATAAGGAATGCCGCCACCCTGGACAAGGAAAGGATTACTTTGTTTTTGTTGCCACCCTGGCCGGACAAGGAAGCTAAAGGATTACTTTGTTGTTACTTGGGCTGTGTGACGAGAGGACTGGAGGACAGGAGGAGGAGGAGGAGGAAGGATTTTCAATTCTCAAGCCGGGTAATGAATGACATTTATACCGTATTGTGTTCTGGACTGGCGGCCTGTTCTAACCTGTGCCAACTGCTTGTGGACTGTATTATTGTATTGTGTGTTCAGTGTTCTGACGGCTGAGCGGCTGTCATGCTTCTGAGTTCTGAGTAGGGATACTGTATTTTATTGTGGCCAGTGTTTTGAGTGATGAACGGTCGCTGTGCCAAAGAAAGAAACGTTGGTTATGACGAGAGGACTGTTTAATGTCAGTGTCTGTGTTGAAGTGTGTTTTAAGCTTTGGTTGTGTTGGTTATTGCAGTACTAGTGATAACTTGATAAGTAAATAAATAATACATCATAAAACCGTTAATGCCTGTATGCTGTCATGCTTCTGAGTTCTGAGTAGGGATACTGTATTTTATTGTGGCCAGTGTTTTGAGTGATGAACGGTCGCTGTGCCAAATTGCTGCTATAGTCGGTGTTCTTGAGGTAAAAAGTTAACCATAGAAACATGAAAGAAACGTTGGTTATGACGAGAGGACTGTTTAATGTCAGTGTTTGTGTTGAAGTGTGTTTTAAGCTTTTGGTTGTGTTGGTTATTGCAGTACTAGTGATAACTTGATAAGTAAATAAATAATACATCATAAAACCATTAATGCCTGTATCTGAAGGAAAATGAGGGGGTAAAACTGCCCGAAAACCGATCTCTGCACGCAAAAAAAACGAAATCGGGCGCGCGCGCGTCCGTGCCCGTGCACGCAAAGCGCGCGCGCAGGTCCCCCCCTATGCATTTATTGGATCTGCGCCACTGATCACCGCGGTGTAGTCTTTTAAAGTCAGAAATCTGCAACATTACGTCATTCGTAATGAGAGCATCCGACATCTCTCCTTTGTTTTTACCTTCAGACATCTCCCCATCACCCCGTTCACTGATTGGTCGATCTAGACCAATCAGTGTGCTCCCTGGTTTCAGAGGCACAGAGGCATCATAGTCACAGTGATAGGACTTCGCCATGCATGACTATGATGGCCTCCACTTGTTATCTCATTTTTTGGTGATAACTTATCACCTAAACGTTGAAGTGATGATCACCCTTCACCTCGGACTATGATAAAGCCTTAAAGTCCCTATCATAGTCCAAGGTGGGGTGATAAGCTATCACCGCGGTGTAGTTTTCTAAAGTCAGCCCACTGGCAGTTTATGAAAACAGCAGGGCTGGGGACTAGGAGAAGACAGAGCAACGCTCTGGGAGAAGAAAGAGACGCGGTAGGAAGACCGACGGAAAGGAAGAAAAAGCAGGCAAAATAAAATAGTACACGAAAAGTGGCTTGAATGTCACTTGAAGCACAACATAACAACCACTGCCATGTCCACCATGCGTTATATTGTTTTACCATTAAATTATACGCAGCCAGACGACACCACCATTGCTGCCCCAAGTCTGTGCTTCAGGAAGTCAGAGTGGGCGGGGTCGTGGTTGCCATTATATAGATGTATTCCCTGTAAGTCACTTTGGATTAAAATCGTCTGCTAAATGCCTAAATTGTAAATTGTAATTGAATAGAACGTATTATTGTGTGTGTGTGTGTGTGTGTGTGTGTGTGTGTGTGTGTGTGTGTGTGTGTGTGTGTGTGTGTGTGTGTGTGTGTGTGCGCGTGTGTGTGTGTGTGTGTGTGTTTGTGCGTGCGTGCGTGCGTGAGAGAGAGTGTGTTTAAATGTTTTAAATGTTTTGCCCTTATTCGTAAGTAAATTTGTTTATTTCCACCATTAAAGATTGTTTTAGCTGATTTCTCAACTTGTAAGAATGTAAGCACAATGCAGGAAGACATGTGTCTCTAGCAGAGACATCTGTTATTCTCTTTGGGTGGCCATGTCTCTCCTCCCAGTCTCTATCATTATTGATGTTGATTGACCGTGTCCATGGTCGGCATCTTTTATCTGAAAATAAAGATATCTGCCAAAAATGTTCTTCTTATACCAGTTGTTATTAAAAAGGTTCCCTGGTTTATAGGCAGTGCTAGTGTTCTTTCTGCTTATTTTGATACCGATACCTTTGTACTTTTACTCAAGTCGATTTTGAATTCCGTACCTTTACTGGTAACAGAGTATTTCTACATTCCAGTACTATTGATTCTTTTACTTCAGTAAAAAACATTGAGTACTTTTTCCACCATTGACTGTAGGCTAGTCTACCAAGCCCACCAGGGACGTGCAGAGAATGTTAGAGAGGCAGGGACTGACATTTCTAAAAGGGCCATTTAGTGAAAATATAGAAAATAGCTGACCTCCAAGCTCACAACGCGTCATGCTGCGACGCTTTGTGAGCTTGGAGGTCGGCTATTTTCTTTCAATTCTTGAAAAGAGGGCAATTCTTTCAACATAAGACGCTGCATTCAAGCTCAGGAGAGTTTGAACAAGGAGAAGGCACTTTTCACAGACGGATAAAAGGGCAGGGGCTCAATCCCCCTTTGATGTCTATGTGTGCACGTGCCTGATGGCAACAGCCTCCTTGCTGCTTGGTCGGACTGCTGAACACAGCAGAGGCAGAAAACTGAAGAGTGGGATGCAGGCAGTTGGGCACCGAACTCACTGCAGGAGCTCCACTATATCTACAGTACAGTTACGAATGACGGGATATATGTCATCTTATCAATCATGACATTCCATAGACTGTAAAAAAACATGTGTTCATCCAATGCCTGCAAGTAGCTCTCTCTCTCTCTCTCTCTCTCTCTCTCTCTCTCTCTCTCTCTCTCTCTCTCTCTATCTCTCTTTCTCTCTTTGTCTGTCTGTCAGGAGGCAATATATATGCAGTTCAGGGGCATCATGCATGCAAGCCAAATTCCCAGGGGGCATCATTAGGGTGGGAAGCATGTAGGTGTCTCCCCAGAAAAAAGAAAGAAAAATAATGACGCAACTTTATGATGACATATGCTTGCATCTGCATGACATTTTACCTATTCAAAGACTTGAGGGATTCTTTTAAAACTTTAAAACAAATTACCGTATTATTATTATCATTTTGTTTGGTCGCTCAGCACTCTACCACTTTATATTAGGGTTAAATACTGTATATTTTCAAGTATTTATGCTGTTAAGGTTATTCTTATGACACTCACTTTTCACTAGATTTGGCTGTCACCTTCTCAATCTTGTCTACTTCACCCAAAAAATGCTCATTAAATTCACAAAAACACCATATCCACAATGCAAATTAAATAAAAGATGTAAAACCACAGATGAAAGGAACCTGACAATATGTTAAGACTAGAGCTATAACACAATGCATAGGATGCAGCATGAGTACAGCTGTGCGCTACATCACATAGCAGTATTTTTAAAGAATGAGGACATTTTCTTCTGCATCTTGTCCTGGAAATATCAAATGGAATTCACAATTTTGCTCTCCCTTTCAATGGTAATATATACCAACTCACTGACATACTGGACTTTCCTTTTTAATATTACATGACATTACATGTATTTATGAATAACTGTTGTTTTATTATATATTTATTAACATGTAAAACATGATGATTGTGATCTGTCAGCACAAGTTCCGTACTAATGGATATGTTCCTCTCTTCTGAGGCAATTGGGAGAGAGGGAAAAGTGCCAATGAAACCTATTCCCCTTCCAACTTCCAACAGACACAAAATACTATTTAATGCACCACTGATGCATCGTATTGTAACATTTAAAATCGTTTATTTTACAGCATTGCGTGACATAGAATAATTATGCTACAGACAGACAGTAGTGACTTTAATCAGACAAGGTTGGATTCCAACTGTATTGGTGCCAGGTTAAATGCTTTAAAGGTTGAACAGAGAACTGTCATGGCCTGATACTCAGTCCTTGGACATCTTGTCTCTGTCTGTCTACGCTCGGTTTGACGCTGTGACATCACCCTCTGACATCACTGACATGTCAGGGGAACCACACTATCAGAATCCCCTTTATGCTCTTATATGGAGATCCCTGAAGTCAACAATATTACCGTAAGCCCATATCTAACAGGACTTCATATGGGAATGCCCATATATGGAGGCCACATGGGCCACATACCACTAACAGGCCAAGACAAATGGCCAAGACAACTGAGTAAGCATGTTTGGGGTCTCATACCGGTATCTCCATATATACGGATCTCCATATATGGGTATCAGGGGTCTCCATTTATGGGTAACTGGTCCCATATACATCACTTGCCAGATGGCCAAGAAATGGCGTGCTCGCCCTTAGGCGTCTTACTGGTACTAGGAGGAAGTTCTTTTTCCAAAAAAGTGTACAGAAAATGTTAAACTTATGTTTTTATGTGGCCACACCCACCAGTTCATTAAGTATGCCTGGTCAAGTGGGTAGTGACCCAGCTGAAGTTAGCCACACCCACAGTGTTGGGTGTATGGTTAAAGCGGAGTGGATTGTGTTTTTCGATCGGGCCTTTTGACTCTGAGGCTTTCAGCTTTCAGGAAGAAACCAAAAATACACAGGGAAGGCATATTTGCACATTATAACCACATCTGGGGGCCTATTGTATGTGTCTATGGAGTAATGTTAACTCCATAGACACATACAAACCAGAAAAAGTACAAAACTATGGCACCACCTCTTAACTCGTGGCTTGCAGTGGCTCAGGAGGTAGAGCGGCAGCTTGCTAACTGGAAGGTTTCAAGTTTGATCCCAGGCTCGATCCCTCGAAGTGTCAAAGTGTTTGTTCAGCAATGTGTCCGTAATGAGCAGTTTGATTGATTGATTGAGCGTTCTGCACGGCGGCTCGCTTACCTGAGCTTTTGGTGGCTCTGGTGGCTCAGACGGCTTGCCTCTGTCGTTTTGATTAGTTCCTAACTTAATATAAGGGGTTGTAGTCTGTTCTAACCAAGCGGGCCGGCTGTTCCGCCTCGCTGGTACAGACTGTTCTCACCAAGCGGACCACAGGGAAAAAAGGGTCTAACTAGGTTGCTATACCGAGCGTTCCTGTTAAATCTCTTGTCTGTCATCTGTCTGTAGCCATCAGCTATGGCTGCAAGCCTGCGACCCATATATTTATTATTATTACCCGGCTTGTTTGGATGCGTGATTCTGATTGGTCGAGCGCTGAAATCAGCTGTGAATTATGAGCGTATAATGACCGCTCCGCTCTATAATTCACCGCTGTCTAATCAACGTCTCAGAGCAGCTGCTGCAGTCAAGCTGCACTGCGTGGATTTAGTGCCGTATCCAACACGTCTTCCATGTAAACAAACACCCAGCGTCATTTACAACCAAACGTTGCCCTGAAGAATGTTTTAAAAAACATTTGAGGCGAGAAATAGACGACGCAGTAACAGAAAATGGATTCTATTTGACCAGCACTTCCTTGTTTTCCAAGGCGACCGTGTTACGCTGGGGGGACGCACTTTCAGCCGTCTGTAAACAAGGAAATACTTTGTTTTGTTTTTAGTTTTGAGTCAAATTATTAATTTTATTTAGTAGTCGGGTAATAAGCGAGGTTGATATGCCACCTCCGCTTCGTGTCGGTGGCATATCAACCTGTCGGGCTCCTATCACTCGATAATGACTGCTGAGCGAGATGTTATCCCTTGCATAATGATGTCCCTATATGACGCAGTTTTAGCCAGGCTTTATGTGGGAACTTCTCTACAGTACTACTGTACGTGATGTTATGCATGTTATGCATAATGCATAACATGCAGGCACGTGCACACATAGACATCAAAGGGGGCTTGAGCCCCTGCTCTTTTATCCGCCTGTAAAAAGGGCCCTCTCCAGACCATGAATGCAGTTATTACTATGCCATACCCGAATGCAGCGTTCAAGAGAATTGCCTTGTCCAAACTCTCCTGAACTTGAATGCAATTCAATTCAATTCAATTAAAGAGCTTTATTGGCATGAGAAAACACGATTACATTGCCAAAGCAAGTTTCAAAACATAATCAAAACTGTTGAAAATGGGGAACTTATACAGTTGGAGGGGGTACAGCATTGTGTAAACAGAGCTATGTCACATTTTGCCCTTATGTACAGGCTATGAAGCTTTTTGGAACAAATATCAGCATTTATTTTTTCTCAATACGATTTCAATAGGAAAAAATAAAACGTGTTTAAAGGTGGAAGCTCTGTTTGTACTGTATGTGCAGTAGGACTGGATGCCGTTCAATGGTTTGTAGACCTTAGGATGGTTGTATTACATTCTCTATAGCCTTCTTTTATCGCAACAGTTCAGACATCTTGCTGCTGTGTTCGCACTGGTTATATTTCTCCCAGTATGGGAGTTTTTTGTCATTGGTCATGTATACAAACTCACTTTGGGTGTACGTAATCTGTGGGAAGTATGTGTCTCTGATGTCTTGGTATAGTGGGCAGGTGGTTAGAAAGTGTAGCTCTGTTTCCACCACATTTAGTGTGCAGTGGGTGCATATCCTGTCTTCCCTTGGGAGCGGGGTCTGTCTGTGGCGGCCTTTCTCTATTGCAAGGCTTTCTCTATTGCAAGGTACAGACTCGCTGAGTCTGTACCTAGTCAAGGCTTTCCTAAGTTTTGGGACGTTTACTGTGCTCAGATATTCTGCTAATGTTATTCTCTTTTTAGTGCCAGTCCAGATAGCATTCCACTTTGCTTTGGTTTTGGTTGGCTCTTTCCAGTATGTTAGGTAGCTTTCTTTTCGTTTTCTTATAATCTGGTTTGGTCCAAAGTGTTTTCCGTTTGGTAGTTGTGCTTCTGTTTGTGCACAGAGTCCCTGGGCCAGCTGCTGAGGGGGCAACCCTGTAGGTTTTTACTATGGTTGAGTGCTATGTTATGGAGCGTGTCTGGATTGCTTTCTTTTAGGTGATTATAGAGTCTCGGTTTGGTGTTTGTCCCATTTTTCAAAATCTTGGTTGGCAAGGGGACCCCTGATCTCGCAGCCAACTTATGTTGAAGAAAAAAAAATAGCCAACCTCCAAGCTCACAACGCATCGATATTTTCACCAAAAGGCCCTTTTAGAAATGTCAGCCCCTGCCTCTCTAACATTCTCTGCACGTCCCTGATAACATGCACTACATTCCTCCTGACAAACTTCTGCTTTTGACATCTTCGGCCACATTCAAAGCTTTCACCAGATGGGAATAATATCTATGGGAACATAGGCTCAACCGCTCAAGGGATATGTTGTCAGAAAATCAAGGCGAGGGGTGGAAATGATTTCCTGTAGAACAGTGCCAGGTCAACAACAGACACATTCCATACAGTAAACTCTTCTCTGAGCTTTTACACACAAGCTGTGTTTTCAAAAGCAGACTGATAAATGGAATAGAAGACTGATTTTGTGGTTTCCACAAATGATTACTGTGGCCTGGTTGAGTCTTAATGTATTTGTCCTGCTGGGGACTGATAAGTATGAAAAGCGACTGGTGTCATATCACATTGTCTAACCAACACATAACAACCAACGGGGTCAGTGGATACTGTGACAAGGCCAATCTAATATTACATGGAGGAAATACAGCAATATCACAACAGTGAAAATGTCTTTGATTGGGGGGTATATTCGGCAGAAGTAGCTGAGATAGAAGTTCACAATGTGTTGCAATGCACCTCGTTGTGAGCATGCAGATTGGCTATTTCTGGCGAAGTAATTTGGTGAGAGCAGACCAAGTACAGAGAGAGCCAACTCAGGTCCGTTTCAGAACCTTAAAGTGGTTAAAAGAGACATTACAAAGAAAGAAAGAAATATACCGGTATCTTTCTTTGCAACCTCTCCAACAAATAATAAGGGATCGATAAGGGAACAATATAGCATCTCTAAGCATTTCAAGCCATAGCTGGTATACTGTATATACTGTAGCTGTCCTTATAAGTAGGCTAATTATTAAAAGTTAAATGTTACCGGACAGTAATTATAACTTTGTTTGATTGCGGCATGTAATCAAATCAGGCCTTTTTAAAGGTCACATTGACTATTAGTTCTCGCACCTTTACCTGTTATTGTTCACAGCTTCTCATGAAGTGGCCACTCTTGTATAACCTCCCCTCTTCATTAAACTATCACAATGACATCTAAATCAGGCTGAAACACTTGAATTTCCTTTTTTTACAGTTAGTGAAAGAACAAATGGATATTTTAGCACAAACATTAAACAGTAGGCGTCAGGACATCAGGACATCACGACAGGAGTTCAAGTGCACCAGTTGCCCGAAAATCTGCCTGTCAAAGATCGGCTTATATTCACATCAACGTGCCTGCCTCAAAGCAAAGCAAAAGGACCCCAAACTCTAAACTCCTCCAATGATCTTCTTCGCTTCAAGCGAAGAACCAGCGATCGTGTGTGTGTGTGTGTGTGTGTGTGTGTGTGTGTGTGTGTGTGCGTGTGTGCGTGTGCGTGTGCATGTGCATGTGCATGTGCATGTGCATGTTTGTGAGTGCGAGCATGCGAGCGACGTGCCTGCGTGCGCGCGTGCCTGCGTACCTGCCTGCGTCATGCTGAAAAATCATGAGAAAAATATTGATCTGCCTTTATTTATATTTGCCTAATCTCTCGATGACAGATTCAGAGCTCTGCAGTTGAATCTGTTGGCAACTGCCATTACAACGTGTTGTGTTGTTGTTATTAGGAATTAAAACAAAGGAGCACCACCGGAAGAGGAGGGCTGCAAATTCAAATGGTTTTTCCCCTTCCCCAGATTGATATCTAACTAACTCTACTCTGCTAACACTGCATATTCACCCTGCCTTATTGCCTATGTGTGACATTTTGACAAAATCTGAAGGAGTAACGTAAAACAATGTGGTATAAGGCATGAAATGTGAAAAATGCAGGGCAAAGGTTTTTCCTTGGCCTCTAGAGAGTGTGCATACACAGTTAGTATTATTTTCTCATAATATTTCATGTTGTTGAAATGCACTTAAATGTATGCATCATGCACTGTACATCATTTTATTTTAGTTTTTTTCTACAATGGCATTTTAGAACAGGCAATAAGATCTAGTTAACAATAATATCAGGAAGTCATTGTTACAGATTTTTTAAGGGACCTGTCACCCATGGTATTATAAATCTCTCTCCCCCTAGTGATACTAATTGCCGCGTATACAAATCATCGGATTACTTAGAAAGTCCAATATATCTCATAGCTGTCAAATCAGGTCTGGACAGGCTTTAAGAATTATGATCCACTGATTTCCGCAAGGCTCACATGTTTATTTTGAACATTACATAATACATAATAAAGAGGCTGCTTAAAACTGGAACGACGCGATGGCCTTTCTTTTTTATGTTATTATCCCTGTCATACTGCAGCTAAAAGTAGATTTGGACACTGTCCATCTCTGCATGGATGTTTTTAATGCACATCAAAGTCAAGAAAGACCTTGAAACAACTGTGAGCCTAAACTCCTCTGAGTGTAATGTTTTCCCTCACTTCATTGCATTCAGTCTGAGTACTAGACATACTGTAATGATTAGTAAAGGTTGCATAAAAGATGGTTTAGTGTTTCCATGGCTGAAATCCTTCAGGCAGTTTAGATTAGCACACATGTCACATCTGAATGCACAGCTCAAGCTAAAGTTGAGCTGCGCCTTTGGAAACTGTCCTTTGTCTCTGGGGTGGCAGTCAAAAAGTCACTAACCAGCAGGGAGGGACTCAGGCACACAGAAATGAGGAGATCAGATAGAGGTCTGGATTGCAGATGAAATATTTAATTTAAGGATCCAGGGCTGAACAGAGTACAGAGGCAAACTTTTCAGTCGACGCACTGATGATACTAGTCCCTGTGTGGATTGAGCAAGTCCCTCCCTGCTTTTTTTATTATTTTTTTAGAAGCAGAGCTTGAATAGGCCTACAGATTTGTTTTTGTCAGTTTGTTCCAAACAGAAACGGATAACTGACCACAAACAGACAAGCATTGCAGTGGAAGGAACCCCGAATATGCAAATAAATTTAACCTGTTCTTCAACAGGTTCGATCTCATACTGTATATGAGTTCGGCAGCGTTGCCCGGGTCTTCATTCTTTAGCACTAGTGTCCTTATTCAACCCTTCCCCCTCCAAGCACACATCCATACCTCTCCTCTACCAAGTAGCCGGGGATCCAGTCCCTCAAAATGGGAGGGGACCTGTGATGTTCTGCCGCACTTTTTATTTCTGTTTTATCTATTAGTTTGGTCACTAAGGTCCACAGAATGAGAGGCCTGCTCTGCCGGAAACATCGCGAAAAAAAGTTATGGCCATTTGTATATTCACTGTCCCATTGACTCCACTACACAGGAAAGGAAATATATTATAAACAAGAAAAAATCTGCTTTAAGTAGCACGTGAGGGGTCAAAATGGAGGGTTTTCATGATTCTGAATCCATTGCAAGCATTTGTTTTGCACAAAAAACATTCCTTGGGCTAGAAAACAAACCAACAAAAGTGTCAAAAGTGATGACTCATCACTGTGATGACTGTGAAAAGTGATGACTCATCACTTTTCACACTTTTGTTGGTTAGTTTTCTTGCCCAAGGAATGTTTTTTGTGCAAAACAAATGCTTGCAATGGATTCACAATCATGAAAACTCTCCAGTTTGACCCCTCACACGCTACTTAAAGCAGAATCTTTCTTTTTTATAATATATTTCCTTTCCTGTGTAGTGGAGTCAATGGGACAGTGAATATACAAATGGCCATAACTTTTTTTCGCGATGTTTCCGGCAGAGCAGGCCTCTCATTCTGTGGACCTTAATGACCAAACTAATAGATAAAACAGAAATAAAAAGTGCGGCAGAACATCACAGGTTCAACCCTATTCCTTGAGCTTTAGGGCATGTGGATCCCCGACTAAAGCTGCTGAGGTAATCTAGTTCTGTATAGTGAAACAGATAAAAATGGAGGTGGCTGTGCGCTCGTGGAAGCGGGAATGAGGAAGGTGGATGCTATCCCAATTAACCCCTTCCGTCACCTCTAGTACAATCGGGCAAGCCATCGTCAAAGAAATGGGAACGCCCACTCGGTCTGTACCTCAGAAGCGTAAGCTATCATGACTCTGTCTTGAGAGAATGCCTCTAGTATGATGGATGAGGACATTGAGGAGCACTTTCAGCCACAGACTCATTCTCCCCCGGAACAAGACAGAGCAACATCAAGCTCCACCATCAAACCCACATGCATATATTCCTGCTGGTACGACTTAACAACAACTACAGAAAGGAATAGATCTTCTTAAATTCACTGCACACATCCATTCAGAATCATTTATGACGTTTTAGTAAACATTATAAGAGTTAGAGTAGTAATAACATTGTTAAGCTTATAGCAAGTGCTATCTTGACTGCATCACAATGCATGATAATAATCTGCTTTAAGTAACCTAAAGTGTTGCCAGATTAATTTATTATAGTAGCCTCAGTGCCAATTTCACTTTGAGAATGTTGAGTGCTGATTGTTTACATTTTACTGACTTGAACAGCACTGATTACAAGCACATATTATTGCAGTTATTGCTCCCAGTCAAATGAGAATTATTGACTGCTATATTTATTATTATCTCAGCATTGATAATTAGGCCTATATATATCATATCATAATTGAATGAGAATTACAGCTTTTGTTACAAATGTGACACCAGAAGTGGCATAGTAATCCTGATGACATTGCGCGAAATTTAAGCTACCGGTGAACGATTATATAAAACATAACTTTGGAAAGATAAAAGAAGTAATTGAAGAAGTAACATGATATGACTTTAAGTTACTTGGGAGAGTTAAGGGCAAGCTGTGATTTTAGGAGACATGATGAGACACTGCAGCAGGATGTATCATTGTCGTGAGCTCTCTTGTAGTCTGCTGTGTCGTGTCTGAGAAGACGATGAGATATTGAGATTAATTCCCTGACGCTCTCCCTCCCTCTCTCTCACTCTCTCGCTCTCTCCTGTTGAAAGATTATGGCATAGCTCAAATATTTACTTTTATTTCACTTCCTAAGATCTTGTGGAACAGTGAAGAAGGTTATTCAAATATTTAAAAGAGTGTTTAAATACCCTTCAGTCTTTTATTCCCTGGAGAAGTAGCTGTGTGTGAAAAAGTTCTTGCAGTACTTAAAATATATTGGTCCGCTATATGCATAGTCACTGTGTCATCTAATTATGATTATGCACTATATTTTACAGGTCAAAATCAGAATAAACTCTATTGTCACATCACAGGTTTACAGATGTAAAGAAGTGCTACAGTAAACACGTGGCATAAACCAGAAGGTGTATGAGGTTAGAGCATAAGTTGCAAGCTTTGGTAGGTCCACATTAGCAGCATGTATGTACATGAGATTAGACATTAAGGTGCAAAAGAGTACCAAGGCATTGTCAGGTTCATATAGAATATAAGGTAAATGGAAGCCGGTAACTGCATTTCAAAGATTCATTAATTAACACAGTCCAGCAAACCTCAAATGAGTGAAAGTTCAAAGAATAGAACAGTGAAGTCATGACGTGACTCGCTCATCCCCCGGTTCCACGGAAGTAATTCTCTATGGAGAATAACATTGGGTCATCTTAAATTGTCTCATATAAGCATTGTGGTCCAAAAATAAACAACCCAGCT
>NC_137811.1:57129441-57481941 GCF_963921795.1 Nannobrachium achirus
GTGTGCCAGCTGGGAAACGGTCTTTGCGATATTGTCGGCTAGGTTGCAGTTTACCATGAGAAACGTCCGCGTCTGTCCGTGTACATTTTACGGTCTATGGGTTTGCCGCTCTGACATCATGCTCTGATGTCACTGTGATGTCAGGGGAACCACTCTACCAGAATGGGTTTGTTTGTCGCTCTGACATCACGTCACATCACTGTGATGTCACACTAACAGAATCCCTTTTATGCCCATATATGGAGTTCCCTGATGTCATCAATATTAATGATGCCCTGTTAGAGAGATCCCTGTAATTCTAGGGGGAACAAATACCTTTTATTCCCATATATGGAGATATGGAGATCCCTGTGATGCCAGGGGAACAAATCCCTTTTATGCCCATATATGGAGATCCCTTATGTCCACATCCCTGATGTCCACATCACTGTGGCACTTTGGGGCGAGGTAGCTTGTCGCCCTGAGGCGTCTTAGTATTGAATGCACACATACTGACATACTGTGTCAGACTCATGTGGTCTATGACGTCAGACATCTATGATGTCAGTCATCTCCATATTTGGGAAAAGTTAAATCTTTGCATTTTCCCATTCAAGTCAATGGAGACAACTAATTCACAAAAAAATAATATGAATTAAACTATATAAAGTAAGAAATGCAAGAAGGCATGTTCCCGATGAAGCCGGTCCATGCTACCAGAATTGTGGGAGGAGTAGCACGGTAAAATAAAGTTTATCCGGAAAGAAAGAAATAATGTATAATGTACATGTGATGTGATTGTCAGACTCATGGCCATAACAAGCCTGGAAGATGACATATATGACTTATTTATTTCTGACCAGTGGTGTGCCAGAGGTTATTAAAGCCATAATTGCAAACAGTGGCGTATCCAGCACTCCACAGTTGGGGGGGACATATTTTGACCAGCCCACATTGGCCGTGCGCGAAGCGCACGGCCCGGCGATTCGGCCGCGCACGAAGCGCGCGGCCAAAAAAAATCGGTTATTTTATGTTCAAAAACGGTTATAAATCGGTTATTTTTTGCCTTTGGATATTTTGGGTTGATTTACTGCTGGTTCTTCAACTTAGAGGTAATCTATTAGATCAATAGATATCAGATCACCATCAGACACACACTACTAGCATGAACTTACTTGGCTTCATCATCAAACTCTTCAGTCTTGGAGCCTAGAGTAATCCCATTTCCTGATTCCCTGTGTGCACACTGCACAGAGCACTAGCATTTTGAGTCTAGAGCCTCCCTGAACAAGGCTGTGATTGGCCAATATAACCCCAGCAGGCAGCAATGTTCCCCATGGGGGAAAAAAAGACACTGAAATGTCCACAGGGGGTCGCTACATCACCCGTTTTGCCTACAGGCAAGATGTGAAATGGGAAAATAGCATCAAATAACGCCATCTTCTTTATATGGGCCATGGCCATGATGGTATGAACTGATGAACATCCAATTTAAACTTTATCAAACCCTATGGAAATCAAAATTCCAAAATATGTCTAGACACACCAGAGTCAAAGCTCAACTTTTATAGATTATAACATTATACTCAATTGGCATTTTAAAGCTTGCCTGCAACTTTTTGAAATAGTTTTCAGTTAATCTTTTCAGTTAAGTCATTCTCATTTTCATACGCTCCATAAGTTTTGCTATGACAAACCAGGAAACTTTGGAATATATATAATGGAGAAAGACAAAGGTACAGTCATTGTGTGGTGAACACAAATATTTACTTCTTTCAAAGTAGTAAAATATTGGTATCAAGACAAGTAACACTTCAGTGCGTAGGAATACAGTGCGTGCCATAGCAATACTGTTACAAGTACAATAATAAAAAAATAAGGGATTTTACAAGTCAAATGCTTGTATTTAAATGGTGCTAGGCAACAAAAAGAACATTTTACTTAAATAAAAATAGCAATACCACAATAAAAATACCTTTTTAAGTGCCTGTATTCAACATTTGGCTACATTAAAAGTGTAAAATAAGTATTGACAAGACATCAAATTAAATTGCTAGGTTATAATTAAACCCTCTAAACAGTATGTACTGTTGATTGGATTGATATAAAATGTTTCAAGTGATTGAATTCAAAATGTTGCTTGATTGATAGTGCAAAACTAAAGGATTGATATCAAAATAAATGAAAATAAGGATTAATAGTGTTTCTCAAAATGAACCCTTAACACTCCCAGCAGCAGTAGCAGCACCAAACATATCCTTAATGTTTTTACATTTTGCAGCAACTTCTATTCTTTTTTGCTTTTTTCTCTCTCTCTCCTTCTCAGCACCCCCCTTTCTTTTTACCCCCCGCATTTTCCTCCTCAAAACCCTCAGAATTCTCTCTGCATTCAACAGTTGGTTTGTTTGAGTGAAGGAGTGATGATGAACCACCTGTGTTCAATGCTGCTGATAGCTGATTTATTAACACACGGGACACAGGTATGGGGGAGGGGAGAGGAGGCCTCTTCCTTGTCAGTACTGAGTGAGTGAGCTGGAGCAACTGATGGCCCAATGAATGTGATTGGCTGCTGCCAGTCAGCAACGGCCCTTTCTCCACTGCACCGGCCCACTTCCCCCCCCAGCCTGGGCAGCCCACCCTGGGCTGCAGCCCACCCTGGGCTGCCCACCCTGGGCTGCAGCCCTCCCTGGGCCGCGGGCCCGCAGCCCACCTTGGGCCGCAGCCCACCTTGGGCTGCAGGCTGCAGCCCACCCTAGCGCAGCCCACTCTGGGCTGCAGCCCACCCTAGCGCAGCCCACCCTAGCGCAGCCCACCCTGGGCTGCAGCCCACCCTAGCGCAGCCCACCTTGGGCTGCAGCCCACCCTAGCGCAGCCCACCCTAGCGCAGCCCACCCTAGCGCAGCCCACTCTGGGCTGCAGCCCACCCTAGCGCAGCCCACCCTAGCGCAGCCCACCTTGGGCTGCAGCCCACCCTAGCGCAGCCCACCCTAGCGCAGCCCACTCTGGGCTGCAGCCCACCCTAGCGCAGCCCCCCCTGGGCTGCAGCCCAGCACCCTGGGTTGCAGCCCACCCTAGCCCTGTTATAAATCAGCCACTGACTAGCATGAACTAGCATTTGAGACACACACACTTTACAGTGCTCTAACTGAAACTCTGGACTCACTGGTCTCATTTCTATCCATAAACCCTTGGATATATAATAACCCCCAGGGGTCCACGGACCCCCGCGGACCCTTTTGCCCCCCCCCCCCCAAAAAAAAAAAAAAAAAAAAAAAAACATTTTTTTTTTTTTTTTTTTTTTTTGGGGGGGGGGCGGCGGCCCGGGGGGGACTTGTCCCCCCCGTCCCCCCCATTAGATACCCCCCTGATTGCAAACCTCTTGCCTCTGTAACAGTAGTTAGTGGCTGAACCTGATCTGAATATAAAACATCAGATTGGCTTCTCTTCATCTACGAGTACCCTGTTGTGAAATTGAGATGATGTACTTTGTTGTTCCATACACCCAACAAACATGGTTAGATCAAAGGCGAGCACAGAGGAGTGCATAATCTCAGCCAGGCCGGGTGGCATCCCATGCTGTGCAAGGGGCAGAATGTGACATTGCAGGCATGATATGCTGTATTGCATCAACTATGCTAGGCGTACTGTAGGAGTATGTATTCAACTGGTGGCGGAACAATTCTAAAAATGTATTTGGTATGTGTGATGAAATGTGAGCTCACCATAATCACAATAATCCTCAATCATATTCCATCATATTCAAAGGCGTTTGGAGAGAAATTAGATAGACTGCAGTCACTCAAGTTTAGAGCACTGCAGAGGGGAGGTGTGTGTGTGTGTGTGTGTGTGTGTGTGTGTGTGTGTGTGTGTGTGTGTGTGTGTGTGTGTGTGTGCGTGTGTGCGTGCGTGTGTGCGTGTGCGCGCGTGCGTGCGTGCGTGCGTGTGTGTGACCAGCTAATGCTCGTTGATGCATCAAGAAAGGCAATTATGTTTCTGCACTGTCAAATAGGTCTACATGTCATCAATTCTCAGAGAACATTAAAGCCAAAGCTTTTATTACATGTTAACCAACCCTAGCTTGGTTACAAGAAAGCACTTTATTGTTGAAAATGTGCTACATGAGAATAATAACCCTGTAGTATAGCATTAAATGGCAGTGATTATATCATTTTATGCTACATAATGTTCTTTTTCCACACCATGATGAAGTACCAGCTGTCACACTCTGTACCCTTACACTGTCTGATGTAATAATGTCAGACTATAAAAATGTGTATGATACAATTTTATCACATGAGTCTAGAGTTCATGTGTATAGCAAATTGTGCGAGATTTTGAGTGAGGTGCAAATGGGCGTTATACAGTATGGAGAGTTGTCATGATTCATGAACCAAGCAATCCGGGAAAAACATTTTGATCTCCCAGTGGCTCAAAATAAAGCAGAGTGAGAGAACGGACATATTTGTTGGCGAAATGGCAACTTGACATGTTCAGTTGTTGCAGATCTGCTGTTCGGTGAGTGACAGACAGACACCATGCTTCACCATGCAGTACAAATCTCTGCTCTCTGCTTCATTAACCAGAAAGCATGTCAATAATATCTAACCAGAAGAGCTGAGTGTTGGTTGTTGCGACCGTCAGGTTGCAGTTACTATCAAAACCTCCACCGGCTGTCAGTCAGTCAGTCTGTCAGTCAGTCTGTCAGTCACACGTCACACGTCACACGTCACACTTTTGCCCTTCTCATATCTCCGCCACCGTTGCCCCGATCCATGCCAAACTTTGCACACACACTCCTTGGCTGCCAAACCACAACCCCTCATTTCTCACATGGCCCTCTTCTAGCGCCACCATGAGGCCGATTCTTGCAAAACACATTTTTGGACACTGCTCCTACAGATTTTGCCCTAAAATCACGAAAAGCGGTACACAGTATCTATAAAGTCATGTCATCAACATGGACAGACCAATTTGTGTATACATGCATATCTCCCGATTAGGGAGTCTTACTGGTAAAAAAGGTTGTCAAAGTGTGGTGCTCAATATGTAGATGATCACAATCCTGCTTGAGTCCATGACAAAAAAAATCCACCACTGCAAAAAAGACGGCCACAACCAGCAGCAGCAAACATTTTCTCTTAATAAAAAATACAAATAAAAAAATACTTGAAATATAGAAGATACTCCACTACAACTTCACTTCTAGTGGAGTATTTTCAGGTTCTCTTCCTCTTTAGTTCTGTGCTCTCCAGCTGCAGCCCATGCTGTTTCTCTAATGCGTTTTTTGGGAATAGAAATGTATCAGGTAATGGGTTTTTCACCATGGAACGATTTGCAGTGTTCATGTATTGCACGATCGCTGTGACCTCAAAGTTACAGCCCGAAGTGAGTAAGTACACCACACCAAAAAGTGAGAGAGAGAGAGAGAGAGAAAGTAATACAGGATACCGATATAATATAAATTAGATTTTTTTTAAACACTGTATGTCTAGTATCAAACATATAATTTTCGGAATGTCTGAGTGAGTGTCTGAGTGAGTGTCTGAGTGAGTGTCTGTCACAGCGTTTCTCCTCAGTGGCTGGAGCAATTGATCTGAAATCGCATCACCATAAGCATATGAACACACCTGACATAACTGTGAAGCCCGTTTGTCACTTTCACAAATCATATGCTGTATATTAGCATTTTTATGGTGTATCTACTATCTATTCTGCATCTAGCTTGAGGCACATCTATTCTGCATCTAGCATGAGGCAAAATGTTTAACCAGCTCTGTGTGTGTGTGTGTGTGTGTGTGTGTGTGTGTGTGTGTGTGTGTGTGTGTGTGTGTGTGTGTGTGTGTGTGTGTGTGTGTGTGTGTGTGTGTGTGTGTGTGTGTGTGTGCAGGCAGGCGGGTGTGTGTGCAGGCGGGTGGGCGGGCGGGCTGGGGGGGTGGGGGGGGGACAGTATCTCTGTAGCCATTAAACGAAATGGGTTTCTTACATTGATGCTCCTACAGTACATCATGCAAGCACCAGTTAAAGTTACTTTCCATCCCTCATATACTGTGTGCACAGTGCACATCCCATAACCCACACACTGCACATCATTTTGGAGCTCATATCTTTGAACGGGTAAGAGCTAGTATGTAATAATTTGTCCAAATGTTCAACCAATAATCACCCCCAGCCACGGGCTAAGATATAAAATGTCCATCTGTTATCCGTTAGATGGGCTTGTTGACAGTAAGCCTGTGTACTGTGCAACATACTTATTACTCTTGATTGCTCACAATCTCATTACTTGCTGAGCACTAATCACATCCCCATCAATATTGCATTATTAATAATTATGAGAGCGGAACACAGTTTAAGCCAAGTTGTCACCATATGTATACTGTAGCAAAGACATTTGGCCCAGGTTTGGCTGGAAGATGATGGCGCAACTGGCATTCGGTCTGCACTATAATAAGGCATATGAACTGAACATGGCCCAAATCTGGCAAAGGTGGCACTTTTTAAAGTAGCTAAAGATAAAGATATGGGCCAGTTGGAGTTTTTGTCTCAGATGTCAAAATTTGAGCGGTAGGCAGTATCTCGACAGTCATGTGATTGACATGGGTCTGTCCAATTTTGCATATTCCATCATGATTGGCTAAGATTGGCTTCCAAAGTTTGTAGGATTGAGCCGTTTTGAACAAAATGCCTCAAATCACAAACGCAAAGTGCAATTATCATGAAATCGCACACACACATTCCCACTTGGCCGAGGAAGAAATGTCACTTATTTTTTTTAAATCAGCCTCATGGTGGCGCTATAACAGGGCGATTTGTGGTTTTACCTATAACTCCACCGATCATTTTCAAACTTTGTAAGCGCACTCCCTAGAGGCCAAGGAAAAACCCTTCCCCTGCATTTTTCACATCAGCCTTTTATAGCGCCACCATGAGGCTGTTTTTTGTCAAACACATTTTTTGACAGTACTCCTACAGATTTTGTCCAAAAATCACGCATATCGGTAGACAGTATCTCTACAGTCATGTCATCAACATGGATCTGTCTGATTTTCCATATTCCATCCTGATTGGCTAATATTGGCTCCCAAAGTTTGTAGGATTGGGCCGTTTTGAACAAAATATCTCAAATCACAAACACAGAATGCAATTATCATGAAATTGTGCACACACGTTCCCACTAGGCCGAGGAAGAAATGCCACTTCAAATTTTTGAAATCAGCCTCATGGTGACGCTATAAGAGGCCGATTTGTGGTTTTACCTATAACTCCACCGATCCGTTTCAAACTTTGTAAGCAGTGGCGGAGTTACGCGGTGGCTTTTGGTGCTAAAGCACCACTAGTTTCCGGACTAGCACCGGTAGTTTTCGGGGCTAGCAAAATCAGGAGAGAGACGGTCAGACGGAGAAAAGTGTGATACCCAAGTGCAGTACTACTCCTAAACAACAGGAGCGTCGGCATGCCCCGAGGCAATAAAAAGCAGAGAAGAAGATTTCAAATCCCTTGAAGAGAAGACGACAACTCGCACACAACACACACACACACACACACACACACACACACACACACACACACACACACACACACAGATACACACCAACCATCCAAAAGTGAGTGTCACTCACTCACTGCATACCTGATTCCCTGCTCTCAGTTGGGGCATAATTTACCTAAAGCGAGTGGGCGGGTTTATGAGCAACAACAGGAAGTGAACTGGGACCACTGCAGACTGCAACATGTTTGTGTGTTGTTAAGAGAGAGGGGCTTTTCGTCAATCTTTTTCCAAAAACTGGGACAAATGGATAAACAGGATACAATATGCTACTCTGCTGTTTTGTTGTCAACTGTTACTTAAATCATCAGTTGTTTTGCTTAACCTAAGGGGTGGGTGGGGACTGGGAGACTGCTGGTGAATAGGGCAAAATGACTGCAAAACTTAAAAAAATAAATTAATAAAACTGCGGTCGTGCGCGCGCGTTTCCCTGGCTGTAGCTCCCCCTGCTGCTCAGGGCTAGATCCGTGCCTGTTTGTAAGCACACTCCCTAGAGGCCAAGGAAAAACCCTTTCCTTGCATTTTTCACATCAGCCTTTTATAGTGCCATCAGGAGGCCGTCTTATGTAAGACACATTTTTGGATATTACTCCTTCAGATTTTACCCAAAATTAACAAAATCTGTACACATTATCTCTACAGTCATATGATCAAGACGGATCTGTCCCATATTAAATATTCCATCCTGATTGGCTAAGATTGATCCGTTTTGAACAAAATGCCTCAAATCATGAACACAGCGTGCAATTGTAATGAAATAGGCAGTATCTCAACAGTCATGTGATCGTCACCGTTAAAGACCAAAGAAGACATGGCACCCTTTTCACATGTAGCGCCACCAGGAGGCCACGGAGACCTAGAAGGTCGAAACGCATTGGTCAACTTGTTGCCTTGCTCAGAAAATAAAGCATATTTTTTCACTATTGACAGAGTGCCTTGGAGTTCCTTTCTCTTAAGTCTGCTTTCTACACCTTTGGAATCTAGCAGTACTTCTTTGAAATATGTTTTGTTCGGTTAAGCTCTACTGGTTGTGTGTGGGGAGGGGGCGTCGAAGCCGGCAACACGGTGACTAGCTAGCTCCGATTCGACACGGAGCGAGCTAGCCTAGCGTGTTGTGCTATAATGCTGGCAAGCGTCGAATCTTGGGTGTTAACATGAGATGATTAGCATGCGTCGGTCGACGCGAAGCAGGCTAAGATATTGCTATGCTTTATAGCTACTAGCTTGAGGCGACATATGGGCTGAAAAACGTACAGTTTATTGTCATACCTCCAGACAAGGTCCCCCTATGGGATAACCAGCGCCATCTGGCGCTGCAACAGAGTAAAACTCATAAGCTCCCGTACGAGAAATATCATTTGTCGGTAGGGCTGTCAATCACAAACGAGGGCGCCGCCCCCGAGTGTATAAAAGCCCTGCGGGCTATCATAACTTCCTCTTCCGCACCTCTGCTTACCTGCAACTAGTGTCGCGAACTCAGCCATATAAGTATATTTTTCTGTAAAGTTTAGCCTAAGCGTTGACTAGGAAGTCGGCCACTGGCCTTTATAGATTATTCTCCTGTACGTTTCTACTTCTATTCTTCCTAACAGTTCGGTCTTTTTCTTCACTTTCGCTTTGAGTCTTTACTTCTTCTCTGTACGTTCTGCCACGTGTCTCCCTGCCTTAGCTTAGCTTCGCTTAGCTTCGGTTAGCTCACGATGGCAGCTCGTCGACCTACAGTTAGCAGCCTGCTAGCTAGGGTACCGAAGAAGTGCGGCCTTCCCAGCTGCAAAGGCCTCATCGCCAATGAAGATACACATCCGTTCTGCATTGTCTGCATGGGGGTAGGACACGCCTTGGCCTCTCTGTCCCCTCCGGCCCCGGCCACGGGGGTGAACTGTGCTGAATGCCTCCAGTACGATGTTCCAGCCCTCGAGGCACGATGCGAGATCGCTGCCGCAGGCTACGGCCTTCACACCACGGTCTCCGCCGGAACCCTCCCAGACACCTCTCCTCGTGTGCCGGACAGCGCTGTACGCCACAGCGCTGCTTCTCGCCACGTGGTTAGGCCTCCAGCGGCCTCGCCCTCAGCTAGCTTCGGTAGCCCCGTTGCTAGCGGGTCTGCGGCCCCTGTTTCCACTGCTGTTTCTCCGACGGGCTCGACTGGTGCCGTGCCCAAGAAGAGAACATGCAAGACCGCCCACGTTGTTTCTCCGCCAGCTGCAACATGGACCGTCCCCCCCAAGGAATTCCACCCTCTAGTCGTCGGTGACATTCCTCTCTCCTTCTCCGTCCCCCAGCTACGGGCTATGCGGCCACCTAGCCCCGTCTCCTGGCATGCTAGCGACGGAGACGAACCGGAGCTAGAGGACTGCGACATGGAGGAGTTGGACACGGAGGGTGAGTACTCGGAGGAGGACGAGTCCTCTTTCCCCTCCGGACAGGGCGGAGGCGCGGCCAGGGTGGTTCCTCATGCCGAGGCTTCCATCTCCGCCGCGTCCTCCCAAGCCCCTTCTGCCTCTCTCCCCCCTTCCATGCCGGCTGGGGCGAGAGGGGCAGCGGCGCAAGACCCAGACTCCATCCCCATGGACGAGCTCTCGGTGCTGGAACGCGCCACCATCCGTTGTGGCCTGGAGCTGCCACTCGGAGACGCGCCACTCGGACCACGGGCTAGGATTCCTCTCCTTGGCCAGGATTTGGAGTCCTCTCCCCCGCGTCGGATGGAAAAGCTCCCACTAGTCCCAGGCTTTGCAGAGGCCCTGCATTCAACCTGGACTACACACAAGGACCCCCCCAAGCTCCCCTTCCTGGTCGATTACCGCGACGCAGAGAAGGCGGGAATCCCCTTGTGCCCTCCCATGGACAAGCTGATGGCCCAGTCCCTGGTAGGGAGCCTCAAGCCTAGCCATGAGCGGACCGGTCCTGGAGGCCGGCCTCCCCTCAATCTGGCCGTGGGTAAGAAGCCTCCTGGGTTTGCCATAGCCTTTGATGACAAGCAGTCTTCAAGGGTGAGGAACTCTTACAGATCGTCCGCGCTGGCAGCCAGGACGATGAACGCCACCCAGCTGCTGCTTTTCTCCACCAGGCGCCTCCTCAGCGAGATGCGGGAGGTGCCTGACGTGTTGGTGGAGGAAATGGACGAGTCGCTGCGCATGCTGATGGACCTGAATGTCCACGCGATCGAGTGGCTTGGACATGGCATGGATTATTGCATCCAGGCGGAACGTGCCAGGTGGCTAGACAAGGTAAAGTGTCCTGGCAGTTCCGGAGAGGAGACCGAGAAGGTCCTGCAAGACCTCCCCGGCCACCCTACCTCCCTCATGGGCGGTGGACTGGAGCTTCTCCGCCAGGAGGTGGCGGATAAGAAGATCACTCTGGAGCTCCTGGGAGCCACGACGGACCCCCAGGTACCCAGAAAGGAAAAGAGACAGGGACGGAGCAAGGCCCCTGGTCAGGCTGACAGGGGGCGCTCTACCTCCAAACAGGGGAAACAGAACAATCCCCCTAGGACCCCCTCTTCTTCCTCCGCGGGACCCCCTCACACTGCAGTGGGGGCTCAAGCCCGCTCTCAATCCCGCCACCCTCCCAGGCACGGGATACCGGCCAGCTCCCACAAAGCCCGTGGGAAGCCGCCGCGAAAGTGACACTGGACTCTGGCGGGGTCCCCCTGAAATTTCAGGGGACCCCCCCTTGCAAGCGCAGACGTTTGGACAATACAAACAATTTTTCTCATGCCAAGAAATTAATGTTTATTCCTCCTCTGTGCTCTCCTCCAGTGCCTGTAATAAAAAGTGTGTTGATGAAACAATGCCTGTTTATTTCAAACCCACCTGCTTTACTACAGACGACCCCATTTTGCATGAATTTAACCAGTGTAGAGAAGTCCAGGCTGGAATTTCTTTCCACTCAGAAAATATCGCTTCCTCCAGTCATGCAGACAGGTTACAAGCAGAATATTTCTCTTTGCAAAATGTTCCCAGACAAGCTAATTCCTATTCACAGTGGTATAGTCTCTCTAGTGTGCAATACCCCTCTGTCTCCACCGAGCGGCACTGTTATGCCGACTCTAGTTCAGGACAGGAGTTTGGTCTTAGCGTCAGGGAAGAAGCCAACACATATCACCCAGGGTCGGCCTCGTCTTCCCGCAAGGAAGCATATAAAGGCCTTAGCACAGGTTATAAACGTAAATACAATTCCCCGAGCCGGGGATTATGTTACTTATGCGATGAACCCTGTCCCCCGGGCTCCACGTTGTGTGTCGCATGTATTATTAACAAGCGAGGCTTCTTGGAGGTCACGTGTTCGTCTCCCACCGGATACGGAAATAAGCGTACCGGAAACGGAAACGCTCTTTCCGCCGGTGACTCCGCGCCTTCCGGCCCGGCGTCTAGCGGATACGGATACGTGCCCGGATATGGAACCTTTCCCTCCCGGCCCAGTAGTTCCGCTCAGGCGGTACAACCCCAAGGCTTCTCCGTTGCTCAGCAACACGTTAGCACAGTGTGCAGAGCAATGGAAACGTTGCAATCCGAATCACTGGGTGTTTCGGACGGTGACGCGGGGTTACAGACTACAGTTCGCGAAAAAACCCTCCCTATCCAGCAAGGTTATTTATACTCGAGCCCGCGGCTTGAAGGCCGATGCCTTGAGGGAGGAGATAAGCTCACTATTGCGCAAGGGCGCTATAGTGGAGTTATCACGCGACCAGAGCCGTTTAGGCTTCTGGAGCCGTTATTTTCTGGTTCAGAAAAAAGGAGGGGGGCTGCGTCCGATTATGGACTTACGTGCTCTGAACAAGCACTTGAAAAAGTTCAAATTCAGGATGCTGACGTCAGAGTCACTGATGAAATCAGTGAGACAGGGGGATTTCCACTGTTCAGTGGATCTGAAGGACGCTTATCAGCACATCCTCATTTATCCCCCACACAGGAAGTTCCTGCGGTTCGCCTTCGAGGGGCGCCTGTACGAGTACACGGTCCTCCCTTTCGGTCTTTCTCTGAGCCCTCGGGTTTTCGTGAAAGTGACCGAGGCAGCCATTGCTCCACTGAGGCATCAGGGAGTCAGGCTGGCGAACTACATAGACGATTGGATGATTTCCGCCGCCTCCTGCTCAGAAGCGGCGCGCCATACCAATCTGGTGTTGTCACACCTGAAGGCCTTGGGTTTCAACGTCAACTTTGGCAAAAGCATGTTGTTACCCTCCCAGCAGATTTCCTTTATAGGAATATCTCTGGACTCGGCCACCATGTCCGCTCGCCTCTCCCCGGAGAGGGTGGACAGGTTTCTGGCTTGTCTCGGCTCCTTCCGACTGAACCAGGTGGTCAGGTACAAGGAGTGCATGAAGTTGACTGGGCTGATGGCTTCAGCAGTGCAACTTCTGCGTCTGGGCAGGTTTCATATGAGACCTTTCCAGCGGTGGTCACTGGCGCTCAGGATTCCTTCCCTGCAAGGGTACAGGAAGGTGACAGTCAGCCAGGTCTGCATGGACGCTCTGGTCCCATGGAGGGACCAGGCGTTGTTGACAAGTGGGGTCTCCATGGGCGAAGTGGTGTCACGCAAGGTGATCACCACAGACGCCAGCCGCTCGGGGTGGGGCGCCACCCACGAGGGGCGCTCAGCCAGGGGTCTTTGGACCCAGGCCATGTTGGAGTACCACATCAACTATCTGGAATTAATGGCGATCTACTTGGCGCTCAAGCATTTCGAACCATTTCTCCGGGGTTGCCATGTCCTGGTCAGGACGGACAACACGGCGGCCCTGTATTATCTCAACAAACAGGGCGGCCTCTCCTCGCGTACGCTGGATCAGCTGGCGCGCGAGATGACCCTCTGGTGCTTGCCTCGGTTGAGGTCCATCAGAGCCTCCCATGTCCCGGGCCTTCAGAACGGCGGCGCCGATCTGTTGTCCAGGGGGGAGCCTCGTTACGAGGATTGGTCTCTCCACCCTGCGGTGGTGAGGCAGATTTTCTCCAGGTTCGGTCGACCGCGAGTCGATCTCTTTGCCTCCCAGGAGAACGCGAAGTGTCCCCTTTACTTTTCAGTGAGGGGACCTTCTCCTCTGGGGATGGACGCGTTTGCTTACGAATGGCCACAAGGTCTTCTCTACGCGTTTCCACCCCTGGAACTGATTCTTCCCACTCTGGAGAGGATCAGATGTTCCAACCAGGAGGTTCTTCTGGTGACACCATCCAGGGGAGTGTGGAGGTCTCTGATCACCCCACTGCTCTCTCAACCCCCTTGGCGGCTTCCCTTGCTCAGGGATCTGCTGCGCCAGGCAGGGGACGAGATCTTCCATCCAGACCCACGGGGCCTAGACCTGTGGGTTTGGCCCGTGAGAGGGAGAACCTGCTTGCAGCAGGCTTCTCACCGATGGTTGTAGCCACTATTCAGAGTGCTAGAGCCCCCTCTACTAGGGCTGTGTATGATGGAAGGTGGAATGCCTTTTTGGACTGGTGTGAGCTACAGGAGCCACCTGTGGTGGCTCATATAGCTTCGGCCCAGAAGGTGTTAGATTTCCTGCAGGACCGCCTGGACCTTGGTCTGGCGTTCTCTACACTGAGGGGTTATTTAACGGCTATTGATGCCTGCCACCTGGGGGTGGCAGGCAAAGGCCTTTCTAAAATCGCTGAGGTGGTCCAGTTCATGCATGGTGTGGACCATTTGAGACCTGTGACCAGAGCCTTGTTTCCTGTTTGGGATCTACAAGTGGTTCTTGAGGGCCTTTGCAAGGCACCCTTTGAACCGATTGGGAGGACCTCTTTGAAACATTTAAGTTTCAAAACAGCTCTTTTGCTTGCCTTGTCTACGGCTAAGCGTGTGAGCGACCATCATGCGCTCTCTGTGAGCCCTGATTGTATGAGGTTTCTCAATAATGACTCCAAGGTTCTTCTTAAACCTCATTTGAGTTTTATTCCTAAGAACCGAGTGGTCCCGAAGGAACCTGTTGTTTTGACGGCTTTCCATCCTCCTCCGTTTGCATCAGAGGAGGATAGGCGTCTTCATTGTCTTTGTCCAGTTAGGGCCCTGAAGGCCTACTGTGATAGGACGGTGGACAGCAGGTCTACTTCTCAGCTTTTCGTGGTCATGAATGCCCGTCAACGGAAAGCGGTGTCCAAACCCACTCTGTCGAGATGGCTTGTGGATGCTATTAGGTTGGCTTACACCCGGTCTGGGTCTGAAGTGCCGGAAGCACTTAAGGCCCACAGTACTAGGGGTGTGTCTACCTCTTGGGCTTTGTCCAAAGGTGTCTCCATTGAGGAGATTTGTGCAGCGGCGAATTGGTCTTCGCCGTCCACCTTTGCGACCTACTATCACCTGGACGTTGCGCCTTCTGCTATGGCGCATACGGTTCTGGGTGCTGCTGCCCTTCCTACTATGTAGTGGGGCGGCTCTCTCCCCTTCCTGAGATAGCATGCTGCTGTCTCTAGGATACGTGGGGGGACCCTGAGTTTTTCCCTTATATTATTGCAATTTTATAAGGTGGACCTGTGTCTGCCCTTAGTGCATAAGGCAGGCCTCGGTCTGTCAGGGTCTTTTTCTGTCTGAACACGCCCAGGCCCTGTGGGTCTGGGTCGGATCAGTCCTGAAAGGGGTCACGTCGGTTGACAGGACCTCCTTTCCGGGTGTGGTCGGTGTGCACGACAGTCTTGTCGGTTCATGACTTCTCGGGGAGTATATGAGTCCCATAGGGGGACCTTGTCTGGAGGTATGACAATAAACGTATAGGTTCCGAACGGAACCATGTTTATTTAATACCGGAGGACAAGGTCCCCCGAATAAAGCCCCTCGGTTCGCTAGTTGCGGGCGCAGAGGTGCGGCTTTAGAGGAAGTTATGATAGCCCGCAGGGCTTTTATACACTCGGGGGCGGCGCCCTCGTTTGTGATTGACAGCCCTACCGACAAATGATATTTCTCGTACGGGAGCTTATGAGTTTTACTCTGTTGCAGCGCCAGATGGCGCTGGTTATCCCATAGGGGGACCTTGTCCTCCGGTATTAAATAAACATGGTTCCGTTCGGAACCTATACGTTTACTGTATTGTCCAAAACCTAGTTTCTATACTGTAGCATCCTGCGGCCATGTTACAAGCCTGTCCTTGTGGGACCTTGTTAGCTGTACAACCTTTGATTAATGGACTGAGATTAATGCATACGTTCCTGTGACGAGAAGGAAGTGGAACTGATTATCTGACCACCCTGACATAAGCGAAGAGCGGGACCTCTGTCAGGTAGCAATCAGTCTTCCAGCCAATCAACCTTGTCCGGAGTGTAAGTAATGCTTCTATAGAATCTATGTGTTCACAGTACAAGAGGCGCTCTCCCTGGACCGTACCTATGCTCCCCAAGTTCTATGTTCCTCAGGTTCTATGTTCCCCATTTACCACCTAAACCTAAGCTTAACCCTAACCCTAACCTCAGTAAAACTATGCCTAAACCTAACCCTAACCCTAAACCTTAACCTTAACCCGAACCCTAACCTTAACCTCAGTAAAACTAACACTGGTGAATGCTAACCTGGTGCATTTTAACCTGTGGGGAACATAGAACCTGGGGAACATAGGGTGGACCCTGCTCTCACCATAGCGAGTCAATGAAGCGAATATTATAAAATAAAACATTGATACTGGATACAGAATTTAGCTAATTGAACCAAATTGACAATTACAGGCTATAACTGTCCAATTATATGCAAAATGCAGTGCAGGCTGACTTAATTTCAGAATATATTTGGGTTACTGTATCCATACAGATGAGAAGAAACTTAACCGATGTTTGCCCCATAATTGTCAATTAGACAGTCGTCTATTCAGGGGAAATTAAGCTGCATTGCCTGTATGTAGGTAGAGACGCAGAGTGTTTAAGAGTTGCTTGATTGCTTGATTGCCTCACTGACTGACTGAGTTAGTGAGTGTGAGAGAACGTTTAACGCACACAGACAACTGTCCATGAACGCATTTTGTTATTTTTTTATTCACCAAACCTCTCCAAACACCAATCTGAAAATAGGCGGTGGGGCCGTTGCCAGGGGCCCTTGGCTCTCAGGGGCCCTTGGGGGAACTATGTTAATCACATATCAAATGTGTGGGCCCCTCCTCTGTTGTCTACAGATGCTTTCTTGACCCACAGATGATCATCATGGCTTAAAATCCGAGCTGGGTAGTGCGCGTCGAGAGGGGAGGGGGGTTATGGTGGGGGGTGGGGGGCCCTAAGAAATTTGCGACCAGGGGCCCTCGCAGGGGTTAATCTGTCCATGCCAAGAACACTCAGTAATTTGTATCAATTAACTTAAACAAAAATATGTCCCATAGGTTATCTACAACTAGAAAAATATTGTTCCTTCGAAACAATTGTGGGCTCGCTTCAAGCCAGAAAACAATGGCTATAAAAGCACAAAATGTCAAGATCGCAGGCAGTGCTCTCTTTGACGTTACTGACGTCAAAGATTGGTCCATTTTGTTCCAAAAATGTGTTGTGCAAAAGTTGACCCGCTGGTGGCGCTATAACAGGCCAATGTGAGAAGGTTGGTATCTGTTCCTTGACCTATTGGGAATGTGCTTGCAAGATTTCACGCACATCCCAGGCTGTGTTCATGATTTGAGGTGTTTTTGGCTTTGGCCACTTTATTGCTGCTTGCAGCTATATTTATTATTATTATTTTATATTTTTTTTTGTGTGCACTTCATAGGCATGTTAGATAAAGGTCCTTAGATTGCGTGTAGAATGTTTCATGCAAATTGCAAAAAAAATCCTAGAATAAAAACGGGTTTAAGCGTTTTACAAACTGCTCAAAATTATATAGCGCCCCCCTTTGGCCATTTGGGGTAAGATTGGTTTCAGTGATATTTGAACTAACCCTCTACACTATTTTGTCATGAAAATGTGACTTTGCATGTATGTTTTAGAGGCAGAAGAATAATTTGCATAAAAATGCAATATTGTTTGAATTATTTAAAAAAGCATGTTTCAATGTTAAAGAAATCCGATCTGACAGATCTTTAGATATCGGTCCAAAGTTCACGTAAAAAAAGTTTTGTGCACGTGACGCGAAAATTCCAGAATAAAAGCGGGTTTACGCGTTTTACAAACTGCTCAAAATGGCGGAAAATTGAAGGGCGGAGCTTACTTAACAACGACACAGATGTCTTCCGCTTGAGTCAAAGCACGCGTGTAACAAGTTGCATGTCTTCAAACAAAACGAGTCATGACTTATGCCCGTTTGAAGTTTGAATTTTCAGACGCTTCGTATAGCGCCCCCCTTTGGCCGATTGGAATAAAATTGGTTTCAGTGATACTTTGACTAACCCTCCACATCTTTGCCAAATGCCATGAACGTGTAACTTTGCATGTATGATTTAGAGGCCGAAGAATAATTTGCATAAAACCGCAATATTGATAAAATTATTAAAAAATTATATTTCACTTTAAAAGAAATCCGCCGAGATTAGTTTGACCGTATTGGTCCAAAGTTCATGTGAAAAAAGTTTCATGCGCGTATCGCGAAAATCCCAGGAGGAGATAGATTTTTACTGTTTTTCATATAATTCCGAATTGTGGGAGACCTAAAGGTCAGAGGTCAAAAGTTAGAGGGTAAAAGTTGTTCGGCATGAGGAGACGCATACGTGTATACAGGTTTCATGGCTGTATGTATAACACAGCATGAGCTATACCTGTTCAAAGTTCGCACTTTCGAAGGCTTCCTGCAGCGCCACCATTTGGCCGATTGCTATAAAAAATAATAGCGCACTTCGCCACTGTAAACTGAACCCATTGATGTTTTTATTTTCATTTTCTCACTAAGTATGTAGGAGTAGAAAGGAACCGAAGTTCCCGTCTACTGTCTGACTGACTGATAGATAAATAATGACAATATCTAAAGTGTGCTCGCCTTATAGGCGAGCCCACAATTACACACATTCTTCATTTCATTTCCATTATATGTTTCAGGCACCACTTCATTCACAAATGTACAATTAGAGAAGGAGAGGAGAGAGAGGTGAGTAATCGACCCAATTAACTTCCACCACATTCAATGAACAGCAAATGTTTAAAACCATTGCAATGTCTATATACAGTACAGGAATTCATTCAAATTAGAGCTATTCACAGGTAGCCTGGCTCAGCTAGACTATCTGCCATTGACCATATTCACACCATGGCGATCTTGGATCACATGACCACATGGGGTGGTAACATGTCTGAGATTGCATTATAAACCATTGTAAACAATGGAGCGATGGTCACAAAATATGAGTTCTGTTCAACCAATTTCTTTTGACCAAATTGACAAATGGGCAGATGAAAACATCAACATCCCCAAAAGGATTTAAAAGAAGAACATACTGGATTGCATTGTACATCCACAATATAGGTTGCAACATTATCTGTGCAGTGCTTGCTCCGCCTCATTGCGACCGTCAGGTCGCAAGTTACTACACACACACACACACGCCCGCACACACACACACACACACACACACACACACACACACACACACACACACACACACACACACACACACACACACACACACACACACACACACACACAGCGAGAGAGAGAGAGCTGGTTATGCTAGATGCAGAATAGATTTTCCTCATGCTAGATGCAGAATAGATAGATAGATAGATAGATAGATACCTTTATTATCCCAAGGGGGAAATTCAGTTGTCCAGTAGTAGCACAGCAGTATACAGTTATTTACAAAGTTACAGAGACGTAAGAAAAGATAGATAAGAGGGAAAAAACCAAACAAAGATAAGAGCAGTACAGTACCAATAAAGAGAAGGTGCATCAATAGAGGGGGCGAATAATATATAAGTATATATACATAAAGTGTCTTGCAAAAGAGACCATAGCAGTCAATGCTAGTTAGTGCAGTATCTCACTGTCATTGTTAAACAAGCAAAAATACTCAGAAACTACCAACACTAACAACCTAATAGTGCAGTGTCAAAAATCAGTGCGAAAAAAGAAGAAACTAGGAAGCGTGTCACCGCAAGGCGCACATGAGCACTCTTCCTGGAAGGTCCTTAGAGGTCAAAGTCAATACAGCAATAGTTCCTTAGAGGTCAAAGTCAATACAGCAATGGTTCCGTAAGTCTAAGTTAGGAAGGGAGACCTTTTCAAGCGTCCGTTATGTGTCTCGTTGTACAGCTTAAGGGCAGCCGGTACAAAAGATTTTCCTAATCTCTCAAGTCTCCGTACTGGGTAGGTAAAGCGGTCGTTTCCTCTCTTACTCCAGTAACTGGTGATCTCTAGATGGAGGGGGTGGGAGGAGTTCTCCAAGATGGAATCTAGCTTCTTCGCAGTGCGCACCCTGGTTACTTCCTCCACCCCCTGCAGAGAGGACCCAACGACAGATCCTGCTTTCTTCACCAGTCTGTTTAGGTTAAACGTGTCACCTGCTCTGTTGTTGCCACCCATGCTAATATATAGTATATAGTAATATATAATATATAGCATACGATTTGTGAAAGTGACAAATGGGCTTCGCAGTTATGTCAGGTCTGTTCATATGCTAATGGCCATGCGGATTGGCGGATTGCTCCAGCCACTGAGGAGAAACGCTCGGACAGACAGACACTCAGACAGACAGACATTTGGAGAATTATGTTTGATGTACCCTTCAATCCAGTTAATGTAGCCCTTATTTGGAATCCTTTTGGGGATGTTGTTTTCATCTGCCCATTTGGTCAAAAGAAATTGGTTGAACAGAACTCATATCGCTCTAGGGCGCTCTGTTTCCCATGGTCCATCGGGAGATGACAACCAATAGCAAATTCAGAGAAATGTACGGTATATAACTCGGATTCTACTCCCAGATGTGTTTTTGTAAAAAAAAAAAAAAAAGCTTTTTTCAACAGAACATAACTAAAGAATGGACAATTTTCCTTTTCCGGTTGAAAGAAGAAAAGCCATCATGTTACACAACCAGGGGTGTCGCAACAAATTCTTGGCCCCAGGTACAAGGATTCACTGTGGGCCCCCCTTGAATGTTCTTCATAGGAGGGGGGGGTTTAACCCATTTAGACTGGGAACGCATTATTTTGTGCTTTAACTCTTGAAAAATAGCAGATATACAAGCTAGTGCCGCGCTGCGAGCTTATAGATTTTTTAAAAACATATGTTTCTAACTTTCTATATCAGTGGTGCTCAAACTTTTTCATGTGAAGAACCCCCAAAATTATATGTATTTGGCCACGGACCCCCATCTCAAAATATTTAGTTCCAGGGACCCCCCCACCCAGAAGCAACATTTGAGTTACAAATGTTCGCTTAAAAAAATACATATATTCAAAGATTTTCACACATTTTCACGACTTTTCAAAAATAGCAGATCTACAAGCTCGCAGCGCGGGTGCCGCGCTGTGAGCTTGTTAGTCTGCCATTTTTCAATAGCTAAAGTATAAAATAATTGAGGTCCCTCCAGCTTGGGCCCTAGTAACTCAGTCGCCCCTGATCGGGAGATGACGAATGATAGCAAATTCAGAGAAATGTACGGTATATAACTCTACTCCCAGATGTGTTTTTGTCAAAAAAAGCTTTTCAACGGTTCACAATTTTTCTTTTCCGGGTGAAAGAAGAAATGCCATCGTGTTTACACAACCCTCGTCGCATGGTGCGTTCCGTGGGTCTTCAAAATAAGTTCATAACCCTGGCAGAGGCGGATGAATTAATGCATTGAATACCTGGAGATAAATGTATTAATGACCAATTCATCTATTGGTTAGTTTGCATCACAGAACCATATGCAATGCAAAATATGTGGGACTATCCTTCATATGGGATGGTATGATGAGGATTGGTTTTCAAAGCATGTTTGTTACTGCTCGTTTTCTCCATTGTTCAAGCCCATTCCCAGATGTATCTGTTGGAGGAGATCTCTGATTGTCTGGCTACGAAAGACTATAATCTTTAGATTTTCTAATAATTGAGAGAATTGTTCAAATCTTTACAAAGAATTGCCTGTAATGACATCCTCAAAGTTGGGATACCATGCAGGGTTAAAGCGGTTAAGAACCTTTTTTTTTTTTTGGAAAGCTGAAGGACAACTGAAAAGAATGACAGAAGGTTTTAAGGAATCAAAAGGCAATGGTACAAAGTTTAATGTCTACATTAATTGGCACTGCACAAAGACAAAGCATATATATATTTCAAAGTAACATAATACAAACTCCATAGCAGGGAGATGTACAGTAGCAGTTCAAACACAGTTGATCAAAGTGCTGTTGCTTTTTCTATTCCAGCAAATGCTTGTTTGACGTGAATAGTGCTGTGGAGATGATGCAGCATAGCCTATACTGGCAGACAGTGGAGGGGAACATCAATACAGCATCAGAAAAACATGAAAAGCAATGAAAAGTATGCCAAATAAACATTATTGATGAATGGTGAATACACAAGTCTGTTGTATCTTTCATGTCCTTATACCCAGTATAATGTGTGTGTGTGTGTGTGTGTGTGTGTGTGTGTGTGTGTGTGTGTGTGTGTGTGTGTGTGTGTGTGTGTGTGTGTGTGTCTTGTGTGCGCGCGCGTACGTGTGGGCTTTTATTGTTGCTGTTTATTTACCATTACCCCACTAATAACTTTATGTTATCGTCACAAAAAACTCTCCCTTCTGTTGCAAATACATCAATATTGTTGGAGTGGATTTTTCAGCTAAAAAGAAAAGAAAAGACAAGGAAGCGTTTTAAAATAGCAGAGGAATTGCAGTTGTTTGTTTTCACACTGTCACCCATGCATACATGTACCGTATATACTGTACAGAGAGGTCAGCACACAGAATCACTTGCAGAGTGCATGGCATGCCAATGAAACAGGCAGAGCAGTTGTCTTTTCTCTCTTCCAATTAAACACAGCAGAGGAAACAGATGTTGTGTTCTGTGGCCTCGCAAATTAACAATGATTCAATTTAAATTTTGGAATTTTTCAAATGGGCACACCATGACCATGCCTGTAGAATGAAAATGATCTACTAGATGTTGTGAGATTGTCGATCATGTTCAATATTTTTAGTGCACAAGCGGTTAGTCTATTATTGTGAAATAGTGAAAGTCATAAACCTCTGAAAAATTATAATAATGATACTCAAGTAAAGTAGTACAGATACTCAAGTAAATGTATTTCAAACTGTCCACCACTACCCAATATCAAATCAGCACGGCTATAAGAACAATCCTTGGCAGGAGGGAAAATACATTGACTGCATTCACTCTGTGTTCACAAACTCAGAATAGTCTTAATTGCCACATTTCAAATCTTCTGTATCCTTTGAAAACTGGAACTCGAAAATATATTTTTTTTAGAAATGGAGCAATGGCTATACAGGTATGTACGGTGATAAACCTCTATAAGGCCAGAGCTGTACCAAGAGGGGTATGCATTTTTAATATTTTGAAGTTTTTACAAACTAAAGTTAGAGAAAGAATCCTGCAAAAGTTACAACATCTATTCCCCTGGCCTTCCTTGTCTGATTATTTTGATGTTAAGAAAGTTTGCCTGGGGAGACGGGAGAGAAAAAGTACAAGAGATGAATCCTTATAGAGAATTGTGTTTCGGAGTTACGTAGGTACGTTTCCAATATACTGTACAATGTGCATTTTAAACAGACTATAGCTCACTCCTATGGGAGGCAGAAATCCTTGAAAAACTGAGCAATATGGAAATAAGCAATATGGTATGAGGCTTCTAGATAAATGTGAATATTGGTCTTTTAATGACCACAATGTTGAGTGAAAGTTACAAAGTTGATATATGTGTTGTATGTTTGCTGTATGTACATAGAGTCCACCATCATTATTACATTTATCAAAGTAAACACTTATTTGCACATTTCTATTATAGCAACAGCGATATTTGATTGTTCTTTATCTTTTATGTCCAGTGACTGCTGGTCACACAGAGAAGCTGTAATTACACATTCCAAGAATTAAAATAAAAGATAACTTGTGCCTGGTGGACCACATGCTCGTTTTGAGTCACAAGGACCTGTGTTTGAATCCGACTCCCGTCATATCTCCCTTTAACCTTTCCTGTCTCTCTACACTCTACCATCTAATAAGCATTTCCCCAAAAAATTATAACAATAACATATTTACTTAAAAACTCACAGTTTGTGATATTCTGAGCAATGTCTTAGTTGCTCATTAAGATCATGTAACAGAGGATGAAAGACTATAGGCCTACTATCATTTCAGATTTCTAATGCGGTGAGCTGTACATTTTTAAACATGAGATGCAATAATAGATACAATCAATATAAAGAAAAAAAACATCGATCATCAGATCCAATTACAAAGATGAAGAACAGATATGTCCAAACATTAGACAGAATAAAAGAGTGATAATCATATTCTCCACCACGCTAAAGTATCAACAAATGTGTTGGCTTTATCCTGGAGTCCAGGAATAGAGATTGTCAATGTGAGTTGCTGTAGCAGACATCCAAACATCTACAAGTCAGTTCCTCCCCATAGTTCCTTTTTCCAACAGCAAAAGTTCCAAACTCTGGTAATAACTATAGTGTATACAGTACATACAGTAGATCAGAGATCTACGTCATGGTAGATATAGTAAAGAAGGTACATTGGCAAATGTATACATTTCAGAATGAGGTGTTAATTATATACATTTTCCCACAGTAAATCTAAGTAAACCAGCATGATTACACTTGTCTTTTCAATGTGATTTTTATGATCAGGGAAAAGCAAGATCGGAACTCAGTTGTGTCAGCAAGCATCTGTGTGTCCACACATGGCAATTCAATGCAACAAGTGTTACTGGATGTACTTTGTCTGCTCAATACATCTGGAAAACTAATCCACTTATTTTTATTATTTTGGAACTAGCATGTTGTGCGAAGTTTACGTAAGACCTATGTTTAATATTGTGCCCACACACAGTACTGATACAGCAGCTGTCTACTCCTCAATGAGATCCAAACTCAATGTGAGCCAGGACCCTTGAAATGTAGTTTGGCTCACCAGATCACAATGCGAGTGAGGTCCGATGATGTAGCGAACACTTGACAGTTCAACTAAGGACAACTCTGCATACCGCTCTCACTAAATAACATCTAGGCTCATTTTCCTACTTTTATTGATCCCAAATGACTGTTCATGGGGTCTATTAGGCAGAAATTCCCCTGTCGTCCCAGCAGAACCCAGCAACCCTCATAGCATAGAGTGAAGCCCATAAGCCTACTCTGCCATGGGAGGAATTCGACAAGACCCATGGGCGGCTTTTGAATGCTCCCGTGCGCGGATCCACGCAACTCAGAATATTCAGCGACTTTTCAAAAGTCACATTGAAAAGACAAGTGCAACCACGGCCTAAGGACCTGCTGGGATTGGGTTAGGGGTTAGGCAAGGCAAGGCAAGACAAGGCATTATGTTTGTATAGCACATTTCAACAACAAGGCAATTCAAAAGTGTTTTACATAAAACATTAAGCATCAAGACATCACGTTAGATATCTACATATTTACTGTAGGAAATGTACCGTATACAATTACCACTTCACTTCGAAATATACACATTTTAAAAGTATATGTTTCCCCACTTTTCTACATGTACTATACATAGTACTGTACAATGCTTTGTGTTGTCTGGTGGTGAGACCCAACATAATGCCACAGTTTCGATGCATTTTTTTTTTTTACTGTAGAACAGTATGTTTTACTGTATCACCAACGCATGCCTTTTTCCATTTACACGTTGGTGCAGTTAGTGGAGGGCGGTGTGTCCACCTTGCTGCGGATCTCCCTGACGTCATTGAGTGGGGAGTCAGTGGTGCCAATTTGGCACTTGAACACCTGTTTGTAGGCCTTCCTGAAGTTCTCCGACAGGAAGGCGTAGATGACCGGGTTGACAGAGGAGTTGCTGTAAGCCAAACAGTGGGCGGCCACCCGCAACACAAAGGAGGCCTGGGTGAGTGGAAATGTCCCGAACTCCACCCACAGATGGACAATGTGGTGAGGCAACCAGGAGATGCAGAACACCACCACCACCACCAGTACCGTCTGAGCAGTCTGTGGGGTGAAAGATGGAAAAGGAGGAAGGGAGACAGAGGGAGGGGAGTGTCTGAATTATCATAGTACAGCAACCGACACATGTTTTTTACAGTCAGTGCTCTCAAGGACAGAAATGGTACATCCGACTGATAATGATCCGAATCCTGAGAGGATTGATCGGCACTATGAGCTCTGGATATGTGCATATCCTACTCGGACCGTCGACCGTAACATGCAACGTAAATGAGTGCAATGGGTTTAAAAATAGATTACGTAACTTGGCATTGAGATGAACTGAAAATGTAACAGTTTACAGCTGACCCGCAGTCCTTCAATGTCAGTGAGCAAATTGATGAAATGTGTTTACCCAGCCATATTGTTAATAAACCAAGGCTTAAAGCTACAGGCTACAGCTGATAAATGTAAAATGAAAAGTGAAAAATATGCCAATTACACACTCCATGATCAGCTGTCTCCTCGGCATTCCTGTAGAAGACTGGATTACAGCTGAGTTACAGCTGAGTGAATTAGACCACAACAGCGAAACACATATAGACTGCAAAAACACATGAGGAGCCTGACATTAATTAGATTGTGTAAGGGAAGCTCTGAATGATAAATGCATCATGTCACGGCGACTCCAGCTTGGCTGACAGCACGCAGGTTAACTACTTCAAATCACATAACTGCTGTCAGTATGGTTAATAACATATGGAGTCTGGAGGTCAGAGGGGGTGACGATGAAGAAAGAGAGACGGGAAGAAGGAGGAATGGGTGTCATGCGTGTCAAGCTGCTCTAGCTAAGCAAACAGCTTCGAACAAGTATGCACACAGCACACACACAAAGAGGCAGCAGCGTTTTAAAGTTCCCACAGTTGTGTGGGAGAAAGGATGTCGAGAGGGCTATGTTTTGTTTGGTATAGCGCTAGCTTTAAGAACGCGATCATAATTTTAACTTAAACCCTAGAGAGTCTTTAGTTATCCCTACAGTCATGTTTTTGAGCGATGTGTTATAGCCGCTTCTGACTGTGTAACTAACTGTGTGTATGTCCATGTGTAGATGTACATGGACAATTGGACAATATAACAAAACTGCACTCTGTCATGGTGCCAACTTGCGACTTGTGCGCTCGTGGCCATATATGGCCTACTTATGTGCCAGCAGAGCGCTGTTCGGTGCTCTGTATGAACAGTATGTGGGTGGGCAAGTTGGCACACTTGTTGTTGGTGAGGTCACCAAGTTAGTGATGTCACCCTGTGTTTTTTCAAGGGTTTTCCCATTGGATGACGTAAACACAGACAGACACCACCACGTACAGAAACATCGAACGCAGTACTTGCGCCCTCTGCTAGCACAAGTAATGATGAGTACATCTTTAAGTACATTGGGGAAACTAAGTATTTGAAACACTGTCCATGTTTATATGTACGTCCCTGTCCGTATGTCCCTTTTCTGATTGGACAATATAATGATGAGCACATATCATACTATACTTGCTACTCGAACCCACACTGTTTCAGGAACAGTATTTTCTTGTGAGATGTGTGGATTGAGCACCGCTCTCTTCACACTGTTGTGATTTTTTTTATAAGTTCTTAAAATCTCCGGTCAGTACTCAAATTGAAATGGCATGAGCAAGGAAATATGTTGAATCATGATCATGACTTATCTCTTCTGTACAAAATATTGATCTTTGGCATCCTTGAAGCTAAAACGAATTTAAAAGTGTCATTCATTCATTCATTTATCTTGTTGATAAATGTATGTTTGAGTGTAGGAATCCTGATGCTTTAATGTTTTCATTAAAATAAATGCTACAATTCATGGTGACTTGTAGTGAAAAATTCAAACAGCTTCAGATAGGCGTTGTGAAATATTCTCCATCTAGAGAGCCTTGTAGCTCACTGGGTTAAGTCCATCCATCTGCGTGTGCTGTCTAGACTTGTGAGATAAGATAAACCATTTATTGATCCCGCGAAGGGATAATCCGAATGGCGGATGGAGATGGAAACTCTTCAATCTAATAACTAACTCCTTCATAACTTGCACTACACATCCATTAAAAAGGTGTTGGCTGTCAATTAAAATACCCCCCCCCCCCCCCTTTGATTACCTCAGGTGATAAGCCCACATTTTCTTGGTGATAATTAGATTGTTAATTAGATTGTTCTTGTTAATGGGCTTATCAAATGTGTGACTCAGATTCAAGTGTGGGTGTGTGTGTGTGTGTGTGTGTGTGTGTGTGTGTGTGTGTGTGTGTGTGTGTGTGTGTGTGTGTGTGTGTGTGTGTGTGTGTGTGTGTGCGCGCGTGCGTGCGTGCGTGTGTGTGCCTGTGTGAAAGCTGTCTCACGCTTGTGATACAGTGTGTGCTTGGCGGTGATAAGAGCTGGTCAACATTTGTAGCAGAGGTGCAGAGAAAGTAAGCCTGTTTTCCCAGCTGTCTGTCCCTGATGAAAAATGCCACCTAACGGGTTCCTCATGGACCTTCCAAGGCTACAACTGGAGTTCACATATGACCAATTAATAATTGATCAACAAAAACCTGTCCCTGCCCTTGAGTGTTTTATTATGCAGCTCTAATAACCACTTGAGCCCTGATTTATGTATACGTTGTCACAGTGTCAAGCAAAAATCGTGATCTACAAGCTCACGACCCATCTCATTGTGACTTGCTGTGAGCTAGATCTGCTAATTAATGTTTTGAACATTTCAGTATTTTCTTTTTTACCTATGACGTGCCCAACATAAGGATTGACTGATAATCGATTCATATTTTTTTAATAATCGATTAATTTGACTAGCTCGATTAACTGTTGCACTCCTATATTTGTAATGACGCTAATTCTCTTTGTAACATTTTCCAACATAGCCTACCTCTTGGATATGAATAGACCTATAAATATACAGTAGTGTGCATGTTAGTTCATTAGTTTTAGTCGCTGCCTCCTTATTCACAGCAGCTGGAGTACACACTGTCATTATTTATAGTACAATTATTATTACAGAGGTGATATATTGGGGGGGGGGGGGGGAACATTTATTATAGGCACACACTGGTGGCAATTTATTGTATCAAACTATACAATAAAGCTGCCAGTATCTTTCTTTCATTTCCTTTTTCGCACCAGTTTACGATTTAATATACACAAATGATTGAATGCTAAGCGCACTTTAGGTGTTAAGTGCCTTCCCTCAATTTCCTCTACTAGCCCTTACCCGTTCAAAGATATGAGCTCCGAAATGATGTGCAGTGTGTGGATTATGGGATGTGCACTGTGCACACAATATATGAGGGATGGAAAGTAACTTTAACTGGTGCTTGCATGCTAATATGTAGGAGCATCAATGTAAATACCCGTTCCATTTAACGGCTACAGAGATACTGTGTACCGATCTGCATGATTTTGGACAACATCTGTAACAGGGCCAGAACCCGCCTGCCCGCCTGCACACACACACTCCCCCCCCCCCCCCCCCCCCCCCCCACACACACACACTCCCCCCCCCCCCCCCCCCCCCCCCCCCCGTGTGTGTGTGTGTGTGTGTGTGTGTGTGTGTGTGTGTGTGTGTGTGTGTGTGTGTGTGTGTGTGGGTTTGTGTGTGATTGTGCATGGCCTGAACAACAGCGCCCCTCCCTTAACATGTGTGGTCACAAAAGGTACTGTAGACTAAATAGATATAGATACACCATAAAAATGCTATTATACAGCATACGATTTGTGAAAGTGACAAACGGGCTTCACAGTTATGTCAGGTGTGTTCATATGCTGATGGTGATGCGATTTCAGATCAATTGCTCCAGCCACCGAGGAGAAACGCTGAGACAGACAGACAGACACTCAGACATCTCCAAAATTATATGTTAGATGGAAAATAGTCCCACTGAATGACTGATACATAGGGCATATTTATTTATACTGGTGAATTAACAGGATAAACAGAGACATATTTCAGTCTATAGAGTATAATCAAATGGCCAACAGCAGATTACTGCCACTATGCAGTACAAATGATCAGAAGGCAAACACTTTGTTGAAGTGTGTGTGTGTGTGTGTGTGTGTGTGCGTGCGTGCGTGCGTGTGTGCGTGGGAGTGTGTGTGTGTGTGTGTGTGTGTGTGTGTGTGTGTGTGTGTGTGTGTGTGTGTGTGTGTGTGTGTGTGTGTGCGTGTGTGTGTGCGTGTGCGTGTGCGTGTACTAGTGTGCGTGTGTGCTTGAGTGTGTTGGTTAACTACCAAATGTAGGATGTGAATGTAGTGGTTGTTACAGCTCTGCTGTAATAATCAATATTTGATTACTTTGCCAGTGAGTGATTCTGTGAAAACTGCGAGACAAACACTTCCCTTTGTCAGCCTGCCTGCTGTACATGTTGAATTCATTAACGTTCATTCAATCAGCTTTGTCCCGTTCCTGGATCATCTCATTGACCTACTGCATGTGGTTATGTATTACATATTGATATTGACTTGGGTGAGACAGAGAGAGAGAGAGAGAGAGAGAGAGAGAGAGAGAGAGAGAGAGAGAGAGAGAGAGAGAGAGAGAGATATGAAAGATGAGAGATGAAAGTGTAGAAAGGGGTCCATGATCCTGGAGATTTGACTGTGCAGACTAGAGTGTGCAACAAGGATCAAGAAACACCTTTATTCTTAAGTTGAAGCTTGCAATTGTTAATTAGAATCGCCATAATTTTCACAGATGTGGATGTTGGGCAACACTACATTCTAAGCTGAGAAGGGTATTAACTGAATGCTTACATTATAAGTGTTATTGTTTTGATGTTGAGTTGATTAGCTCTACCTTATAAAGTTCTACCTTTATTTATAATAAGCAATTTAACAATTAATTAATGATCATCAATTTCTTCTTCTGTATTATCATACATTTTCTTCTTCTGTGGGCCATATTAAGTAGACATAGGCTATATGTCTATTCTATTCACGTGTGTTACTTACTGAAATTATTCATCAGATTGTCATTCCATCTGTTACCGTACATTCATTTCGTTAATCTATGTTTATCAAAATGTACAGTTGGCATGTTTAAATACATACCTTTTTCTTGGAGGCCTCTGACTTTTTGGACATGTGTCTTAGCTTTTTGTGCAAGTGATTTAAAACCTGCAAGCACAGACAAATAATCATTACTGGACAAATACAATATACTTTGTATCAAGGTGAACAATTTTGGGTAATCAAAAAGCAGGCCTACATTATGCTTACCTTTGCATAACAGAACGAAATCAGCAGAAGAGGCAACACATAACCAAACACAAAGGTGCACACGACATAAATCTTCTTCTGGTTCTGATCTGGCCATCCTTCCCAGCAAAAGGTAAGATTCTCTCGCTTGAATATGTTCTGGTAATACATCACGGGCGCAGCCATGGCCAACGACAGTATCCAAATGACCACCACTCCGATGAAGGCATGTTTAGCCACTCGGATAGAAGAGGACTTTCGGGAATGTACAATGGCAATGTAACGGTCCACGGACATGGCAGACAAGGTGAAGATGCTGACCAGCATGGACACGGTGAAGAAATAATGGATGAATTTGCAAATGAAGGCGCCCAGAACCCACGTCGGCATCATGTAGATGGTCGACTGAAAGGGGATGCAGAACAGAAGGTATGAGAGGTCCGCTATGCTGAGGTTGAGGATGAATATGTTGGTCGTGCTCCGGGGTTTGCCGGGCTTGTTCCTGGCCAGCACCGTGATCACCATGGAGTTCCCCAGCACCCCGAGCGTAAAGATGAGCCCGAAAACCAGCAGCGTGATGAAGTTATCCGTGCCGATCCCAAATAAAAGTTTCTCCTCCTCCTCGTCTATTCTGCTGAGGTTCCATGACCACGGCTCCTCTTCGTAGGGAACAACGCCACCGGACTCCGACGAGTTCATGCTTCTCTCTGTCTCTGGTGCCGCCGCGCACAACTTCAGACGTGGAGATTTTCAGCAGTCCGTGCGTAAATTGCATGGCACGATGCGCACGCCTGTACGCAAGACATAGCTATATCCTCCAAGCGTTCTGTGACATTTAATTTGATTTAAAGCTCATGTTTCCCCCCCACAACCTTAATGTTATATTTTCCATACAAAGACAAAAGCTTTAAAAAGGCGAAAAGAAAAACACGCTTCCATTGCGCATCTTCTTGGATTAATCTATATCTTATTTGTTCATAGTCGACATTTTTACATACGGAAAATGAACAGATGTAGGCCCTATATAGATTATAGCCTAGCCTACTTTCTTTCAGTTTATCCAAAGTCCGCCGCTTTAAACTACAGTTGAATACTTCAGTGGTGGTGGTGGGCACCTGATGCATCTGCACTGATGCGCTGCTGAATGGATGAGAATTGAGCTCCGCCTCGAGTTCCCTCAGATTATAGCAGATCGAGGGGATGGGCCGGCCGTGTAACGTCAGCAGCAGTGTATGACCGCCCAATTTATGACATGTGGCTACTGGCTAATACAAAACGGTGTCAGGCATAATCGCCTATAACATTTTCGCCAGGTCTTTTCGCGGGGCACTTTTGCCGTGGAGGAGAGTCTTTTCACCTACCTGTCTGAGCCATTTCGCCTACCCTCAGACTGTCCATGTTTTCATATTATCTCTTTGTCATTTAAATATTAGGCCTATAGTGACTGTGACAGTGGTGTTACATGTCAAACCTACACACGGCTATCCTATGCACTCCATAGTAATCACATAAATACAGAGCTATTGGAATCAGGTGCGCCCAAATAATTAATTAATCCATGTCCCGATACTATACATTCTTTGGTGCAGTATTGAACAGTATTGTAAAATGAACAGTATTGTAGGCCTATATTGTTTTAACATTAGGCTATACAAAATATGTATATGTAGGTCTATATAAGATATGCTACACCTAAGTAGGCCTATAGAATCAACCTTGCCTGTCAACAGGCATAAAAAACTATTTTGCCATTTTTTAGGAATAAAATGTGATGTAAATAATAAATGTCAAGTAAACTGTTAGATTCACTTGACACCACTGTCACAGTCACTATAATATTTAAATGACAAATAGATAATTTGCAAACATGGACAGTCTGACAGCAGAATTGAGGGTAGGTGAAATGGCTCAGACAGGTAGGTGAAAAGACTCTCCTCCAAGGTGAAAATGCCAGGTGAAAGGACCAAATGCGTGTAGGCGAATATGTTATAGGCGAAAGTGCTGGTGACCTACAAAACAGCTCCAAGTAAATTTGTTTTCAGTGTTGTTGATGTTGTGTTGGCAGCTCACAGCGCACGTGGGATCGATGACACTAGCCAACCTTTTTGAGCTTGGCAATTATTTCCATATGGGTTGAGTTATATGGCTGCATCATTGTGTTCTTTTTTATTTTATTTTTTATGATGGCCTAGGCCTATACCCCGAAAATATATACTTATTCGGGGTATCTCACTTTGGTTTCTACATGCTCCTCATAAATTATGATGGGTTAACATTTCAAACTAATTTCTGTAGCCTACAATTCCTCCCAGCCCACTTCCACTTTTAACACTGCAGTGTTTTAACTATTTAGATAGGTATTGCCTACATGGCGACAGCATTGATTTTTGCAGTGTCAAAAGCTCAAGGCACACCACATAGTGAAAATAGCAGATCTTCAAGCTCACAATGCATAGCACAACATTGTGAGCTTGTAGATCAGGTATTTTTGAGCGGTGTGCAACCGTCTCCTATACTTGCCTGTGTCTGTAAGTTACTAATATGTCTGTATAACTTTGTATCGAGCTGCAATACTAATACAGTGCTTTTGCTGCCACAAAAGATGTGATGACACCCCCCCCCCCCCCCCCCCAATTTACAAGCTCGCATCGCGGAATAGCACCCACCCTGACCCAGTGTACCGCTCAGTTCACGTTTTTTCACTATTTGTGAAAATGTGTGTTTGAGTGTGTGTGGGGGGAGGGGGGAATGAATGAAGGAAAAAAATAATATAAGGACACACCCGCTGGCCTATAGCGGCCCAGGCGCATACAATTAGCAGGGTTGTCAACATTGGACGGTCAGAATCCAGGAGATTAATTTTTTGGGGGGTGCGCGGAACTCCCCTACCGGGGTCTGGGGTTCCTCTCCCCAAAACCTCTTAACAGATGTATATTTTCCTGTGTTCTGTTGAATTTTGTGCATGTTTGATACTTTTATCAGGCTTGCTTTACTAGCACTGGTACAATTTCAGCCTTAAAATGCCAAATGTAGGTGAATAATAATGACTTCTCATCTTTAAGTCATTACACGTATATGATCTTTCTTGCATGCATCGCCCCCAACCCTAAAGCGGGGGGTCTGGGGGTCCTCCCCCCGAAAAAATGTAACATAGTAGAAGTAATTTCCTGTGTTCTGGTGAATTTTGTGCATGTTTTATACACATGTATTGATGACTGAACCAAAGGACATCTTTAATGATGACTTCTAATTTTTAAGTCATTACTTAAGTGAATATGTGTCTGATCTTTCTTGCATTCATTGCCCCAACCCTAAAGCGGGGGGTCTGGGGGTCCTCCCCAGAAAAAAAATGTACATAGTAGATGTAATTTCCTGTGTTCTGGTGAATTTTGGGAGTTTGATACCAAATCCAGGAGAAATCCAGGAGATTTGCCAATCCAGGAGACTCCCAGGAGAGGGGTTCAAAATCCAGGAGACTCCTGGGAAATCCAGGAGAGTTGACAAGCCTGACAATTAGGTCTATATATTAAATATTACACTTGCAGGAGGTTGGCTTTATCATTATTATTGACCTCGCTTTTCCTTATTTATAGCCTTGATCTATCTGTGTTGTCAGTCAGTTGTCAGTTGTACAGAGAAAGATGGCGGCCGGAGTTACTTAAATTTTTGCAAGGCCATGCCCAATGCCCATATCCCAAACTCTATCTATAGAATTTCAAGTGCCTGAGGAACGAAACAGCCACCCAGCAACTACAGTTGTATCTATTAGCCACATGGTATCACTGAGTAAACCATGTCAGTTCCTCCACACTTTCTTTTATCCCCCAGCACAGTCAATTAATTTTCACACAACACACACACACACACACACACACACACACACACACACACACACACACACACACACACACACACACACACACACACACACGCAGGCGCACAAGCATGTGGACATGCCACTCACGTGCACAATTTTTAACACAAACATTCATTGCAAGTTTGGGCCTTTGAACTGATTCGAGATACACAATGTCTGGGCTCCACTCAATAATTTGTCAACCGCCTGAAATGTACTGATGTGTTAAGCCTCGAACAGAGTCGGGTAGTGCGGTGTAGTCTTTTTGAGCGTTAACGTTGTAGTTTTATGACTCAAAAAGACTACACCGCACTCCACCGCGGATCCGACTCTGTTCGAGGCTTTACTGTCTCACGGTGAGTTACCTCTCAAGTACTGCGATCTCAAAGGACTGAAAACTGAAGAAGAAACAGTCAGATACCGGTAAATACTTTATAACATATATCCCCTCTCTGGCTGCATGGCTGGCCGCCTAAAGAAGATAGCAGCCTGCTCAACTCAAGTCAAATAAGCTGTCATGAATAGGCCTATGTGACTTTTGATTTGACTCCTCCTCACAGTCAGTGCACAGGCATGCCGATTGTTTCTGTATCTGCAACATGTGGTCATGTAGAAAAGCTTTCTTTTTTATGACTTACATTTTCAATATTTTCAGTTTCACATGAACCGCAGTGCAGTGATTTACGTAAGCAAGCACGGTTGTAAATGTACAGTAGCTGGCTTGACCAGCAAGAAATGTATACAATCACAAAACACAAACAATTCAACAAATAAAAGGAACAAACATCACAACATATAAAACGCAACACATCTTCAAAAAAACTAAACAAAAATAAAAATAAAAACCAAAAAACATTTATAAAGGTCAGAACGGCAAATTTAATACATTGTATATTTCCTGTGCAGTATTCCAAGTCAAACTTGTGGAATCGGCTTGGGCTGAACGGGATAAATTCAAGTGTTTTCCCCACTTGGAAAGATGTTTTTTATCAGGTCATCAGATGTGGCCGCCCAAAAACAACCCTCATTCGCTTTCATACCCAATCTGAATAACCTAGTGGGGGTCCAATAGAAACTTTGGAACATCCATCAACCTCGTTTTAATGTCTCTGGTTAACTGCTTGGGGATCTCTGCTATAACATCCCAATCCTCTTCCCTGAATGAAACACCCAAATCCTTCCCCCAAACTGTTTTAAGGGCAGACACCATCTTATTCCCTTCACTGTTTTCAGAAAGCATAGAAGTAATTATATAGAAGCCTCATGTACCATCCCAAAAATGTCTTCAGCAGATCCATACCCTGGGGAGAGTCTGCGGGGAGCCAAATGTGCTCCAGTATATAAATGACTTATAATTGCAAGTATATCTCCAGAACTGATTCCTTGCCAAATTATACTGTCAAAGAAGTATTTAAAATAATTTTTCAAAGCATTATTTTCATATAGGTCGCCACGGGTATGGATGGGTTTAATTATCCATTCTTTCCAAACGAAAATGGATTTGACCATATTCCTGCTGAGGGGCTTAAATTAGGACTAATCTTTTAAACATATGAGAAACCTGCTTTCTAACCTCAGGGGCAATGAGATATAAATAATTGGGGAAGGGAAGGATTGACAGACTGCTCCATGATATACCAAGTGGACGCTCTTTTGGGTGCAACTAGTGCCCATTTTGCCAAGTGCCTAAGGCTAAATGCATAATGACGAAGATAAAGTTTGGAGGCCAAGGCTGCCCCTCTCTCCCCCTGAATGTTGTGCAAATGTTGTCAAATTGTAGAAACACTTTCTGATTTATTAGTATCTTTCATGTCACCTGACAGCAAGTGCAGGTTATGTAAAGGACTTGGACTGTTCCTGTCTCTGTCAACTGGTCCCTTTCTCAGTGTTTTATGAAATGTTTTTCTGCTGCCTTATGCTGGCTTGGACGCAGCTGTGCTAGGAAATGAATTACGTACATGCTCAGCATTGTCAGCAAGACAGCATCTATGGCAACAGAAGCAGGAAAAAAACGAAAGACAAAGGTGGGCCAATTGGCTTACGAATTCAGTCATTTCTTCTCGAGTGGGTGGGTAGGTGGGTGACATAAGCACTAGGCTGTGTTTTTTTATACTTCTTTAAATAAAATAAAAAATAAATGAAAAATGTTATCGAAAAATCACAGCCTGTGCATGTATTCGGAGGGTGTCAGGAGTCACTAGAAAAAAGGACAGTGTTTTCACTGAATCTATCATGGTTAAAATGGAGTTACAATGGGTTTGTATAGGAAGGGGGCAAATGGGGGGAAATGAATATCAAATATCTACATACTGAATCAAGCAATTCAAAAACTGTTCCGGGTGTTCCCGAAAGCCTGATTGGATGATAAAATGACCAAGTGAAATTTCCCTTTAAGAGTTTGAATCAGACTCCTGTCATGTCCCACATATCTCCATCTCTCTCTTATATTCATGTCTCTCTACATCTAAAGAAAAAGAAAGAAAGAATGCAGTTATGTCTGCAAGGGGACTTTATTTAATCTGATTTGATTGAATATAATCAGATCTCTAAATGCCGCTATATTTATGTTTGAAAGGTTAGACTGACAAGACAACAAAATCAAATGAAAAGCAAATTGACAGCAAACAGATGACAGTAATCAAAACAGAAGGCCCTTGGAGAATGATAGCAGATGATGAATTGATATTCTAAATTAGGTTTATGCAATAATGTCAGTAAAAAACTTTTGTCATTTTGTCAAACAGAGACAAGCTAAAACTCGATGATGTGGCACAATATTCTAATGACAACCAACAATCTAGAGATTGCTTTTATCAAAACGTTCTTTAATCACCTTTGTTCACAACCAGTCACCATTAGTTTGTTCTCTCCATTACCACATTAATAAGATTGTACATCTTCCACTAGATGGGGCTCTTCTATATTGAAGGGATATAATCAAGGGTGGTTACAGATAGTGATCTAATTATCAAGTATGCACTTGAATGTTCAGTGGTAGCACTACACTGCTACAAGAGCCTTTGTATCCTGGTTTCCTGTGATGTCTCCCTGTAGCTTCAGGAGGAATGACGCATACGGTATTTATTGACATGTGAGTATATTATTTTGACTGATTAGATTATAGCCTACAGTAAAAAATAATCACTTTGCTAAGGCTACACACAGGGCCGGGCTGGGACATAAATTCGGCCCTGGCATCTTGATCCAGACGGGCCCACCACAACCATCGCAAACCGAACATAGAAGATCTACAAGCCCACAACGCATCGAGGCAGCGGCACGTTGTGGGCTTGTATGCTGTTAAATGTTTGGGTGGAACTCCTGGGCCACAGTAGCCTGTGATTGGGCTACAAGGCCAGTATTCAAGCCAGTGGGCTCTGTGGGCCAGTGCTACTGAATTGGTGGCAAAAATCCTTCAGGCCCACTTGTATAGTCAGCCCACTGGGCATATGCCAGATACCCAGTCCACCCCTGGCTACACACAGTAGGCCTACTCTTTATGATATCAGGACAAGTATGGTAACCCTCAAAGAATTTACAATTACGGTCGTTTCTTCTATAAATGCAGATTGCTCTTTTTTATTCATTTTATTTCGTATCTAAGTTTACACTTATTTCTATCCCATTTGCTTGTTTAGTCCATTTGTTGGGGTGAAATTGGCGAGTAATTCTTCACAGCAAATCCATTTATCACACCTTTTGATAAGAAGGTGAGTAAAGTGCCTCCTAATCTTATCTTCATCTAGATACATTTGTGGAAGCATCACTTCTCACATTATGCTCAACACATTAAATGTCACACTGCAACAGCAGATAACCTTTAGAATTAAATGGTGGTCTCAACCCTTTTTTTCCCCCCAGCTCTCGACCCCTAGCATATTTTGAACACTCCTCATAGACCACCCCACCCTGTTCAGTATATCTGATTGCTTGTGTTGACAGATGAAAGTGTGCCTGTTACAGTTCCCAGACATAACTCGGGCAACGCTGGACTAATTGACAAACTTGGCGTGTGTGTCGCCAGCCGATGACCCGGGGATGTGTTGTGCAGAGAGGGAATTTGGTTTGACTGGCTGATGTTGATGACATCAACAAAGGGGTCAGCAATCCCAAAGATGCAGTTTGAAAAGATAGTGTTAACATCATCTATAATTATTTGCCTAGAACAGAAGAGCTTATACCATGCCTTAAGACAGGGGTCTTCAAAGTTTTCAGGCCAAGGACCCCTTAGATGAGAGAGAGATGAAGCAGGGACCCCCACAACCTTTTCATAGATTCCATATTGATATAGTTTCATTGTTTGACAATCATCAGTGTATTTTGATTCATGTCAATTTGTTTTCAGATATTTAACCACTTGAACCGTCAATACTTAATAAACTTGACCTTTCACTCTATACTTAGTCTGCTCTTTTCCCCCTCTACACCAAACACTGGGTTCAATTGGTTGATATAAAAAAAGATAAACAAAGTTTCAATCACACGAAGATTTGGAGGAACCCCTGCAGTAACTCTGAGGACCCCCTAGAGGTCCCGGACCCCCTGTTGAAGACCCCTGCCTTAAGATATTCCCACCGACCAGAAGTGAAAGCGCACCACAAAATATCTCGAATGTGCAGCTGAGCTGCCAGAGATGTGAGTCAACATGACGTCTTAGTACCAGAGTGACGACATATAGACAGTACTAATGTTGGTGTCATGGTAGCGGGTACCGCACTGGGTACTCTGACAGCGGGTACCAATTAATTCCTCCCCACACACGTGTTGTCACTGCTGTTATATTCTACTTGACTCACCTGCCAGTGAGGAGCCCCCACCAGGAGGACGTATAGAGCCTCCGTCGTACTCCTCCCGCCCAACACTCCCTACTGACAGATGCCACCCCCAGTAGTGGAAAGTAACCAAGTACATTTACTCAAGTTCTGTACTTAAGTACAGTTTTTAGGTACTTTTACTTTACTGGTGTATTTCCAATTTTCTGCACTTTTACTTCTACTCTACTACAAATCAGAGGCAAATATTGTACTTTTACTCCGCTACAATTATTTGAAAACTATAGTTACTAGTTACTTTGTAGATTTTGATTATTATTACAAAAAATTAACCACTTGAGCCCTATATACATTTCGGTCATTTGAAAATAGCAGATCTACAAGCATTGTGAGCTTGTACATCTGCTATTTTCAAAAGTGTTTTATACATTTGAAAACTTGAAATGGGACATCCTGCATAATGAGTATGTTTACTTTTGGTACTTTAAATACATTTTGATGCTGATACTTTTGTACTTTCACTCCAGTACATTTTGAATTTCTGACTTTTACTTTAACAGAGTATTTTCTAAATTGCACTATTGATACTTTTACTTAAGTAAAGAATGTGAGTACTTTTCCCACCACTGGCCACCCCAGCCCGCAGGAGTACGTGCAGTGATAAATATCGCCATCTCTGCCCAGCTCACGCTAGACAAAGCCGAATCCACCGCAGTGGGTTCGAAGTTGCCTGACTGCTAGCGTCCGACTCAATCACACACTTCGTTTTGGGATTAGAGTCTGAAATTGAGGGCAGACATTCTATTTCGGCAGGGGGGGGGGCTAAAGCCTATTGACGTCACACACACACACACACACACACACACACACACACATACACACACACACGCGACGGCGACGTGGCGTGACATTGCAAAAATACGTTATTTCTCATAACATATTATATGTCTGCATGTTTACGTGAAGAAACGGCACTATTTCATAGTTTATTAAAATAATACGAGTCGAGTCTGACTCCGCCATGACAGTTTTCATGGACCAATCAGAGTCCACTAGACTCTCACGTGGGCAGAGGACACCAATCAGAGTCCACGAGCGAGTCTCACGTGAGCTCAAGAGCTCTGTTTGGAGGGGGCTGGGACCGGAGCAGCCACACCACGTGCCCCAAGCATACAACCCTGATTGGCCCATTCAATGCGCCCGCTCTTTGGGCGCACTCGAAATAAAATAAAATATGTGCAGCTTCAGTCCACACTACACACCACCCACCAGCAGGGGGTGGTGATGTGCGGACTGAAGTGTCAGGCTAGGTTCGAAGGCCCCGGCCTCCGCTGTGGTGGACGGGCACTTTACCACCACTCACTGGTCTAGTTTAATTCAAATTTAGTTTTTATGTTGGCCACACAGTTCATTGGGTATCCCTGGTTGTCAGGTGGGTGGTGACTCAGCTGAAGTTAGCCACACCCACAGTGTTGGGTGAATGGTAAAAGGGGGAGGGGATGAGTATATGATGTAATTTAATCAGTGTTTTTCGACTGGGCCTTTTGACTAAGAGACTTTCAGCTTTCAGGAAGTAAACACAAATACACAGGGAAGACAAATCTGCACATTATAACCCCACCCTGCGGCTTATTAGAATAATGTTAACTTCATAGACACATACAAAACAGAAAAAGTACAAAACTATGCCACCACCTCTTTAACCACTTTAACCATTATTTTATGCTTTAACTATTAAAAAAATCCCTTTTCTATGGACCACCTGTAATTATGTCGTGGACCACTAGTGGTCCGTGGACCGCTGGCTGAGAAACAGCACTTGGCCTGTAGACAGAGTCTCTGTATGTGATGTTATCACAGCTCTTGCATCCACTTTTAAATGATTAGCTCTGAAAGGAGACACCAGCATATGCTTTATAAGCATTAGGTTTGATAGAGGAGAAGCTGGTCATCGATTAGGTGCATGCACAGAGTCGTATTATTTTTGGAGCACCATTCCAATAGCACTCCAGTAGATAAAGTGCCCTATGGTTGGTAAGGTATTTCATCAGTAATAAATAATAGTAATAATAATACACTTTATAAGGTGCTTTTCGAAACAGGGTTACAAAGTGCTGTACAACAACAACAACAACAACAACAAAATCTAATGGTAAAATAAACAACAATGAAATCAATAAACACATTGAGACTAGGCAAGGAAATAAATGTGGATAAAATGGGCAATAGAATCTAAGCAAAGGCCTTGATATAAAAGTATGTTTTCAAAAGTAAAACTTTTAAAACTAAACCTTAGATCCTCAGTCAGGGCATTCCAGAGCCTATATGCCTCTTAAGTCTGACATCATTTTGTAGGCGGAGGAGAACTTATGGTGCCCGTGAATCTTTTTACTATTAGCTAATTTTTCTTCTCTTTCTTGTTGACAGGAAAGTGGTAGAATTATACTTTAGTCGTTATTTTTGTCTTGGATCTGTTGAAATAGCGAGGGACACAGCACTGCCCATATTGACAATAAATCTGCTTGGCACCAGCAGGGACTACAAAATGATGTCACGGCTTAAGAAGCCCATAGGTGCCCGGGCCGCAAAAGCCTGATCACCCAAGGTGACGAGGCAAGTTTTGGGAACAACCAAGAGAGCCCTACCTGAGAGGACCAGCACTATCTAAAATATAACTGGAAGCCTGCTGGCCTTGCAAGGCTTTAGAAGTCATGAGTAACATCTTAAAATCAGAAAATCACGTGGGTGTGTTATGGTTGCGTTTCATAGACTTCATTAATAGTCTAGCTAGAATTTTGCACCAGTTGAAGATGAGCGATAGCTTTTTTTTGCTGAGCTCAGAGTTGCAGTGTGATGAAATGACTTCAGTAGCTGACACTAAATTCATTATATGGTTATGTGAGGTCTTAAAAATATCCATTACACAGCATATATATATATATATATATATATATATATATATATATATATATATATATTACAGTTTGTTTGAGGTACCAGTAAGATTGGGGTTGGAGCGCTTGTTTTACCTTGCTCCACCTTGTATCCAAACACGAGCGCTCCTGGTTGAGAGAGAGATGAAGCAGGGACCCCCACAACCTGTTCATAGATTCCATATAGTTTAAATGTTTGACAGCACGATCATCAGTGTATTTTGGATTCATGTCAAAATAGCCGATCTACAGTACAAGCTCACAACGCCTCGCGCTTGTGGAGCTGCTATTTTTGGCTAAAGTTCTCAGAATATGGATACTAGGGTTCAAGTGGTTAGTAGGGTTAGGGAGGACCCCCTGTAGTAGCTCTGAGGACCCCCTGTTGAAGACCCTTGTTATAAAGCATTATATGAACAAAAAATGCAGCACACTGCTCTTGCTCAGCAGCCCACTTTTTATTTAAGTTGACAGACGTTTCGGTCCCACTGGACCTTCATCAAGAGTGTGAAGAAAGACACGTCTGTCAACTTAAATAAAAAACGCAAATACTTCCTTTAATGCATTATAGACATGGGATGCGTAGCAAAAATAAAAAGAACTCTGCAGCCTTGTGTTGAAACAGAAGGTAAGTTTGCATAGTGCTACAACATTCCTAGATTATAAATATTTTAGAGCCAATTCGACACCAGAGTTAAATAGATGAGTTGAGCTCTGGGGTGAACTCAACTTTCTTGTGATTTTATTTGTTTTCTTATTTTATTCATAATATATTTGTGTAACTCTTCTACATGTAACAGTCATGCTTTGAATAAAATAAAAAAAGTTGATAACAAAAAAAGGAGTGAACTCAACTTATTATTCAGCCCTTGCTTGAGGTAAGGGCTCGCTCTTGTTTGGATTAAGCATCTGACTTCAACAGAACTGTCCACCACCAGCTATTGCTGTAAGAAGCCGGGTTGGTACAATGAGAATCACTGAATAATTTGTAAGAGATCTCCAAACTACAACTAAATTAACTTCCTATAGAGAAAGATTAAAGGAAATCAATCTTGCTTTTATGTGTATAAAAATCTCCAATTAGGGTTATTACATTCCAGGAAATTAGCCATAACAGGAAACACTGAGTACTATTTCAGCCAAGTGAGTAATCAATAAAATAAAATAAAGCATTCTATGCTGAATATATTTGCAAGGCACTTTTGGAAAATTAATCACAGTAATTAAGCACAGTATTCTTTTTTCATTAACTCTCAGTATGCGATATGGTGGAAAATTACTCAAATATTCCAGACAGTTTTTGCTGTGATGGATAATCCATTTTTGTGCCCATTACCTCTACAGAGGCCTAACCATTTCCATGACAACCACTCTTATCTCAGAAGCTGTAAGCAGTCTGAGTTGCAAGAACGGCTAATGGGTTATTATTATATGACTGACTGTGTCGAGTCATTTTCTCTGCCTCTGGCTGGTCACTCTGGTCACTACATTGATTCTGTATCCCTATAGTGCAGGGCCAGAGGCTGTTGAGCAGGAGAGGATTGGATCCAATCCCCCTAAAAAATGACTGATCTGCGAAACCTGGCTGCTATGTCTGTCTGTTCACCAATTTTGTTTAAAGAATAATCTTGCTATCAGTTCTCATGTTATTTTGTTGAAGACAGACAGAAAAGACAGGACTGATTTACATTACCCAGCCAGGCTGGGCTATAAATATGACGATTCTTAAGTAGGATTTCTAATTGATTGATTGATTGAATTCTTTATTAATACTTTGCATTTCCAGTGATAAACTGTTTACACCTGTAGGTGCGGTTTTGAAGGAGGGTAAGGAGGAGTCACACTTTTCTATGACTGTTGGTAGGGCATTCCACATTCTGGTGGCATAGCAGTAGAACCAAATGCATGGCGCTCGAGTGGCGTCGGGGTAAAGTACCTCCCCACCACTGTGGAGTCTAGGGGTTTGAATCCACCGCAGTGCTTCCTATTTTCCGAGGGTCTAAACCACATATTGTGGCTGTGTTCAGGAGAGGGAAACCACCAACCGGGCAAGGAGGGAGATCTTTGACTTTGCCACTGCACATACTTCTACGAGCTGGAGGCGGGAATTGCTGAACAAGAGTAGGCTAGAACAGAGGCCATACATCCTCCTGGCGGGGGCTCCTGGCTGGCAGGTGAGCCAGTAGGGTACAACACTAGTGGCAAGTAGTGTGAGATCATTAATTGGCAAAAAATAGGATAACGAGATAATTGGCAATGAAGGGATTTCTAATATAATAAACTATGTACTGTATATGTCTGCTTTTTTTTCAGCTTCTGAGGCTTTTGGTTTTGAATACCTTGACCAACTTGAGTCCAGTCTCAGATATGTCAGATATGCATAATCTCCATAATCAAATATCTACAGAATGTCAGTTTGATGGTGCCCAGCCAGTTCAATGTTGTCTGGCAAATTAGGCCTATGACAATAATATCTTTCTCAAGATTTTACCAGGTAAAATTGTATTTATGGAAAGATCTACAAGCTCACTATGTGACTCATTGAGAGCTTATGGATAGGCTATTTTAGCTAGTACTGTATACAGTAACAGTACTTAATTTTAAGAACCCCTTTTCTTCTTTTTTATCAAAGACCTTGTCAGAATGGCATTTCAAACATGGCAACTGGCACCGCATGGATTATCTCAACACAGTCTCAGAATTCGCAATAGGAGTATGGCATTGGCTGAATAAAAGGAGCCTCCAAAAATGCCATGGCCAATGAACTACACAGTACATTGTTAACTTACAAGGCTGAATATTCCAGTCAGCTCCCCTGAACAACAATCTGAAATTGTGCTCTTGCCTGTAGGGGATTTGAAGAGAAGGGATATTGCTAGGAGGTAAGCTGGCCAAGCCTTAAGTAAAACAATAATATTTCATTCATTTCCAAGGCTAACACCTGCCCATGACAGATAAGCTAAATAGCTAAATGCTAAATAAACAGAAACATTATAAATGTATCATCAGGCATGATTCTGCACAGTAGCAATGACAAAAGTATTCATTCAAACCGTAAGGTCGCAGTTACTATCACAACCTCCACCTAGTCAGGGGATATCTTAAAAAGTCTTGGAATAAATTCCTTACCAAACAATTTCTTCACCAATGTGTTTGTAAAGGTGTCTAGTAACACATCTCACAAAGACTGAAATTGAGTTTCCCTAGGAGAATCCGTTACAGATGCTGAAAGTTGGGGTCCCATTAAATTAACTATAAAGGATAAAACACACCAAAATAAATACAGTATGCTTTAAGTAGCATGTGTCAAACCAGGTTTTTTTTATGATTCTGAATCCATTGCAAGCATTTGTTTTGCACGAAAAACATTCCTTGGGGTAAAGGCAGCTCCCACAAAACTGTGAAAAGTGATGACGCACCACTAAACCATAGTTTGTGGGACGCCAACTTTCAGCAGGATTCTCCTAGGGAAACTGAATTTCAGTCTTTGTGAGATGTGTTACTAGACACCTTTACAAATACATTGGTGAAGAATTTCTTTGGTAAGGAATTTATTCCAGGATTTGACACTATTTCTGAAGATATCCCCTGACTAACCGGCTGTCAGTCAGTCAGTCAGTCTGTCCGTCACGTCACACTTTTCCCCTACTCATATCTCCGCCACCGTTGCCCCTATCCATGCCAAACTTTGCACACACACTCCTTGGCTGCCAAATCACAACCTCCACAACTCATTTCTCACATTCCCCTCTTTTAGCGCCACCATGAGGCCGATTCTTGCTAAACACATTTTTGGACACTGCTCCTAGATTCAGAATAAATATTTATTAATTCTTATTCTGAATAATGTTTGTATTCGAAAGACAAAACTTCTTTGCAAAGTCTCTCCCATGCATTTTAATGTGTTTTCCATTGTCTGCTCTGGAATACACAAGGGCCAAGAGACAAACCACTTAATCTTTGTGTGTTCGATAAGATTCTTAAATTCTATCTTAATATATTATAGAAAAATCCATCTGCTGCACTGCTTATTGTCCTTTGATCTCATCTAGCTATTAAAGCAAACATTTTTTGTTCAAAGGGAAATGGAGCGTGCCTTGAACAAGCCCGTGGATGTTATTGAAGCAAAATTACATTGTGTTTGTGCTTGCACATTTGCAATGCTACCAGGGTTATTGCAGAGTGATTTGATGCTGAATTTCTTGTGGGGGAAAGAATACTCAGGAAACAGCACCAACAAATTTGATTCTGGTTTTATTCCAATTTCTGTTTGGCCTCTTGGGGGTTCGGATGAAGGCAAGAACCTTTGGAAAATATTGATTTTATTAATTTAGCTTGGCAGCAAATAAGAACTCAAATATTAATATAGAAATATAAATGTACAACATAGGTATAGCAGCCTAGCCAGCCCTCACTTCTAGAGTGTGGGCTACGCAGCCCTCACATCTGCGTCGCACTGTCAATCCAACCAATATGTCTGAGTCAGGGGCTTTGTCAGAGTAGCTAGCTGTTATACTTGTTTGAATGTGTTCCTTTTGTGTTTATAGAGACCTCTATATCTGTCTGTCTCCTTGTTTCCCTGTTATGCCCATATTATGGAGGTACCAGATGTCATTAGTATATGCCCATAACCTGTACATTGGCAAGCCATATGGGCATATTGATTGGATCAGTGGTTCTGGACAACTGGATAACCATATATGCCCATAGCTCAGGGGCTCAGGCGGCATAGCTCAGGGGTAGAGAAACCGTTATTAGAGCACGAAGGGTTCCCAGTTCAAATCCGGGCTCCCCCTGAGTGAATGTCGAAGGGTCCTTGGGCAAGACTCTGAACCCCTAATTGCTCCCGGTGAGAAGGTTGGTGCCTTGCATGGTTTCCTCCGCCACCGGTGTATGAATGTGTGCGTGAATGTAATGCACAATCTCTGTAAAGCGCTTTGATGAAAGCGATGTATAAATGCACCATTTACCCATATCGGTTGGATTGGCGCCGGCGGTTCTGGACAACCGCATATCCGAACGACTCAGTGGTGGGCACTACACTCCCTCAAGTACTCAGTAGTACGAATAGCAAAACATAACTTTCTGGCCTTGACAGCCCACAAATTTGCCATTCACTTTATGCATGCACAATTGCACATACCCTCTGAGTCTATATACTGTATAGACAGTTTTAGAATTCTGTAAATCTAATCTATCCACGGCCTATAGGCAATTTGGGGGTCAGGGTCATTGACCACTCTGTGGCCTGCTAATGTAATATGGATCGATGTGTGTGTACATTACAGCATGCCTATACTGCCAGCCATAGTGCATTATGGTTCCTATAAGCTTTTCAGGCTGTGAACCCTCAAAATAATCATATTTGAACTGGGGAAACCCCACCCTGACAAGCACTTGGCATTACATTTAGTTTGACTCAGTTCCACAGATGAATCCTGAGAAAATAGCCGAACTATTGGCTATTTTGTCTCTTTCTTACACACTATTTGCATCGTATTAAAAAGGTCTTAAAAGTCATTAAATTCTAACTTTAACGTGCAGTTACTCCATATACTACACTTACTGTAGGGTACTGTTGAGTCTTGAGTGAGTGAGAAAACATTGTTGCACACATTAAAGGTGTATTTAGTGATAATGAAAGTGGCCGGGGGTCATCTGTTATTTATAGATTTTTTACACCATTATAATGTTCTCGTTTTGATCATTAGACCCAATCACTGAATATCGGTATGCCTACGTCTCCAGCTTCAGGATATGTATGATACTGATTTACTACGAGACTGTGGCATTTTATGAGTTCAGTAGTATTCAATCTAGGCATTTAGCAGATGTTCTTAATTCAGAGCGACTGTGGTTCTCAAAACTTTTATTTTGACTCTATTTTGACCATCATAACATAACTACAGCCATACTCTATACCCTGATTGGTCGAGGACTGGCTGGCCACCTCTGAAAACTGAATCTAGCTATGCTCATAACATGGGCCATGGAGGAAGTTCTTATATGGTCAGCACACATTCTAGTGAGGAGAATGCATGTGTAGTGAGACGCAGTAGCGGGGATTGAACCCGGGACTCCCACTCACCAGTCCAACGCACAATCAGTTGTGCTAATAGGGCTGAGCCCGATTAGCAGGGCTGTTGTCGCTGGTTCATGGCTGGTACTAACTGTGGGGGCTACAATCACCCCCCCTGATCTTTCACACTTCACGCCACGGACCGCCACACACAACGTGGACCTGTCCCTCACACGAGGATATCATGCTCCTCATCCTGCCGACAACGCTAGATTGTAGTGAGACGCGGAAGCGGGGATTGAACCCGGGACTCCCACTCTCCAGTCCAACACACAACCAGTCGTGCTAATAGGGCTGAGCCCGATTAGCAGGGCTGTTGTCGCTGGTTCATGGCTGGTACTAACTGTGGGGGCTACACATGGAAAATATACCAATTATATTTTTATTTGAATGAAATACAATCACTGAATATACCTTTAAGTTCATCTGAGGACCCACTCAAATATTTTGGGGATCCCCTTGTTTGGGAACCACTGGCCAATACAAGTGCTATGTGAAAGACAGAGAGACAGAGAGAGGGGGGGGGGGGGGGGGGGGGCGGTGTACAAGTCACATGACAACATCTACAGTATGTGTCAGCACACTGCAAGAAATAAATACACGCAGCTCCGTGCCTTATTATTTTCCACTCAGTCTCAATCTGCGCAACACTGTGTGTTTGGTGATTGAACTGCACCTTACGCGGCGGCATGCTGTGCTCCTTCAAACATGCACTGGTATCGATATGATAATGATTAATAATATAACGTAGTGCATTTGAAAATATAACAACAAAAAAGGTGCAATTTTCCAAAATGCCGTTGTAAAACGCCGCGCTGCTCTGCTCAGTGCTCACACACAAGCAAAAAAAAAAAAACGCTGCGTTGTGTTCATAACGTGCACGGGCGTGCTGTGCTCTTTTGCCCACATTTCTTCGCGGAGTAACAACATTCCGCCCCACCCCGCAGAAACACCATCACCACCACTCACTCACTGACTGTACGTAAATCAGGAAGCAACGAGGTGGAGGCACATTTGTTTTTTAGGCGAAGACAGACAGAAAGACAGACAGACAGACAGACAGACAGACAGACAGACAGACAGCTCGTAAAAAAAAAACATCATCGTTCGTTCGTTCAAACCAAAACCGTGGAAATTAAAGAAGTGCGTCTACGTTGTTGACCAGACAGAGCCAGACCGTGCTGCTGACTGACACTGTACGTCCAATCAAAGACTCCCCGCTGTGAATGCATTTGGTCCAGTCTAAGCGGAAAAGGGTATGTACTGTACACTGTATGTTGGTTGACGCGCAATATATGGCAAATATGGCGATTAGAAAAGCAAGGAAATGGGTAATCGTCTTATTATTGTAATACTTTATTATTATTTGTATTAATTATTATTAGATAATAGAACCCTTAACCTCCCTATTATCACTCGCGCTTGGAACACAAGTATCGCGTCTACAGTACAGACGCTCAACCACGTCGTAGACAGAGTTGTTTACTACGTATGTGGGTGATTTATTTATTTCCCCTTTCTTTTTCTTTTTATTTCCCCCCCTCTGTGTTTGGTTTCGACCGCAACAAAAAAATATGCGTGGAATGTGGTTTTGGTGCTCGGCTGGTCCACCTGGTGACCTGGCAGCTAGCTCAGTTCACTAGGTAGTGGTACTGGTCTGGGAGGATATACTCTCTGATCTGAAGTCAGGTGGTCTGTCGGTCGCAGCCGCATCGTCGCTGACTGTGTCGTTGTTGGCAAGTGTCACTGTTGTCACTCTCACTACACGTTGCCCTCCCAGCTGTGCTGCTGCTGCTGCTGTCACCGATGCTGGTCTGCATGTTTATGCTTGAAGCCTCGGCCAGAGAGCGAGAGGGAGGGGAAGGGGGGAAAGAGAGGTAGCATTCATGTACTGCATTGATTCTCAAACTTTTTCATGTCAAGGACCCCCAAAATTGACACTTAACAGCCCACGGACCCCCATTTGAAAAGATATGCCAGGGACCCCCATTATCCATTACAGCAGATTGTTATGGCTCTAGCAGTGATTCTGAACCATTATAATAATGCCAAGGACCGCCAGTATGACATGCTACAGGGCTACAAACCCCTATGGCATTTCTATCTCTGGGACGGACCCCAATTTATATTGTAAAATCAATGTTATTTAACTCGGAGAGTGTACAATTTGTTTCCATTTGTACACTCAGAGTTACATACCCATAAGGGTCCATTTGGTTCCTAACTATCATTTAGCTGGAGACCCCCTGGAACTCCCTCAATGATCCCTGGGGGTCCCCGTACCCCACTTTGAGAACCAATGGTGTAGGATTGGTCAGATCTCCACCTGTCAATGGGACATACTGTATGTATCATGTAGAAATAAGCGCTGAAGGCCTATAGAGGCAGACTATATACATTAGCTCTTGTGTTATTCAAAAGGCCTGAGAGAGCAATGTTTTCATTTTGTTCACATGTAAAGGCCTTTCTGAGACGGTTGTCTATAAAAGGACAGGTTGTAGCCCAAAGCAATCCTGTTACTTCCACTGCAGCAGCTGCCCGCAATCTATAAATAAAATGCACAAGAGTGAGTGTTTACTGTTTAGTGTTTACTATACATGATTTAGAGTAATTCACTAAATCAAGAGGTTACAGGCAGCTGTGAATCCCTTCAACATTTATATTGTTTAATGGCCTATTATAATGACATTTGTGATTAGAATTTTGATGCATTTGTTACACAGCCTAAACTATTCTTGCTTTATTGATGGTTTTGCAAATCGTCTGATGCAATCTTGTTTTGAATTAGTTTGTAGAAGGCTATTATAAGAATACGCTTGAGAATAAGGCGGTAGCTTGCGCCTGGAGGTTAGTGAACAGCATTCCTCCATATCACACAGGAATGACCCCGACTCTGTCTGGGAAAAAAAGAAAAAAGAATCCAAGGTATTTGCTTAGCCATCACATGGCTTCCATAGCATTCTCTCATTTACCTGGTAGAGAAACAACATTCTCTCCCACTTGCCTGTGAGATCGTGTATTTTAACGTCTTCAGGCCTACTGTACATCCTAGTACACATTTTCTGGTGTCTTTCGCCTATGTGAAAATAGTATACTGTACGTCAGTTCCCTCAGTCTGAAAAAAATACATTGGACCGACAGGATCCTCATCAGCAAGTGATACTTCTCAGTGACATACAGTACAGTGTGCTTGTAAGCAGGTGATTCACTGAGACTAGAGTCAACTTCCGTTCTCGCAGACTTGCAAACTTCCTCGCCCCTCTTCTTACTTCCTCTCATGCTCACGCCTGTCGTCATCTGGCAGGTTGAGTCATGTCACCTGCAAACAGCTTCTCTATGCAACACCGTGGTTGTCCTAAGGCGTGGCGTTGCCAGACACACAGCCTGGGGCCTGGGCATCGCCCATTCCCGTAGTGACAACATAGCTAGCTAGTCACCTGCAGTGATGTCACAACACAGCATGTCGGACCCTTGTGGAAGACACGCAGCAGATGGCAGAGATGACATGTTTCAACAACAATCGTCAAGTTACTAGACCGGATGGGCAATCCACAGGCTGGTGTCGTCGACTGTGTCTGACTCGAGCAAGAGATGTTTGACATTTTCCCACAGCAACATCAGGGGGGCACCCCAGGGATTGATGGGAGAAATCCATGCATAACAAAAGAAAACAATATATTTAATAGATGAATTCATACAAGAAAATCCCCCTAAAGCAGGCCCCACGATGGGGTTCTGTCAGTTGAGCGTAGTTCCCCCTAGAGTCATAAGTGTTCTTTTGTGAGGGAGATCGTCACATGTAGGAACACTGACTGGTCATGCAGCACTGTTTTCCTGCATACTCCAAATTGCCTGCCAAACATGGCCATCTGTTTGTGTGAATGTTTGTGTACATGCAGACAGAGAGGCGGGAAGACAGCAGTAATAATGCACTGCAAAATGCATAATGTCATTTAACGCTGAGAGTGTTATATTCTTAGACTTAAATTAGCAGCCAGGGTTATGCAGTGGAGAAGAATTGTTGCTAGTGGTTAGTACATTGTATGTTTGTAACTTTCGTGGTCATACATAATTCTTGGTCACGTGTGTGCGTGCGTGCGTGCGTGCGTGAGAGAGAGAGCTGGGGGGGTGTGTGTGTCTCAACCAGCCAACGTGTGCTGTGGGATCAAATCTGTCTCAGACAACTATCTGTCAACCCATCCCTTCTTTGCATCACGCCCTTCCAGACTTTCTTATCCGGTCATATTAAAATCATAGATATCTTTAGACAAGTACACCACTGCATTCTCCAGGAATCTGGGGTGGCTGAGAGAACTCACATGGTTCTGATGTTTCCAGTGAGCTGGCAGGGCCCAGAGGCAAACATCTTCGCTCTCGTCAGTGCAGCTGTAGCTCAGCCAAAATGTCACAGCGTGTTCATCATCACCGAACTGACACACTCAGCTGGCTAGATACTGCACTGGCCCAGCTGTCATCACGGCTGAGTTGCTACTTGCAAGCCCAACTTGAACAGAAATGATGATGATGATGACGACGATGATGGCGATGATGATTAGGCTCTGTTTCTACATACATTGATACTGTGGACGGTGCAGCGGTTTCCTACCTTTTACATTTTACATTTTACAACATCAACAAAAGTTGAGACACACGCACATAATTCAGACATGTTTAAGTGCTAAAACCTTAGACTTCACTGTACATCAAATAGCTAAAATAACCGATCTACGAGCTCACAATGTGACTCGTTGCGGCACATTGTTTTCGATTGATTGATTGAATACTTAATTAGACAGAAGTTACAGTAAGACATGAAGGATATAAATGGATAACACAAAAAGGTCCTGGGGACCTGTTTCCATTGTGGTCCTATGTATTCAATTCATCAACTTCGCATATACAGTAGAATATTAACACATTAATACACGTGAATTATTTTGAAAATCATTTGAATTTGTTTTTAACTGATGATGAATTATGAATTCTTGGGGATTTTCATTTTTATCTTTTGAAATAGTAATAAAAACAAAATGTAGGTTAACAAAAAATAAAGGTGTATTTAATCGCCACCCATAAAAAGGTGTCCATAACCCACATATGGGTCCCGACCCACGGTTTGAGAACCACTGTGTTAAATAGTGATGGAAGCCAAGGGGTCAGGGAAAAAGAATCCAACGAGATGATTTCTCACAATTATTTTTCATACCATAACAACTTTAGTTTAAACTTTAGTGCAGCAGGTCACTGAGCACATACAGTACATGGTTTCCAGATGTGACATAAGCTCATACTGCCACTATAATGTCCCCTGGCCATTAGACACTAAGAGAGGCCATTAGTTTAATATATTTCTGAGCAAGTACATGGAGTATTTTACAGTATGTGTGTGACGTGTGTGTCTACGAACAGGAATAGTTCATACAGGGAGTGGAGTATGATTTATTACTGTTTTGTTTGTTATTGTGCACTTTTTAAAACTTTTCTACTCTTTGTGTCTAACAATACCCTGAATCCCCCCTTTGGGGGATTCATACATTGTTAGGCTTTTATCGTTACTCGACCAGATGGTTTCTTTAGAAACAGATCTGTAATTGTTTACCCACGGATCTCCAGACCCGTTCAGAAAGACAGGAGGTCCACTGGCAGATAGGCTGTGTGGAGCATCATTGCCGCGATTTCACGTAACCGCACAACCCTCCCCGATACACGCGTGCAGCCGTGCACATGCTCATGCACGCACACACACACACAGGAATTCTCTGGATTCATTATGTAATGCCTCATCAGTACAGAGCTGCCATCGTGGGCAGCTGTGCCGTTAAATGAAGTGGTTGCCTTGTGTTTTCCACAAGTGTGCATACTTTCAGCATAACAAAGGCACCAGGCAATGCCAGGCATCAACACACATGTTCCGAGAGTCACACGTTTGTCACTCACAGGGAATGTTTGTTTGTGTGTGTGTGTGTGTGTGTGTGTGTGTGTGTGTGTGTGTGTGTGTGTGTGTGTGTGTGTGTGTGTGTGTGTGTGTGTGTGTGTGTGTGTGTGTGTGTGTGTGTGTGCGCGTGCGTGTGTTGGTACGCGGACACGTTTGCTCTTGAGGTCTGAATGCGTGATAGAGAGTTGCCTAGCCGTGTGATTATGTGAGCGTCCGCAGAGAGCAGTAGGGTGTAGTGGAGAGAGTGAGACCAGGAGATCTACTTGACTTCATTCAGTACCTTGGAGAGAGCAGTGTCACTCACCCCTATAATGGAGTCGTTTGTACTCCCTGATTCCACCCTGCATGGCGTGGTGAAATCTCCCTAGCCTGAATTAGGTATTCTTGCACAGTAAAATCAGGAGTAGTTCACCCCCAAAATGACTTTTTTTCCTATTGATTACTCACGCCATGGAGACTTGAGTTCAATATATATATATATTTTTTGTTTCCTGAGACAATAATTTGATCATAGTAAATTAACCCCCATTGATTCTGGATGGAGACCCAAATGCATTCGGGTCTCCATCCGGAATCAATGGGCCTACAAAGAGTCGCCTACATTTTTTGTCTTAGGAATGTGACAAAAACAAAATAATAATATTTAACTCAAGTCACCATGGGGAGAGTAATTGATAGACAAAATGTCATTTTGGGGGTGAACTACTCCTTTAAGGCCCATTCACACTTATGCTCCTTTGTCCTGTTGGCGGCGGCCATAGCTGAATGGTAGAGATCATAGAGTATATAAACAATAGAGAGCGGACCGGCCCCGCCCCCACTATCATTTCAATGCAAGTGCTCAGTGGCGTTTTGAAGCAACGGCTACGTGCTAGCATGTAGCTAATCCAGGTGCATTCTGGGGGAAATTGGTCTCTAATAGAGACCACAAATGACGTCACGCTGCTCTCCGCTCAGAGGAAGGATTGTCTGGAGTGGAGGGGGCAGGGCCAAAATGCGCGTTTAGGCTGCAGTTCCAACTTTGGCCACCATCGGGGTTGCTTCAAATCTAGCCCTGATCCCATCTTGGAAGCAGAATGTCCCATGTTTGACTCCTGATCCCGGCAACGTGTCAAGGTGTCCCTGAGTAAAGGCACTTTTCCTCTAGGGTTTTGAGCACGGTTCGGTTCGGTTCGGCACAGTGGACAGTTCTGCTGGTGTTTCCACCTCAGCCTGGTCCGGTTGTAACCGCGCTGAATAGGCTATATGCATATACGCCATTTTGTTCTACTTCCGGGTGTCTTTCGACTTCCTTCACAGGTGTTACCGAATGAAGGGTCTGTTCCATTCTGGTCAAACAGAGTCAGGGTGCTGATATTGTGCATGTTGGCTCACTGGAAACACTCTGCTACACCAGTGGGTCTCAAAGTGTCCTTGAGTGGGTTCCAAATGTCCCCATACAGTTTTGTAACTCTGAGAGTGTACAAATGGAAGCAAATGGACCCGCAAGGGTATATTTGATTCCATTTGTTGATTCCATTTGTACAGAGTTATGGGGGTCCTTGAAATTAAAGAACCACTGTACAATAAATAAAACAGAGCCTTTATTAGTATCATCACCAGTAACACCTGTGAAGGAAGTCGAAAGACACCCGGAAGTAGAACAAAATGACGTATATGCAAGGAGCCTATTGCACTGATCGGCCTGGAAGTTGATTGATACCAGGTAGGGATGGTCAAATGGAGATTTCTTAACTTTTTTTTTTAACGCAGTTACTGTCAAAACCTCGACCAGCTGTCCGTCAGTCAGTCAGTCAGTCAGTCTGTCTGTCTGTCAGTCAGTCTGTCACACGTCACACACTTTTGCCCTGCTCATATCTCCGCAACCGTTGCCCCGATCCATGCCAAATTTTGCACACACACTCCTTGCCTGCCAAACCACAACCTCCACCCATAAATACTCACATGGCCCTCTTCTAGCGCCACCATGAGGCCGATTCTTGCAAAACACATTTTTGGACACTGCTCCTACAATTTCTGCCCTAAAATCACGCAAATCGGTACACAGTATGTCTACACTCATCTCATCAACATGGACCTGTCCCATTTAGCGCCACCTTCAGGTTGATTTTTAAAACACATTTTTGGACACTACTCCTACAGATTTTGCCTTAAAATCACGCAAATCGGTACACACTTGCTCTACACTCATGTCATCAACATTGATCTGTCCCAATTAGTGCCACAATCAGTGTTGGGCAGTAACGAATTACTAATAATATATTACTGTAATATTATTACTTTTTCCAGTAACGAGTAGTGTAAGGTATTACTCTAAAAAAAAATGGTAATATATAACGCTTTACTCCGCAAAATAAAAGCCTCGCTACTCCGTTACTAGCCATTTTAGCCGATTGCCGAAAAAGAACAGATATACAAGACATCAACATACATCTACAGAGATGCGATGTAGCTTGTAGATCAGTCATGTGCGCAGTGCGCACAGTTATGACGTGGCTTATGTCATGAGACCAGTCCAGTGTGACAGTGTCGCGTGATTATGGATCCAACTGGGAAAGATGGATAACCACGCCCCGGACTCATTTTTGAAGCTTGTGATTGGCTGAACCGGACGTAGGGAGCGCTCCGTTGTAGTCACTTGGACCGCGCGAGGTGCACCAAAACCCAATTATCATGGCGTTTATCGTGCGCTTGCCCAGGCCTTACGGCCTGGGCATAAATATAACGATTGCATTCACCACGGCTTCGTAACTCGCGCGGCCCTGGCCCGCTCTTCGCGGCCACTCGCGCCTGCGGCGCTCGGGGGCGAAGAGCAGGACCAAGGTCCGCTGGCCTTCGCGCCACTTGCAATGTCGTGGACAATAACTGAAAACGAGCGCTCTATGCCGTTTCCATCCATCTTTCCCAGTTGGATCCATAATCACGCGACAGTGTCAGCGCTGCGCTGCCTGTCACAGTCACAGAGAGAGCATAGCGTGCGACGCGCTTACATGAATGGGACATTTACAATCTACAAGCACTCCTCTCGGCCGCGGACAGGTCCGTTGCGGGGGGGTCCGTCGCGCGGGGGTCCGCCCGACTCCGCCGCGGAGGGGTCCGTCGCTCAGCGGGACCACCGTGGACCACTGCGGACTGAGTTGCTGCTGTTAGCCAGTTAGCGTAGCCTCTATCTAGCCTTACATTAAGACGCTTTCTGCTGAGACTTTCGCATTGTGACATTGGGGCGAATGTCACAATGCGAAAGTCTCGGCAGAATGCGTCTTAATGTAAGGCTACGTAGCCTCCACTGTCTGAGCCCAATAAGCCTCATGTCTGTTGTAAAATGTAAAACTACTCACCAAAATAGACGGTTTTAGGGAGTTGAAAGCCTACTTTCCTTAGTGGGAACACCCAGAGCCCCTGCACCTCACGTCTAAAATAGCCTAAACTTTTTAGGCAGAAAAGAAAATATGTAGCCTATTATTTAAGAATAATATAGGCAGGGGTCTTCAACAGAGCTGAGAGTTTTAAATGTAATAAAAAATAAGCAATGTTTTGTTGGGTTATATATTATATGTCTTAATTATTAATTGATTCGCTTGTAGGCCTATACCAAAATCCATTAAAAAAAGTTTCTAACTGTTCCCAGGTCAAATATTGATGTGTGATTAAAATGTGATTAATTGAGATTAATTAATTACAAAGCCTGCAATTATAATTTATTTAATCGCATCCCAGAGACTCTTATTGTTCCAATAAATTGGATTCAGTTCTAAAAGGAGCTGTCTTTTTTTGACAGATTTTGCAGTTAAAAAAAAAAAAAAAAAAAAAAAGTAATATAACTTAATATATTACATATTACTCTTGATTCCAAGTAATAAGTAATATAATATTATTACTTTTTCCAAGGAGTAATAAGTAATAAGTAACGATTACTCTCCTAAGTAATATTGCCCAACACTGGCCACAATACAACAATACAACAGGGAAGAAGAAGAATGCAACAAATGTACAGTTAGCTATAAATGTATATTGTTCCAGTTCCATTTTGTCTGCTCATTAATATTTGTCATTGTTTATCCTGTGTGAGTACATATTACACCCACATGCTTCTCAACTTGGCTTCCCTGTATTGGCCACTTCATAATATCAAAAAAGGATATTTATTCAAAAAGCTCAAAGTTGAAATGGGGGCGTACAAGGCGTCTGACCAACAGCTATGCCTATACCAGTAAGACTCCCTAATCGGGAGATAAGCGACTGTCAGGTCGCAGCGTGATTTTAGGGCAAAATGTGTAGGAGTAGTGTCCAAAAATGTGTTTGAAGAAATCGGCCTGTTGGTGGCGCTATATGGGACAGATCCATATTGATGAGATGAGTGTAGACATACTGTGTACCGATTTGCGTGATTTTAGGGCAAAATCTGTAGGAGCAGTGTCCAAAAATGTCTTTGAAAAAATCGGCCTGATGGTGGCGCTATATGAGACAGATCCATGTTGATGACATGAGTGTAGCATACTGTGTACCGATTTGCGTGATTTTAGGGCAAAATCTGTAGGAGCAGTGTCCAAAAATTTGTTTTTAAAAATCGGCCTGAAGGTGGCGCTATATGGGACAGATCCATGTTGATGACATGAGTGTAGACATACTGTGTACCGATTTGTGTGATTTTAGGGCAAAAATTGTAGGAGCTGTGTCCAAAAATGTGTTTTGCAAGAATCGGCCTCATGGTGGCGCTAGAAGAGGGTCATGTGTGAATTGATGGGTGGAGGTTGTAATTGGGCAGGCAAGGAGTATATGTGCAAAATTTGGCATGGATCGGGGCAACGGTTGCGGAGATATGAGCAGGGCAAAAGTGTGACGTGTGACAGACTGACAGACTGACAGACTGACTGACTGACAGACAGACAGCTGGTCGAGGTTTTGACAGTAACTGCGACCGCAATAAAATATTCAACAAGTGAAAAAAGCTGATTTATCTGTATGTTCGGTGTCCGTCTCATCTGTATCTTACGGTATACTGTATCTATATGCATGTCCTGCTCTTTAGGAACCTCGAATCACAACAAAATAACGAAGACGATGAACACATAGGCGTTGTTGTGTTGAAAAAAACGTCGCACACAGCGACGCATAAACATTGTGAATGCATGCATCATTAACGTCATTGTAGTTTTTCTTGACTCTTCACTCATCCTCTCTCGCTAATGGAAACACACAATCAGCACTCAGCTTTAGACACTAAAGGCTCTTTTCCACCGGCAGCGATATAACGATGACGATAACGATTTAAAAAAGTGGGTTTTCAATTGAAGTGGATCGGCAGCATCCTCCAAACACCGATAAAGACAACGATAGCCGACAACTACATCGTTAGGATCAACAACGATGTGGTTAAGATCACAGTGATATGGAACTGGGTCTCTGACAAACAGCTTGAGGTGCGCTCTGAGCGAGCGGCTGTTAATTAGCGCCTCTTCACATTGATGTCCGATAACTTTATCAGACATCAATGTGAAGGCATAATTATCGCTGTGATATTTTATGGCTATCGTCATCGTTTAGAGATGGACCGATTGCAAAATTCTTGGCCGATACCGATCCACCGGTTTTATGAAGGTCTGACCTGCCAAAACCGATTTTTCCGATACCGATTTCTTTAGCTAAGAACTAGGAAATAGGGTTGCTCCAATACCCTTTTGTTTCAGGCCAAGTAGGCCTACAAGACATACTTCAATTTGAGTACCAATAAGCTAGAAGAACACTAATGCCAAATCAATCACAATAGTACAATATCCAAAATCACAGACAATATCCAGTCTAATATGACCGTCTGGACTAGGCAGGAGGAAAGCAGGTGACGCATGCTTTTTTCCCCCCTTCTTTTTGGAGACGACATTGACACAGGATTATGGAATATATCCTTACATTGCAAAGGTAATCAGCACCATCTGTATTCTGTAGGCTGCCTCCAAGTAGACTGGCCGGTTTGATATGATACCTGCCGATTTCTGATATTGGCCGATACCGATGTCCATCCCTATCATCGTTATCGCTGCCGGTGGAAAAGGGCCTTTAACCCGTAACCACTCCCTCCAATCAAGCAATCAGCTGGTAGAAGATCCTAAATGAATTTCCACCGTGGGATCAAATAGGTCTAGATTATAAATGAACATTTGAAGATATTGCCTTGTGTACAGTATGTGTATGTTTGTGGCCTTTATCCATTAAAACATAGACAGTGGCCTGTATTTTGATTGTCTTAAGTACCAGCTCTTATGCCTTAACTCAATGGTCTGTCCATACTGTCTCCGACCACAGAACTTTTCAGACGAAAAGTTTGGTGGTCAGAGACAGTATGGACAGGCCTTGAAGTCAGGGCATAAGAGATGGTACTTAAGATAATCAAAATAGAGCTCATATGAGTGTCATTTTGTGTTAGCTATTCAAAAGTAACAGATATACATCTGCTATTTTTGAACATTTTTGAAAAATCTTGAAAGTTTGAGATTTGCAGAATCGGCCTCAGGTCTTTTAAAGCAAGGAAGGACAGCTGTGCCGTAATAGAGCAAGGAAGGACTCGCACACAGGAATAAAGAGATCAGACTATAGGTCTTGTTTGCATATAAAAGCCTTCATTATAAGATCCAGGACTGAGCAGAGACATCTGTGCCTTAGAATTTGGACCCAGGACACTAGCTTTCTGCTGTGTGAGCTCAAAAGGATTTGCTATGGGGGTTTGGGGAATGAGGAAAAAAACTGCCTCACATCACATTCTTGGCTTTCCACTTCCGGTCGAAGAACTCCCGCTTGTGCTCACTGAAAAGTAAATGTATTGTACTTAGAATATATATGTAGAAATAAAATATTGGCATTGGGAATGGGAGAGATCTTGAAGGTGAACATTTCTGTTGTATAGTTTTGTTTCTTGCTTACTCAAGTCGTTTCTTCCAAATGTGACTGCAACCTTCTGTTGAAAATCATAAAAATGAAGTACAGCTCTTCTGCACACATTATGCTGTCTCACTATAATTTGTCAACAAGACTTTCACTGCACACTGATGGTAATCCATACTTCCTTTTGTCAGCATTCGCCAATATGCTTTTCTTTCCCCCAACAGACGTACAGTATACTGCATGTGCATTGCAGCAAGGTCATATCAGTTTCAACTTCCCTGGTTATCCAGCTGAGAAATAAATATCTTCTCCATTCTCGCTGCTAAAAACTGAAGATTGTGTTTTATACATTGATGAACCGTTACGTGAACCATTAGGCTGGCAGCCGAAAGGAAGCTTTTCATTATAGCTATAATTCCCCATGATCTGAGTGCATTCTGTCCTACAGAAAATCTCAGCTATTGCTTATTTTACTCTGCTGCAGTATGTGAAAAGTGGTCCTACTCATTTTAATGAGCACTCCATTGCTCAAGGGACTGGTGCTGTGTAATAACTTTTAGTGTGAACCAAATAACCACAACTCAAACAACAGTCAGTCAGCTGGGAAAGAGAGGTATGTGGAAAAATAGTCGCATATACTGTAGCTTTTCGAAATAATTGGTCTGAATCGTTAGGCAAGTCCCTGCCCAATCTATTTAAAGACTTAAGTTGATCATTGAGAAGCTAGTATAATCTCAGGTGCTGTAATGACTGCTGCAGTCAGAATGGATGTACTTTAAATAATTGCTCCTAATTACTGATTCCACCCTCATATACAGTGTGGGCGATATAGAATTATTGACAGGCTATAATCTGAATTTATAATAGAGTAAGAAGGGATTGGCTATTTTCTCTATATGACGTCTACAATTAAGTATATATATATAGGGTTCAATTTACCTATACAAAGGGAAGTGTTGTTCACTCACAGAGATCACAGAGTCCGATTGCTCACACCCTGACATTTCTGTGTTGTTTTCGTGTGAGTGAAAGATAAAAAATGGTATTGGCAATCCCTGCTTTTTCCTCTCTCCTTGTTCCAACACCTTCCTTCCTATACCTCCTCCTAAATGACAGGCCTATGTGTTTTCCTGAAACTGCAAGCCAGCATTTTAGCTTTAGCAAAACCAGTGCTGAGTTTTAATTGCAGCCCTGTCATATAACCCAGTTCCCTGCCCCCTCTCTCCTCTCTCCATGCCTTTGTCTAGCTATATTTTTCATATCGTCACTGTCGGGCAGAAACCTCGTATCTCCAAGTTACAAATTTGTACGTTTTTTCACGAAGTAAAGCCCTGCTTCATCAGACAAGGCTTTCGCACAAAAGTAGTGAAAACAGCAGATCTACAAGCACACAACGCCACGTGGTGCGAGGCGTTGTGTGCTTGTTGTCAGGTTTCCACCTGACAACGACGATATGTTTGTCAGAAAATTAAGCCACCCCCATGTCTGCAATGCATAGTGGTCTGTCTGTCTGTCTGTCTGTCTGTCTGCCTGCCTGCCTGCCTGCCTGCCTGCCTGCCTGCCTGCCTGCCTGCCCTGTCTGTCTTTAACTCTTTCTCTCTTTCTATGCTTCATTCGCTTGCTCTGTTATGCAACACTCTTGTCTTGCAAGTCCCAGCAGGATCTTGTCTGTGCTTGTGTAACATATGAGAGTGAAACCATCTCTGGGTTTCTCGCACAATCTCAGGCCTTGCTTTAAGGTTCTCTTGAACTATTTCTTTTCCACCTCTGTCTCTCAGTGGAGTGTCTAGACTTGTTTTTGGACTGGGGTGGCCCTATTGGGGTCACACACACACACACACACACACACACACACACACACACACACACACAGGCACACGTATGCATGCACATGCGTGCATATATATGCACATTAGCATTAATTATCCTTTTTATCTCCACTACTCACATTACATTGTCTTACATATTTTTTTTCAATTTTCAGACAGCATGTTCAGTCTCACATTAGATCAAAGTTCTATTTAAACGGGCATGACACGCAATAAAATGGGTATTCAGGCTGATTAGCTAATATGATTGATGATGTAACGTTGGGCCTATTCAATCATATTAGCCAATCAAATTAATTTATTGCATTTACTGTACTGCAGGGTCAGGTTATCCGTTGTTGTGGGGGAATGGGGCGGAGTTGAGCGCACATATCATTATATTCTGAATCTACAGCGCGCAACAGAAAGCTGACGGCAGTGAAGATGCTAATTCTGATAACAAAAATTAAAACTAGCAGTTGCAGGTGTAAAAATTATATTATTATCATAACATATCAAGCAGTCATTAATATTATTCTGACTGTACTTTATAGAGTTATGTGGTTCAATATGTCTATACCAAAGACACCGACCAAGACAATACTTCTGTTATTTGTACAGGTATTGTGTTTAGTGATCAAACTGAGCATGACTCCAGTCAAGCACGGCTTTTCAACTTTTTTTCTCCTTCACATTCTGATTCTAAACAAGTTGACATGGCTTGGCTTTCCAGCTTTATATCATCATTGTGGTACCACCAGGGCTACTTTAACACGGTTATACTGGGCTTGGCAGGCCCAGTATAACCTTGCAGTAATATTCGTACTGACCCTGAATAATATTGATCCAGTTTCTCTTTCCCTCTCTCTCTCTCTCTCTGTCTGTCTCACTCTCTTATAGTATGCGCATGTGTCTGTGCGCGCAAACTCTCTCTCTCTCTCTCTCTCTCTCTCTCTCACACGCACGCGCGCACGCACGCACGCACGCACGCACGCACGCACGCACGCACGCACGCACGCACGCACACACACACACACACACACACACACACTTACTGTATGCATCACTACATTATTATTATGGTTATTCGTTTCTACATTTGCGGAACAGATAACCTTGATTTTTCACTTCCACCTGCCATCTGTGTTTACAACAGCATTTGCATTATAAAGCCTTCACATTATTCACACCATTCAGCCATCATGGTGGTACAGTATAAGCTCCCCTTCCTTGCAGAAATTGTTGGCATGAGAGAATATATGTGTGTGGTAAATGGTGGAATTTATAGCGCCTTTATCCAAAGCGTATTACAATGTGCATTACATTCCCCCATTCACACTCGCATTCACACACCGATGGCAGAGGGAACCATGCAAGGCACCAACCTACCTGTGTGTGTGTGTGTGTGTGTGTGTGTGTGTGTGTGTGTGTGTGTGTGTGTGTGTGTGTGTGTGTGTGTGTGTGTGTGTGTGTGTGTGTGTGCGTGCGTGCGTGCGTGCGTGCGTGCGTGCGTGCGTGCGTGCGTGCGTGCGTGCGTGCGTGCGTGCGTGCGTGCGTGCGTGCGTGCGTGCGTGCGTGCGTGCGTGCGTGCGTGCGTGCGTGCGTGCGTTGCGTGCGTGCGCGTGTGTGCGCGTGTGTGCGCATGCGGGTACATTTGTGGATGTGTTTGAGAGTGAGAGGAATCTGTCATTTTTTGGATGGAAAACAGAAATAGAAACTTGCTAAAATGTGTCTTCAAATATACCTCGGCAGCTGGTGGTATACCAGAGGGGCCCACCACACCGTTTGTCCATGGGAGCTTATTGATTTCTCGGTTCTGAACAATCAAAAACCGGTTCCAAATTGGCACTGGTTCTTGTTATCCATCCATAGCAGTGTTATTATTTCCCCACAATAGTACCTTCTTCATTGTGCAGGGGTTTGAATGCAGGAGCTTTTCCACAGAAGCTGGACGCAGTTCAGCCTGTCTGTAGTCATACATCAAGCCCAATGCCCTGTCCACGTTAAGTGCATTTTAATCTCACTTGTTCCTTTGGATGTGGGAGCGAATTATCTCCAATTGCTGTGAGCGGTAAACAGCTCTCCCCCGTTGACACAACAATGAAAGGAATTTCATCATCGATACTAAACAGTATCTCCTGCCTTCCCCTATCTGGCCTGCTCAGTGCTCATTTGAGTGCTGGTTTAAATGTGGGCATGGGGGACAATGTGCTTTCATTTTATTCTGTTAAAAATCCTAACATTTTCTTAAGGTGTTACGATCATGACATCATTCACCTGATATCGGGGTTGACATCTTAAATACTCTGCAGCGCAACCCACCTACTGTACGTGCAAGGACTGCAACCATGGCTACAGATAGCCCCTCTAAAGGGAAGCTATATGCTTCCATCTGACGTCCAAACATTTTTCGGACAGGGTAGATTAACTACAAAAGGATGTTATTCAGAACTTCAGATGGGCAGTCTCAGAACCTTTTGAACTTTTTGCAGTCCTGCACCCTTACATGTTCTGTCTGGCCGAACAATACCAGACAGTGGGATTGGTCAGAAGTTGGGTGGGAGGCCGGGAGTGATATATGTATTTTTGTTTCCACTTTCATACCAGGCTTCATTCTGCCAGCAGGGAAAGCAGCGATAGTTTTGAACAGACGCTGACTGAGGAGAGGAACTCGTCTCTACAAACTCCTCTGAAATAAAATCCCTCTCTAGTGACCATGCATAAACACAACTGTGTTTATGCAAATTTCCCCCAGCGCGTTATATCCAGGTATTAAAATCTCTGCGCTCGTTGAACACAAATGCTTTAGCGTCTCGAGGTGACAGAGTGAGTTGCCATTCAGGCTGAGTGTCAGGCTAAGCTAAGTAAAAGGAAATGACCATGCCGGTGGCTGATGAAGTAAAAAATCCTGGATTGTAGCAGCCATGGACACCAGTGTGTTTCTACTCTACAGATCTTTCATTTGAAATAAGCCTTTACTTAATTTAGTCATTCTCATTCTCATTCTCTGTGAGCTGTTAACATTGTCTTTGAAAGTAAGGCGGTGCACCCGATCCCCAATTTATCATCCCATATATTGGGCACTAATCAGTACTCTATCATCCCATACATTTGGGCAAGTTGGGCCCATCTACCCAACTAGTTGGGCTATTTGGGGCTTATCAACCATTTGTAAGGCTGATTCAATATGTGGTCTAAGAAAAAAAAAAGAAAAAAATACATTCCTTGAGCAGGCAGCCAACACACCGGATCAGAGCTATCAGTCGCCTATTTATCTAAGTAGCAACATCAAACTCAGGCTGAATAAAAGGAGCGATGCATAGATTAAAAATCACACTCGTGTGAACTGAGCGGTGGTGTGTGTGTGTGTGTGTGTGTGTGTGTGTGTGTGTGTGTGTGTGTGTGTGTGTGTGTGTGTGTGTGTGTGTGTGTGTGTGTGTGCAACAGCGCCCCTCCCTTAACATGTGTGGTCAGAAAAGGTTACTGCAGGCTACGGACACGGAGACAGACAGACATACATACCCACACACACGGCCACGTATAGGAGCGTTGTGACCACCGCTCAAAAACTAAATTATTCCGATTTGAAACCTGGATTTCCTGAAGGTTGCATATCCATTTCATGTTCTATCTTGTTCATTTTCCCATAGGTTTGTTTGACTGGCTTGTTAGCATATAGCGTAATAGTGGGAGTGGGAGAACGGCATTCTCATTCTGTCAAGCGCAGCCCTGATTGCCTTCTCAGTGGCTGAATGCAAGACTGAGAAAACAAGGACACCCGCCATTTCCAACAACCACGTTCGCAGTCTCAAGCGACCTTGAGCCTGAGTTGCCATGCCAAACGTTGTGAAGGTCGCTTGAGCCTACTCAGCACCGTTCGAGTTACGTCTCGATAGGGAGAGAATAGTAAATCAAGTTTGGGGGTGAGTGTTTGTCCCAGCTGTCACTCAAAGTGCCTCGAAATGACTGCTTTGCCAATCACAGCATGTCTTTTCCGGGACTCGCCTGAATGCCGTTATCTTCCACTCTCGCGCCAGCAGATATGAACGCATATGAAGGTCACGGTGTCATGCGGAGGTCAAAAGGTTACTCTGGTTCTAGCTACTTGACAAAAGGGCTATACAATTTTCTATGATGTGATGCATGGAAAATCACTGATCGCTCCAGTGTCAAATAAACTTCTCTCCTGCTGTAAATGGAAAGCTGTTGTAAGCTGCTTGCTGCATGAAAGTATTTTCAAACGAGGAGTGATTGACGTGCCTAGTAATTCATGTTCAACGAGAGCTGAGCAGGGAGGGAGAGAGGTGGAGCGATCGTCTCACACACACATATGCCTGTTCGTGCCAGAGTTGAATTGTCCTGAACGTATTTATTTGTGACACACAGGGAAAGAAGTGTTGAATCTTGACTCTTGACTTGAAAAAAAATAAAAAATAAAAAAATAAAATAAAACTAAACTAAACTAAAAGAATAACATCCCTAGTTTCATCTTCTAGTGTCCACCTTGAAGAACAAAGACAAACAGTTTGGGTGAACTACTACATGTAAATTATTTTACGTGATACATCACAAAAGGGATTATTTGATTGCTAAAATTAAGATATTTGCAGTTTATTATTATTTATCATAAAGAATGCTTCAATTAATCAATTATTTTCCCCACCCTACAGTCTCTGTCATCAGCATGGGACAGCATCTAGGAAAGAAGGAGCCTCTTACAGAGAGCAAGGTAAGAGACTGTGTGTGTGTGTGTGTGTGTGTGTGTGTGTGTGTGTGTGTGTGTGTGTGTGTGCGTGTGTGCGCGTGCGTGCGTGCGTGCGTGCGTGCGTGCGTGCGTGCGTGCGTGCGTGCGTGCGTGCGCGCGTGCGTGAGTTGTGTGTGTGTGCGCGCGCGCGCGTGTATGTGTTTCTTTGTGAGAAAGAGAGATTCAAGATATATGAGCTTTCAGTGGCTAGAAATGTGTTTGTAGAAGTAAGAAGGCAATGCTTTTGTGATTTAGCATGAGAATGGAGCATGTGTTGCAGAGTTGACTTCCAGCCTTATCTTTCTCAGCCTCGGCCTTTATCGTTGGGGAACAGGACTTCGGACCCTTTTGTTGACGAGCTGTCAGCCTCTTTCTGTCAAGCTGAATTATGACCTTTACCAGGCTCTCAGAAACAAACCCATGCTCTCACAGTCAACGCTTCTTTATCCTTGTCTCATCCATGTCTGAAATGGATGGTACAAAAGAAAGAATTACACATTTGAGTGTGTTCAAGCGAACAATTGGATTTGTGTACGTTGCTTAGAATGAGTGCGTTTTCATTTTTGAGAACTGCTCACATGTGTTGCAAATTACGATGGCTTACTCTCTCGGCTGTAGGTAGCACCTGGAAGACAACTTGAGTTGAATGGAATATATATATATATCACAGATCGCGTTAGACCGGTAATTGCCGGTTTTGACCGTTTTTTTATGGCCAAGACCGGAAAATAAAATTCCTCCCGGACATTCTGACCGATTGAAAAACCAATGGTCATTTATCATTATCGCCGTCTGCTCCTCATGCGCAGGCTGCCTCTCTCTCTCTCTCTCTCTCTCTCTCTCTCTCTCTCTCTCTCTCTCTCTCTCTCTCTCTCTCTCTCTCGCTCGCTCGCCCGCCCGTCCGCTCTCCCTCTCTCTCTCTCGCTCACTCGCTCGCTCATTTCAGTGTCAGTTTGCGACACGCACTGCATGTAAAGCCATGGGAATTAAGGAATGCACGCACGGTCAGCAATCAACCCATATGAACAAACATTATACACTTGTTTGAAGTTCTTTATGAGGAGATGGAGTGGAGACAGTAGGAAGAGCCTTTTCAACTCTCCTAAAGTTGCATAACATGCGCACGGACGCACTGTCTGTCTGTGTCACCACTCGACAGTGAGTATTGGATTCATTGCTGGTCAGATCAGATGAATCTATCAACCTTTCCTTATGAAGCAAATGCTATTTTTCAATATTCTTAAGTCAAGACATGGTATTGTAGGCCTACTGTTGGATGATGACAGAAAGACCTTGTTGTGAAAGCAGTGTGCCACATGCAGACAGCCTGCGCGATTAGTCCAATAATTAATTCCCTTATGCGAGATTGAAGCGTTTTTTTTTTCTTTCTTTCTTTTTAGCCTATACTTTTTCCATTCAATTCGTTTTCAGTCCCAACTATGCAGTGAGTAGGCCTAATAGACTACTTTAACTGTTGCTATTGGCTGTTTGTACACCTGCTTGTAATTTATGCATTAAAATGATTATGTCCGGTATTTTCTTCAGATGTCCGGTACATTTTTATCATGCCGGTCACGGTGACCGGCTGTTAAAAATCCTAGCGCGACCTCTGATATATATATATATATATATATATATATGGATATTTCTCGTCCCCATATGCAGCAGATCGCATCTGTCTTAAAACATAATACAAAATGATCTGTGATTAAAGCTGTTGTAGTAGTTAACATTTTGCACATAATCTGCAATTTGTCCTTTGCATTTTGCATTTACCCATCCTAACTGTTAGTAGAAGTGGGCAACTACTAAACAGTACTTGGGGAGAAGTCGGGGTTCAGTGTCTTTCTCAAGGACACTTTGACTCTAAGCCAGGAGGAGCTTAAACTGGGGATTGAACTGGGAACCTACATTACTGATCCTATGGTTGCCACTGCTTCCCTTTAAAAAATGACCAGTGGTTGCTAGGAGCCAGTGGAATCAATGATGCCTTCAACTGACAACTGCAGGGGTCAGCAGCAAACCAGAGTTGATACACCAACAACCAGATCCTAAGAGCTTGCGTGTGTTTGACGTCTACGCAAGATTTTACCTGCATGTCATTGCCATTCACATGGGTGTATTTTATGTTATACAGTACATGTTATTATATATATATATATATATATATTATAGAAAGAGTTGAAAACCTTCCATAAGAAGGGACTGCATCACTCCAGGGAACTGCAATGGACAACTGCTTAATTCATGATTTTTTATTAGCACGACGCGTTTCGCTCGTCAAGCTTCATCAGGTGCTATATTCATGTATATAGCACCTGATGAAGCTTGACGAGCGAAACCATTGTTGTCCATTGCAGTTCCCTGGAGTGATGCAGTCCCTTCTTATGGAAGGTTTTCAACTCTTTCTATAGTTTATGCATGCTGACTACGACTGGCACCCCATATGGGCCTTTCGTTTGGATGTGCAGGAGTCTCTCCTCTTTGTTCTATATATATATATATATATATATATATATATATATATGTATTCCTCTTTTTCTGCTTTTATTGATAGATCACAGTAGATTGACAGGAAATGGGGAGGGAGAGATGGTAGGGTGACACGCAGCAAAGGTTGTCAGGATCGGGAGTCGAACCCGCGACACGCTGTTAGGCTGCATCAGCAGCCTGCTAGGTGCCTGGACCGCTACGCCAGCTCCTACCACATATTTTGGAAGCCAATTACAGGCAAACATTATGTAATACACTAAAAGGCTCTGCATTCTTTAGAGGGTCCTCTTTATGTGATTCAAATTAGGGGTCAATCATCAGTATCATCATTTCTGACATTTCTTGTAAAATAGCCACCTTCTGCAAACTTCATAGCCAACATTGGTATGGATTGGTATGATACTGTACATATTGTCCCATGACTCCAGAGTTAGGGTTCGACTGTAAATTCATCATTCAGTCAGTCTATGCATCCATTGTGCATGGTGCATGTGTAGAGGACAGATAACTCAGTCAGTCTGTCTGTCAGTCAGTCAGTCAGTAAGCAAGCAACGTGCACTTGTTCCACAGTTTATCAATTTATCTAATTGGGTGTTTGATTACCTTTGCATTGATTAATAAAATCAATTCAGTAGACCTTCAGATATCCGATCATGTGTTATGACAGCCCTGCAGTTCTTATGGCTATTTTTCATTCCCAATGACAAAACTTAGGAAAGTAAACAAATAATCCTGTGCAGAAAGACAAACCTGGAAACCCTCTCCCATGCAGGTATAAGATGTACAAATCCGACCAAAACAAAATATTCTACTGTCTGCTCTGGCAACGAGTTAGAATATTCCAGTAAACAAAATACTGTTTCATTGTTACTGCACAATAATAGGCAGTTCAGAGTAATCCTTCATAATCATAACTTGGACTGTCTCAGTTTTACTTGTCACATCACAGTTTTACAGGTGTAAAGCAGCGGGTGATTCTTGTCTTCCTGTGTGCTCCATTGTTTTGTAGTATTCCTTGAGAAGAGAGAGGACAGTCACAGTTGAGAGAATGATCAAGTTGAGAACCGACAAGATGGCTCGACTGTAGAGAGAAGCATTGTAAATGAGAGGCGGGGGTCGGGCTACTGTATGTGGGCACCGGTGCGTGTGAGAGAGAGAGATCTATGGCTGCACAGCACTGCCTGTTCTACATCAAGTTTAAATTGAATATCAAACATCCGACAGTGTGAACTGAACAATACACCAATGGCCTTTACTCTACAGTACTATGAACATACATTTTGTTTTTAACTGAAATGGTCTCTATTTTGATTGTCTTAAGTACCAGCTCTTATGCCTTAACTTTAAGGCCTGTCCATATACTGTCTTCGACCACCAAACTTTTCATCTGAAAGGTCAGGATCAACAAATGAATGACGTCACTCGCATCTTCTGAAAAGCATTACCCCGAATTAGAGTTTGGAGAGCTGCACATCGGGAAGTCGGAACTCAAAAAAATGTCGGTGGTCGGAGACAGTATGGACAGGCCTTTAAGTTAAAGCATAAGAGATGGTACTTAAGACAATCAAAATACAGCCCATATATCTGTCTATCTGTCTGTCTGTCTGTCTGTCTGTTTGTTTGTACCCCCAAATAGAGTACACCTTTCACTCACTGATCAGCAGCATTCCATGCAAGCTACTGCAGGCGTCAATCATAATTCACAGTCAACCAATGTTGATAAGCTCATAAACCCACCATTAGGACAAAAACCATTAGGACGAAAATATAATTTTCCACAGCCATATAATTCACTACTAAGATGATATTGGAAATGTCACTGCCAAGTGCCATGCCAGATAATTTGTTGCTGAGTCAGACAGTATTTTCAATAATTCAGCAAACAGGATTCATGTCTGAGTCAGAGATTCATTGTACCACCTGATGGATGGGTCTTTGTAATACCGCTATTAGCTGTAGAGATGTGTTATTGATTTTCAAGGGGAAACTGTGAAACCCAGGAGATAGGTACAGGTAAGAGTACAGAGATAAGAATACGATAAAATAAAACAGGTTTTAATCAAATGTAATGAAATATCTATAGACTTAGGATTCTGTTAGTGTGGTTCCCCTGACATCACAGTGATGTCAGAGCGGCAAACCCATTCTGTTAGAGTGGTTCCCCTGACATCACAGTGATGAATATATGTTGTAGGACGAGAGTGTGTTATTACGATATATTTTGGCAGAAATGTTGTTGAATAAGTCATTATGTATGACACATTTTGGACTTTATGTAAGTTCTGATATGAATACGTCATTACGTACGACCCTTTTTTCCTTTCTTGTCTTCTATGTTTTATTATTGATGCTTATGTGTACAATCTTTGCTCTAGAAAGCACTTTGAGCTGCATATCATGTATGAAAGGTGCTATACAAATAAAGTTTATTAATATTATTAATATTAACAAGAACGTGGAGAAACCGTGGAGCTGCTCTGCCTGGCTGCATACCTCTTGAGTGCCAGAAGTGTGTATATACAACTCTCCACATGTCCCAGACTCTTATCCCTTCAGGCTCCCAGACTCCCCATTGCACAGAAGTTAGAACAAGTAGAATCACTCCCAATGTTCTGCCATACAGCAGCCTGTAGCACTTGAGCTAGCCTCGACGACCATGCAAAGGTTAAAATGTAATTTACATGTTATTTATACTGTAGTAGGCACAGCCAGGATCTTTTGTTGACCTCAGAGCCTATACTAGTTTCTATAGTTTGTGTAGATTATTCATGTTTTGTCATCATACTGTTTAGACTGAAGGGCTTTGCACACAGGCGCAATTTTCAACAATTGCATTTCTTTCCGTTTGCTGCATGATTAAAACACATTGGATTTGGTGAGCAATGCTGTGCGGAATCCGTGCTGCGGATCCAAAAAGGAGTCATAAAAGGAGTGATAAGTTTATACCGCATGCGATGAGTTTAATCAAACTGGATTAGATCGGGGAAAAAACGCACTGCCGCAGCCACCTGCCGCATGGCAAATTCGGAGCCGGTGTGCATGAGGTCATAGAGAATCATTGTTTTCTTTAAAAAAATTAAACCGTCCGTTTTTTCCGTGTGAGAAAAACACGTCTGTGTGCAAAGTCCTTTATGCTATAGGTTCTTGGTTTACCTATGATCCTAGATTGCTGAGGCAGTCATGTGTTTACCTTGCTTACTGTAAATCGCTCTGGGTGAAGAAGAGCATCTGCTAAATGCCTAAATTGTAAATATAATTATGACTTTGCTTTTCTAGCTTCATGGCAGAGATATTTGAAATGTAGCGCACCAAGCGCTGTTGCATTTGAAAGCAACACAATGATTCAGAGGGTTCCTGCCTGCTGGATGTGAGAGGATTGAGGGTTTAAACGGGCACTAATGCTATTTAATGACATCAGGTAATCAACGTCTGCCTTGCATACGTCTCTTCGCCATAGACTTTGAAATTAAAGTGGATAAAATGAGGCAAAACCATTATGATTCAGCTTGGCAACAGTGACCTCTGAAGACACTGTGAGCCAACCCTTTTGAACTGGGGAGCTGCCTTAAGCCCTCCTTACACCTGATGACTTGAAAACGATTTCACAGTTTTAATACAATCAAGACGAGTCGCGGAGCGCTCCTGTCATTCGGTTACTTGTTACTCAATCGTTAAGTGTGAGGTGGTAGTTTGACACGATTTCTACCCCGACATGAGACCCAGATTCTGTCACGAGAATATCAAACTGGTTTGATATTTTCGCAAATCGGGGCTGAGTCTGAATAAGTACAATGATGTAACAACCAAAACGGAACGCTAGTGAGCCAAAAGCCATTCATGCCCCAAGACGCTGAGCTGCTCACACGACAGCCCTTTATTTCATCATGTATCATAAAGTACACTATTCCAAACATTCGAAGTCGATAATACGTTTAAAGTTATAGGATCAATCTATGCCGGCTAGAGTAGACTATGGAGAGGAGAGAACGAGAGAGGGCGGAGGGCGGAGCTCAGTGTGTGTGCAGTGGTGGAAAAAGTACTCACATGTTTTACTTAAGTAAAAGTATCAATACCTAGTATATAGGCCTACTGTGATGTGACACGTTGTGAGCTTGTAGATCGGCTATTTTCATTTAGCCCAATAGGGCTAGTGGTTAATGATTTATAATAATAATATAATTTATATCTGCTAAGTAACTATAGTAACTAAAGTTTTCAAATAAATGTAGTGGTGTAAAAGTACAATATTTTCCTCAGATGTAATGGAGTAGAAGTACTAGTAGTAAGACGCCTCAGGGCAACACGCGACCTCACCCTAAAGGGCGAGGTCGTGCCATGTCTTGGCCATCTGGCCAGTGATGTATATCGGACCAGTTCCCATTTATGAAGACCCCTGGTACCTATATATAGAGATCCATGTATATGGAGATATGCTGTGAGAGCCCAAACATGCTTACTCAGTTATTCGTTATGTGAAAGTCCTATGACGTCTATGGCATCTGACATCATACCTTTTTATGCCCATACATGGAGATCCCTGTCTGTAGAACCAGCCACACAGATATGGGCTGTCTTGGCCATCTGTCTTGGCCATATATGGATTCTGTTAGTGTGGTATGTGGCCGATGTGGCCTCCATACATGGGCATTCCCATATGAAGTCCTGTTAGATATGGGCTTAATATTGATGGCATCAGGACATCATGTATGGGCAAAATAGGGATTCTGTTAGTGTGACATCACAGTGAAGCCAGAGCGTGATGTCAGAGCGGCAAACCCATTCTGTTAAGAGTGGTTCCCCTGACATCACAGTGACATCAGAGCGGCAAACCCATAGACCGTAAAATTGTGTACACGTCTACGCGTCCAGACAGACGCACACGGACAAGCTGTGACATTTCTCATAGTAAACCTTCGGTCGCAATAATTATATATCTGCAAAGTAACTTGTAACTAAAGTTTTCAAATACATGTAGTGGAGTAAAAGTAAAATATTTGGATTGAAGATGTAGTGGAGTAGAAATAAAAGTATTGGAAATTGGAAATATTCAAAGTAAAGTACAAATACCTCAAATTTGTACTTAAGTAAATGTACTTAGTTACTTGACAACACTGTGTCTAGATGAAAGTGCAGTAGCGTAATCCACAAACCTCAGAACTACTCTCTGAGCTGCCACTGGGCTTGATTTCACCTTCACTCCACTTAACAATGCCTTCTTGAGAATCCTGTTGCTAATCCACCTGGTTGCCATAGTGTTGCCATAGCGACTCAAGATTTCAAGCCATAACACTGCAGTTTGGTGATCAAATTAGGGGGTAAACAGCCGTGGTGGAAGTGCTCTGATTTTACATAAGAAAAAGTATCAAAACCACATTATAAAAATACTTTGTTACAAGTTATTCCGACCGAAGGTCGCAATTTAGTATGAGAAACGGCACATTATGTCTCCGACCGTCCATCCGGACGGACATCTGTCTGTGTACGATTTTCGACGGTCTATGGGTTTTCCGCTCTGACATCATGCTCTGACATCACTGTCATGTCAGGGGAACCGCACTAACAGAATCCCTTTCATGCCCATATATGGAGATCCCGTATGTTATCAATATTAAGCCCATATCTAATAGGACTTAATATGCTAATGCCATGGAGGAAGACAGTCCGTGCTTGTGTGGCTGGTTCTACAGATATGGATCTCCATATATGGGCATAAAAGGGATTGTAGGGTATTTCACTTTAAAACACATCTGGGGTCATTTAACCATATTTTGTGGACAGTTTTTATACACCCCCTTCCTATAGCGACACCCTGTAGAGGGCGCCGATCGCCCTTTCTGCAGTGTAAACAGTAGTGTAAAGTAACGTGTAGCCTACATTTACTTAAGTACTATACTTAAAGGGATATTCCACTTTCAAACAAACTTTTTGGTCATTTGATCATCTAATCAGGCTGTTGGTATGGTAACACCCTGGACAGTTTTTAATTTGCTTGATTCAATATTTAGATATTTGATATTCACTTTATCAGACTCTCCCTATCAAATATGTTTAAATGACCCCAGTTTTTAATTTGCTTGATTCAATATTTAGATATTTGATATTCATTTTATCAGACACTCCCCACCTCCCTTTTTTTCCTGGTGACTCATATTACCCTCCTAATATGTGAGCTGGCCGTGTTTTTTCGATAACTTTTTTCATTTATTTTTAATAATGTTTTGGGAAAATAATGCAATAAAAAGTATTAAAAAGGTTTCACCAGAAAAAAAGACGGGTGTTTTTGATGAATCTATCATGGTTGAAATGGAGAAATGGAGTTTGACGTTACAATGGGTTTGTATAGGAATGGGCCCTGATGGAGTGTCTGATTATATCAAAAATATCAAATATCTAAATATTGAATCAAGCAAATTAAAAACCGTCCAGGGTGTTCCCAGCAGCCTGGTAGATGACAAAATGACCAAACTTTTTTTTTTTTCTTCTTTTTTTTTGAAAGTGGAATATCCCTGTAAGGTGCCCTCACAAGAAAATACCTATGAGAGTGGAATCCGCGTTCCGCCAATGCATTTCAATGAGAAGGGAGCGTTTTTTGCAGAAATCCTCTGCTGGCATGAAACCGCTTCACTCTCATTGAAATGCATTGGCGGAACGCGGATTCCACTCTCATAGGTACTTTGGTGTGAGGGCACCCTTAAGTACACTTTTGAGTATTTGTACTTTACTTGAGTATTTCCCATTTTTAATAATTTTACTTCTACTCCACCACTGGCTGCGGTTTACACCGCGGCAATGGCGGCGGCGCTCTGTACAGGGGAGCGCTCAGGAAAACGATCTTTATATAAAACCTTTGTAACTTCAAACTCCATTTTAACCATAAGGGCCATTCACACTGAGCACTATAACTACAACTATAAAAATATATAGTTTTAAAAAGCCAAGTGGATGGCAGTGTTCACATTGACTATAACAAAAATACAATATAGTTATAGTTATCTTTATAGTTATAGTGGTCAGTGTGAATGGCATTTAAGACTCGTTTAAAACAGTGGTTCTCAACCTTTTCAGGCCGCGACCCCCAAAATAATCATATTTTAACTGGGGACCCCACCACCACTCTGACGAGCACTAACAGTTGAGGAGTTACATTGTGTATAACATGGTTCTATTGTGAAAATAGCAGATCTACAAGCTTACAACGCCTCGCACCGCGAGGTGTAGATCAGCTATTTTCACAGTTTCTGTCTCTAATATTTGACAATTGGCCAATGTTTAATTTGTCATTTTAGAGGTATTAAAAAGTCCTTAAATTGTCACTTTAGAAATGTGCAGATACCCTCTATACACTTAGATTTCGGGTTGGTTTGTTTACTGTGGGGAAAACAATGTTGCACCCCAAAAATAATTTGGGGCCCCCCCGGGGGTCCCGACCCACAGGTTGAGAACCACTGGTTTAAAACACACGTCCTTGGTTCTGGTGACTAATATTGTCCTTCTAATGCATGAGGGGGTAGTGTTTTTGTTTTACAATTACTTTTTAATAAATATACCGTAAATTGTATAGAGACCCCGTCGCCAACGGCTGTTTGCTTAACGATTTGGACCGCAACGGCGATTGTGTCATAGCAGCCGTAGTCCCGCCTCACGTCGCGGTAGTAGAAACGGGCTCCTTAAATTCCCTAATATCAGTCGGAGGCTGTGGGTTTGAATCCACCTTGGTGCATCCGGGTTTGTCCAGAGTTGAGCCTTTTTCAGGGGAGGGAAGCTGGGTGCATTCCTACAGGCTAGGGCAACAAATGTCAGCAGAGAGTGTTGGGTGGAGGAGTAGGAAGAAGGCTCTACATCCTACCGGTGGGGGCTCCTCAGGTGAGCCTGTAGTGTAGGATACAACAGCAGGGGGGTAAAAAGCATAAAAGAAAGAAAGAAAAGAAGGAAAATCACCAGAAGCAGAAACGTGTGTTTTCAATGTGTCTAGCATGGGAAATGGAGTTTGAAGTTTCAATGGGTTTATAGGAAAGGGGTGTGTCTGGTGAAATTAATATATAATATCTAGATATTGCTAAGTAACTTGTAACTGAAGCTGGCAAATAATTGTAACAACATTCTTTGTCACTGAGATGTAGTGGAGTAGAAGTTTAAAATAATTTAAACACGGAAATACTCTTCGTAAAGTCAGAGTTCCTCAAAATTGGACAGTACAGTACTAGTAAATATACTTTGCTACTTTCCACCACTGACACAAACAGGGGCCGGCAAAGAAGAAGAAAGGATACATGGAAAGAGATAAGGAGGAGGAGGCAGAGCAGAAATCATTATCCCTGTGTGTGTGCCCCTTGTTGTAATTATTGTCATTTGTACCTCATGCCTGTGCCTGTAGCTGGCTACTCGCCTGGCGGCTGTAATGGGCTGTGTGGAAGTGTGTCTGCCAGGGACGTGCTGGCCATTGGGAAAAGCGGGCCAATTCCCGAACGGCCGGTTCATTCCCGGCCGGTCCAGGCCAGCCATTAGGAAAAAAATAAAATGTTGTTACATTTTGGGGGCTGGGCGGCCAACAAAGTAAATCGTCACTGTCGGGCAGAAACCTCGTATCTCCAAGTTTTAAATGTGTACATTTTTTCGCAAAGCAAGCCCTGCTTTATCGTACAAGGCTGTCGAATCAGGGGCCCAGCACGTCCCTGGTGTCTGCTCGCTGGGGGAGAGGAGCAGACCAAGGATGCAGGGAAGCAGGTCTGCAGGGAAGCAGATAGCCACAGAATGTATTTGTTTCTTATGCCTGCAAGAACAGAGCAGGAGAAAGCGGTTGGCTTCATTTAGCGTCAATGTTGTGCAATTTAACAGCATGTGCAATGTGTGAGATCTAGGCACGATTTAACGTAAGTCTTTTCAAACTGGGGACAAATTAAATCGAATTAATAATAAGTGTAGCATGATGCACGTAAAAAAAAATAGAAGAAAATAATGGATTTGTGTAACATGAAAACAATTGCAATTTTTCGGTCATTTTGTCTGGAAAATAATTTCGTGTTTAAAAAAACATAAAAAAATGTATTGTGAACCTAGTATCTTTCATGCGATCATAACATTAAAAGGTGAATAATCCCTCCTTTATGATGTCATCACACCCCCCACCCCTAAATAACAACAACACAAAATCGAGTTAAAACTATCCTAGTTTTACAATGAAAATGTGTTCTGTTTCTTCTTAGAGTGCGGTAGTCACTGTGTCCCGCAGTCTTGGCCTGCCATGCTACCACACAGTCTTGGGAAATGGTCTAAACAGCAAAATGAGAGTGTGTTTTGAACTAAGTTTTCTAATTATTATTATGAAAATCTATTTTAGTTCATGTATAGAGTATAGAGAGCAGTAGTGGCTCAGGAGGTAGAGCGCCCGCTAGGGAAAACAGAAGGGTCCCCGAGCAATAATCTGAACCCCTAACTGCTCCCAATGAGCAGGTTGATGCCTTACATCAGGGTTTTTCTACCTTAGGGCCGACTACATCTCCTGTCACAAATAATGCATTGTGTGGGATATTTCACCAACATGTTAAATATTTTAACATTTACTCAGGCTTTTGTGTGCACCTCAGACAGTTTTTAAGTTGCTTGATTCAGTATTTCGATATTTAATATTCATTTCATCAGACATGCCCCCTTCTTATACAAACCTATTGTCACTTCAAACTCATTTTAACCATTCATTCATTGAAAAAGAAAAAACGAATTGAAAAAACACAGACCCCTCATGGATTAGAGAAGTCATTCCCAAACAGGGAGTCGGGACCCCGACGGGGGTCCCCAAATTATTTTGAGAGGTTCCCAGATGATTAGCTTAATGTGCAACATTGTTTTCTCACTCAACAGGAAACAAACCAATAACATTTGAACAGGTCTACACGAAAATAGACACATCTTGAGAATCAAAATAAGGAATAAGCAGTTAGGTTATTATTAGTTATCATTTTTAAATTAGGAAAACTGTTTTCCAGACCTGGAAAAGGTTTGGAATTTATCAAATGTTTTCAAAAATGCTTGGAAATGTAACATGGTACATGGTACAGGTTAATTTCACAACACTCAACCTTCAACGTATGAATTTCACATGACTATACCGGCGGGCCATTAACAATACTGTTCTCGAAGGAAGCCGAGGGCCATATAAAATCTGCCCTTGTGTCACGATTGGCCCCCGGGCTGGACTTTGGACATGTCTGCCTCGCATGGTTTCCTCTACCGCCTGTGTGTGAATGCGTTGAGTGAATGGGTGAATGTAATACACACCGCAAAGTGCCTTAGATAATAGGCGCTGTATAAATGCACCATTTACCACTTATACATATGCAATTATACTATTGTCAAGCCCATTCTCCAGAGGCTAACTGTCATGTTCTTTTCCCCCTTCCTTGATTTATCTTAATGGTTGTCATGTTAACCAAAGTAAGTGTAATGTTCTGGCAAAACAGCTGGTTGCCATGGAGATGGTCAAAGAGGAACGTGTACATGCTAGAGTCGTGATCCTTTTTCCCTGAACCACTCGAGTACGGCGATGGGAACCCATCCTGTCTCGCCAGGGTTGCACCATCACGACCTCAGTGGAGAGCAGACAGGAGGGCTACATAACCAGCATCACAAACAAGCTTCATTTGATGTTTTCTCTTCCATCTCCTCCTGTGTCTATCTATTCACAGGAGGCGTAGCGCTTTGAACCGCTCTAAATTGGTTTGTAAAGCCTCTAGCAATACAGACATCAGAGCAAAACGTTTTCTTGTTTCAAAACAAACAAGTTCAGGCCACGATTAGAGATTACGTGGGTCCAAGGCTAATTAGATTTTTTGTTGTTGGATAAGATAAGATAAACCTTTAACAATCCCCGTAGCAGCAACAGCAGTAAGTATGAAGCAGGATAGGTGGGTAAGAGTAGAGAGATAAGAATAAAGACCAGATCAAATAAATAAGAGTCTGACACTAGACATCTCTCTGCACTGGGTCTGACAACATTAACATAATGTGTACTGGATCCATTATCCAATCAATAAATATTCTCCTATACTCCTAATAATTCTCCTATAATTCTACAATTCCACAAAATAACTACAGATGTTTTTCACTTTCCCAAAATGTAAGCTGTTTATTAGCGTTTTTATGACAACACCGGAGCTTTGGAGTTCGGGCTATGGGACCTATTGTCCCATGGTAACAGCAGTCGCCATGCTTACAGCCCCGCAAGCTATGGGATGACTGCTGCCCAGATGCTCACTAGCCTGAAAACCTATAAAGGACTTTCATTTTGCGGCCGTGTTCATAAACACTGCATTTTATGATCATGTGCATGCATGTGTGTTGGAACTGTTGCTGGTACAGTACCAAGTACAAAGTTACTTTCCATCCCTGATATACTGTGCACAGAGCATAACCCAAACTCTGCACATACAGTACTTTGGGTGCTTATATCCCCGGACGGCTATAGACTAGTAACTATAAATGTAAAAGCCATATGTATATGTATGTACGTATATGCATCTTTCGCATCTTTCACGAATGGATATACAGTATGAATGGATATATGAATGACTACTATCAACAGTGAAAATGATACATGATATATGATTTAAACTGGCATTCAGCAGTGTGAATCTGGACAATTTGTAAAGTGTTTAAAAAATTATTTTACTTCTTCTTCTTTTCGTGTCTTTGAAGCATTATATGACAGTTTCCCATTTCTTGACACAGTCCTTTGCTTTTTTATTGAACTCTGCGAGATCTTTTATGCTGCACTGGTTGGGTAGTAGAGGGCAGACAAGGCAGTGCTGCATTGTATGGTCCTCTTCCCCGCATTCGCAGATGGTTGGGCTGGTTTTGTAGCCCCATATGGCCATAGCAGTTTTTGATCGCCCTGTTCCAGTTCTCAGGCGGTTTAGTGTCTTCCACTGGGCCCATTGTGCTTCTGAGCCAGATGGGAGGGCTTCAGAAGGGGGGATTTCCATGCCAATTATTTTAATGTACTTAAGTGAATATCTCGCAATAGTTATCACACTTGCATATCGTCTGTTGGGTCCAAAACTATTATTTTGCAGGATTCAAATAAAAAAATAGCAAACGTAGCCCATCTACAAGCTCTTGTGTTACAGTGTAGTGTGATGAAGTAGGGCGTTAATGAACGAAAAAACACAAATAGTTAAAATATGGAGAGGTTTCGGCCCGATAGCAACGTTATGTCACGTCTGTGTAGTCTGGACAGGCTTGAGCAGTGTGTCCTAATCTGGAGAGCTACAGGACAACATTATGAAGTCTCCAGATGAGGGAGCCTCAGTCCAATAGTCATCCACCAGAGCCATTAGCTCTATCAATGTACAGAGAAAGTCCTGTCTTTTGCTGTAGATAGGAGGGAAAACAGTTTAGAATGCAGCCAGATAGGCCAGGTCTGTGCATATCTACAGAATCAAGTACACAAAAATAGCACTATTATAGCACTTTGACGAGGGCTGTTTCAGTACCGTTTTTAGCTTTAGAAGGAAAGGAGAGGTTAACACATTTATCTCTACCAGGCATACTCACATTGTGTAACAAAATTAACTACAATATAACAACTTCCTCTGGTTTCAATATAACACCATACTCGTCAGTGCTGTGGCAAAAGCCCAAATCACTGATGGCTGACAGACAATACCAAGTGTGGAGTCACACTACCAGGTGATACTGTAAGTATTCTTGAATGCCTAATCCGTCGTTTGGCTAGAACATTGATAACATACTGTATGGCTCCACAAGTCCACATAAGATATTATTTTAGGAAAGTCATTTTATTTACATAAGCCCACTTGTGGATTTTGCCATGTAGGAGTGTCTACTAACTGTTGCTTACAGTATGTTGTAATGGAGATTGGAGATGGAATCGGGCATTGGAGCAGAGCCCTGTAGTAGGCTGAGCTCAAACGCCATGTTCACCTGGACTATACTGTAAGTTCCCCTTATCCGTAGCACTTGGCCTGTTGTGAGGAAGTCATTATTTTCCTTATCTGTCTGCATTACAAATACAGGATCATCTGCTTCTGCTACAGAACACATAGCATGATTCAAGAGTAACGGAAAGTGTATAAAATAACATGCACACAGACTTTTAATGGACATAATAGTTGGACTGGACATAATGGAGTTTTGAAAGGTTTTGTAACTTCATATGTAGACTAGGCTACATTTCGTTTGGTTATGCTTACTGCTTTGTGTGTGTGTGTGTGTGTGTGTGTGTGTGTGTGTGTGTGTGTGTGTGTGTGTGTGTGTGTGTGTGTGTGTGTGTGTGTGTGTGTGTGTGTGTGTGTGTGTGTGTGTGTGTGTGTGTGTGTGTGTGTGTGCGTGCGTGCGTGCGTGCGTGCGTGCGTGCGTGCGTGCGTGCGTGCGTGCGTGCGTGCGTGCGTGCGTGCGTGCGTGCGTGCGTGCGTGCGTGCGTGCGTGCGTGCGTGCGTGCGTGCGTGCGTGCGTGCGTGCGTGCGTGCGTGCGTGCGTGCGTGCGTGCGTGCGTGCGTGCGTGCGTGCGTGCGTGCGTGCGTGCGTGCGAGAGAAAGAGAGAGAGAGAGATAAAGAATGGGTGGAAGCCTGACATTAGCACCAGCTCACAGTGTGCCTTAGGGCCCCAGGCTATTACAGCCACCAGGCTCACAGTGTGCTGCTGTAGGCTATACAGTCACCAGGCCCCCTGTGTCCTGTAAGGCTATACTGCCACTGTGTCCCATAATATGCTATAAAGACACCAGGTTCACTTTGTCCCAGTCCCAGACAACAAAGATTAATCACTGTCATCATATCAGGTCAGCAAAGATTTGTTTTTGTGTAGATAAATAATAGCATCATGTATTTTCGAATGATGTACCTTGGATTTGACAGTGATGAATCTTATCCGAAGCAAGCCTTTATTCATGGTATTCATGGTCATGATTCTAAAGTCATTCTCTTTGGCTACCAGGATTCAGAGGGCTTTTCATCAACCTTTGAGAAAATTCAAAAGAAGCCCACGGCTGTGCTAGAATCGGAAAATGATCCTGGTCCATATACTGTACTAGCCCTTACCCGTTCAAAGATATGAGCTCCGAAATGATGTGCAGTGTGTGGGTTATGGGATGTGCACTGTGCACACAGTATATGAGGGATGGAAAGTAACTTTAACTGGTGCTTGCATGATAATATGTAGGAGCATCAATGTAAGAAATACCCGTTTCGTTTAATGGCTACAGAGATACTGTGTACCGATCTGCATGATTTTGGGACAAAATCTGTAACAGGGCAAGACAAACGACCCCCCTCCCCGCCCACCCGCCTGCCCACCCGCCTACACACACACACACACACACACACACACACACACACACACACACACACACACACACACACACACACACACACACACACACACACACAGAGCTGGTTAAACATGTTGCCTCATGCTAGATGCAGAATAGATATGCCTCAAGCTAGATGCAGAATAGATATAGATACACCATAAAAATGCTAATATACAGCATATGATTTGTGAAAGTGACAAACGGGCTTCACAGTTATGTCAGGTGTGTTCATATGCTAATGGTGATGCGATTTCAGATCAATTGCTCCAGCCACTGAGGAGAAACGCTGTGACAGACACTCCCTCAGACAGACAGACAGACAGACATTTGGAAAATTATATGTTTGATATGTACTACGTGACAATGCATTTGAAAGATACAGGCTCTCGCGCCAACCTTGCGTCCACCACATCGCCACACACTATGTGGTGTTTTTCTTCTTTTCGGATTTTCAGCCATTTAAGGTTTTCTACAAAACACATTACTCCTACAGATTTTTCCAAACCTCAGGCAAATTGGTAAAGATTCAGATTCCATGTTAGGGCTTGTTTGCTGATATTGCTTGATGTATAGGACTGTCTTGATAGTGGTGGTGAAAGAAATTGCATCACAAACATGTAAGTAAATTACATATTTTTCGAGGCGATCTGAAAGGAAATGTCTTATTTTAGGAAGCAGTGAGTGGGCCAGTAAGTGCTATGCATCCATTGGCAGTATGATCACATCCTACCGTGTTAAGTACCATTCATGTCTTACTCAAAAGATGAGATATGTAAGTTTCCATGCTCCATTCATCTCCTCCTCTACCTGTAGGCAAACGAGATGGGGTGCTCAAGAGCACTAGCTGTCAGTGATGCTTAGAAAAGGTATTCAAATAGCACTCCTCTCCCCTGTCACTACAAGGGCTTAGAAAATATTCAGACAGATTGTGCTCCATTCAGCAAAGTAACTCGTTGAGATTGATAGAAAGAGAGGCTGAGGGAAGGCTGGTGTGGCAACTGGCAAATGGATGGTGGTTGCGAAACACTGAGAATGTCATTCAGAATACATCAAACCGATATCTGAGAATGAACTTCAAATGTTCTTTGAAGGTCTTGAGATGATAATTATTTGGCTAAAGGTGTCGGACCACTGTCCGCGCAGATGCGCCCATTTTACTTGAATAAAACCTCTTTGTGACTGAAAGTTAAAGGCAATGGCAACCATGACAGCTCACCCTTCTTCCAGAGGGAGAGGGCCCTATTTTGAGTGTCTTACTTAACGCCAGGTCTTATTACTTAAATGAAGACGTGGGGGGTGACTGACCAATGCCCATTTGCATTTTGCTATTATGAATGTGGTAATCTGCACACTGCGCCAAGGCACTACACGGTGAAACGGCCCTGAATTAGTCATTGGTGTGTTTGGGAGTTACTTTAATCTAACCAATCAGAGTATCGGCTGCCATTCCCTTTAAAGGTTTTATGACATCAAATTTCATAATTTTTTATTTTGAGGCTTTTTTTCATGTTTCTTGACCTCAATTACACCAAAAAAACTGAACTTTCAATATTCAGTGTTTTTTCTGTAATCTGTAGTTTTTTTTTAATTACTAGGCTCAGAAAAGTGAGTTCATTTGCCGAGTTCAAGTACGTATCATCATCCAGGGGAGGGTGTGGTTCTAGGGGAGGGTGAACGCAACAACCAATGTGGTGAATGGTAAATGGTACATTGAACCGATGCAAACACAATGTAAAGTAACAGCAAAGGTGATACACCATCCCCTACAACCATGATGAAGTGTGCGTCCAGAGACAAATGAACTGACCTTTCTGAGCCTAATTATTCAAAAAACTACAGATTACAGGAAAACCAAAGGTCAGGTTTTTTGGGTGTAATTGAGGTCAGGAAACATGAAATCTTTTTAAATTTAATGTCATAAGACCTTTAAAGATCAGTGCAAGACACAGTGCTATTTTAACTCATTCTGTGCCAATCACGTGTATACACGTGATATATTAGCGCATCAGTGCCAATCACGTGTATACACGTGATTCAAAAAAAAAAAAAAAACATTTTTTGAAATTTTTTTTTTGAATTTTTTTTTTGGACCCCATCAAAACTAGTGAACATGATTTCAATCGCGATTTTGCATGTTTAACCCCCATACAACCCCCATACAACTCAGGTAGCAGACCTCCAAGCTCACAACAGTGTAAAACATAATGGCTATTATCTCAAGAATGCCTGAACGGATTTCCAATCGGATTTTTTTGTTTGAAAGCTGTGAACAAACTGCACAAACCCACAACAATGCAATCCAGGATTGCATTGGATTTTTTAGAGCTCATTCTTCTCTGTTTTTTTCCCATGCATGAGGTGTGCAAGGTTTAATCATGGCTAAGTTGACGAAAATAAGGCTTTTAAAATGCTTGGTAGCCAATAGCTAACTTCAAGCTAACTTCATCCTCTTCCTGTACATGCACAAAGGAAAGTGTTTAGGCAAGTCATGGCTGCAGGGCTTCTGCATATACCAGCATATCTCTATGGGATTGTCTGTGGCACACTTGGCCCCCTCTAGTGGTGAAAGGGTGGCATTAAATGAGTTAAGTGTTAAGCAGACAGACCAAAAGAGAAAGAAACATCATATTGAAAGGAGAAATGTACAAGTGCATGCCATAATCATATATGGTCGCAATCCCAATGCTTGCATTATAAGCTGGATTGCATTTGAATAAACCTATTTGATACACACACTCAAAGTACTAAGTAGCCTCCCACATGTTACTGATCATAGAGAATGTAATGACAAACACAATCTATTAATTTAAGTACAACGATTGTATTTAAACTGAAAGGAATTGAAACTCCCTGCTGATTACAATTAGAATCACAGACATTCGTGGAGAATTAAGAGCCTTCCAATTCCCGACATTTCCAGGTCATAAGGCGGAGAAAGAGAGTGTGCAATGTGGCCACAGCAAATGAAAGTAGACTTTGCAAGGAATATGGAGTCAAACTGCGGTTTTCATACAACCAAACATTTCCTTTTGCGCTCAAGATGTGGTCTGACAAGGTCTAAACCAGTGCTATTCAACCTGCGGCCCTTCATGGTCATACCAAGAAAAATATTATTTTTTTCTACTTTCAGTGTGGACAAACCATTTCTGTCCTTTTCAATTTCTCAAAAATGTTGTCATTTCATCATTAATTATTCCATGACAATCTTTGTTCAATGAGGTTTGTTTAGGCTGGTCATGCATGTAGTGTGTCACAAAATCATTGTCTAAACATCCAAAATAGGACCATAATTTTAAGCTTGCGGCCCTTCGATTTTTTGTATTTTTCTGAGTGGCCCCTGAGCCATCTTAAGTTGAGTAGCCCTGGTCTAAAGAGTATGCAGTACGTGTTTCAGTCAAGGTGCAAAATTGGAGGAATAAGACAATCAAAATAGGGCCCAGAGGCCCAAATGAGTCCGCCCCCAACATGTCTCATATGCATATGTATATATATGTTGACATGTTTCTTTTTTGCATTTAAAGGTGATACACCATGAAATTTCACTTTTCCTATTTTAAAACCTTTTTTTGGGGTCCCACTAGCACCTTCTATCCTCACAAAGTCCCATTTCTGACCGTTGTGACCGAAAAATCTTTTTTGGGGGGGGTGGCGCAGTTCAGGCCAAAGGTGGTACTGCAGCTGAAATGCTCTGAGAGCCATTCAAAAATGAGAGAGGCTCTCTATTCAGGAGTGGTAATTTAGCCTCAAACCTTTTGAAAAACGTTTTTGGGACAATATGACATAAATACTTTTTAAATGCATGGTGTATCACCTTTAACTTTAGGTAACTTTAGGTCTAAATTATAGTCAAATGAGCTGGCACTCTCTGTGATCGCTACCCTTAGGGAGTGTCAATTGTACTCTCTGAGCCGTCACTGTGCTTGCTTTCACTTTCACTTTACAATGGCTTCTTGAGAATTGATCTGCTAATCCGCATGGTTGTCATAGCGTTGCCTTAACGACATAAGATTTTAAGCCATCCATCCATCATCCAGGGGAGATAAGGAGGAGGAGGTGCGGAAATCATTATCCATGTGTGTGCCCCTTGTTGTCATCATTGTCATTCTGTAGTGCAGGCCTGTGCCTGTTGCTGGCTACCTGCCTGGTGGCTGTAATAGGCCTTGTGGAGTAGTGTCAGCGCACTAACGGCACAGGGCCCAGGGCAGACCAAACCTGCAGGGAGGCAGACAGTGAGCTGAATTGTTTCTTCTGCCTCCAAGTCACACTCCAAAAGTCTCCCAAAGAAACACGGAGCAGGAGAAATCAAAGTGGATTAATGAGCCGATACTGACAGCTTCCTTGGCTTCATTTACCTTCAATTTATCTTTGTTGTTGTTTTTAATGAAAGATATACCATCTGCATGCTGAATTCACTGATACTACACAGTTTCGCCGCCATGGTAACCGTCTGTCTGCATGCTACTCTGACGTCATAGTCTGACGTCATAGTACTGACATCAAAGACTGACCTGGACACGGAACGTATAAAGATCTGCCCAACGGGCACTCCAACATGGAACACCATATATGGGCATAAAGATCTGCCCAACGGGCACTCTAACATGGAACACCATATATGGGCATAAAGATCTGCCCAACGGGCACTCCAACATTACTTCTGAGACTCCTAGATTCAATCCCTTAGATACTGTGCACACGATGAATAGTAATTCATCTCTCTATTTATCCCTAACTCCCTGCTATCCTTTAGCTTAATTTCAGGCCGGGAACTCATTTTTGTGTACTGCAGTACATGTATAGTATGTAGCAACATATTTGTTTTTGTAATTTTTGAAGCGGTGAAAGCCGCTTCCAAGGAGTGGCTTTGTGTGTCCCGTACATGGCCATATAATGGTCATTCCAGTCCAGAATGAACAGGTTTTATCTGTCCCGTACATCCAGAATATGTGTGTCCCGTCCATCCCGGTCTGATGATTGGATGATTAGAAATGTCCAATGAGACCATACTTTGAAGCTTCACATGACAATTCATTTTTTTTTTTTTTTTTTTTAAATATGTGTGTCCCGTGCGTCCAGAATTGAGGATTGGTCAAGCTTCACATGACAATTCGGCCCTCCAGATAAAATCATTCAGAATTCAGAATTCATAAAAATATAGAACTGAAGCACATAGAAAGTATAGATCTAGAACACAGAAGAATGTATAGATCTAGAACACAGAGTTCATAGCTCTAGAACACATAGAATAAAAGTTCACCGCTTCACTTCGAACCGAGGTTTGATTTTTGAATAATATTTGACGTTTTTCAGAAAACCTTCAATGTCAATTTAATGCTAACCAGCTGGTTGTCATGGTGACAGTCAAACAGGAACAGCGCTGCAGGGTATCGTTAGACGCTGATGTCTGGGTCCTGATCCTTTTGCAGTACCACCTGAGGATGCCCATGTTAACTCATACTGCCACACACCAGAGTTGTTGTTGCAAGAGCTGCAGCGTCACGATCTCAGAATAGGAGCTAAAACTAGCTTTATTTGATAAAATGTACATCTGCGTTGTCATTTCCCACTCTTTCATACCCGACCAAGCATAAGACACTCACAGCAATGTGAATGTGGCGGGCGGTGCATTTTATACCCAGGCCTTCAATAGATATCAATCCTCCCACAAGCTTAGCGGTTAGAATTGCGCACAAATTCACGTGATTATAGTGTCATTCGACATAACCAGGCAACAACAGACAACACCGATATCCAAACCAAGCTGATGAGATCAGAGACTGACTGAGTTACACACTGCACAAGCGCATGCCGCACTCACACACTCGCGCACGCTCACAGCCACACACACACGCACGCACGCACGCACGCGCGCGCGCGCACACACACACACACACACACACACACACACACACACACACACACACACACACACACTTGCAGCTTAGCTCAGACAGACGAGACAGAGCCAACTTGCAACACAGGCACCAACAAAAATATAGCCTATAAAACGATCAATCATCATAGCGAGTACAAAATAATAGCCTATAAAGATTGATTAAACTCACCATGACTGGTAATGTGTCCATCAATGTCAAGCTTTTCTTTAAGTCCTACTCGAAAAAGGTTTTCCAAATTGTCTAGTAAATCCAGACCAAATCTGTTTATTCTCCTCCTTCAGCCATGTTTTGTTATTTGTGCATTTATTTGTGAGTTAATTTAGTGAACTGAACTCATCATCATCAGCTCAGTGTAGACAGAAGAACATGAAAACAAAGGCTTGGTTTGGAGGAAGTGGTTCCCGTTTCTCATTGGACAGTTCTTTGATAGAACTGTCCAATGAGAAACGGGAACCACTTCCAGGGATGGGATCTATAGGACTGTAGAGCTATGGGAAGCTAGCAACGCCAAATTAAAAGCCTTAGGTTTCTGAGGCAAGCAAGCAACCTCATCAGGGCCAGCTAGAAGGCTCTGCTATCTTAAAGAATAGAGCATCGCAGTTGAAGCCCCACCCCGTCCTCACTCTGGTGTCGGAAGCGTTTTCCCCATTCATTTCTTCCATAGACATTTCATAAAGTATTTATTTAAACGTTTTTAAGCCTCGGACAAAGCCACCTCGGCTGGTGAGGAATGGAATCATGACAATATTAATTTTTTTTTAATGCAACGATTAATTGGAAAGCTGAAAAAAAGGGCAGGGTACAAGACTGTGTACATCATTATTTTAAAAATTGCGGAAACTACACTCCCAGAATGCATTGCGAATGACACTTGTTTCCTGAAATATATCCCTTAAATCACGCTCAGTTTAGTTATCCAGGCCAGCATATGGCCTGACGTGTAATGATTTTCATCTCTGTGGACGCTCTTATCGTCATCTTTAACACAGTGCATCATATTTCTAAAAGAAAGACACTCGCTCACGGATTTCTGCTGAAGTGCAATAATCCGCCGGGAAGACAGGGGGAAGTAAGCTACTTCCGCGGTAACCGCAAGATAGGTGAAAGAAGAACTATCTTGTGAACTATCCGTACTATCTTGATTAAAACGTGTTTTTACTAAAACTAGAGTGATTGCATACATACGCGGGGGTTCTACAGGAGCATAGAACCATTTTACAACCACCAGCCTAGTGGTAAGTGTTCATTGAATTGCTACGACTTTGTGGCTGATAATGAAAAACCCTATGGTGAAAATGAATGGTCTTTTTTACTTCCGACACCTCCACTGTGATGCTCTATACACCCAGTAAGGCAAACTCAAGATCTGATTGGTTGGAAGAAGCTGACAATCTAAATGTCAGCACCATTCTCTTGTACTGCGGGTGGATTCAATGGACATTTTGAAGGCTCAGGGTGGAGATTTCTACGAGGAGACAACACAACAAAAACTTTGTTAAAAAAAACAGGCTGTGTTTTTAGACCTGCAGGGAGTGGAAGCAGAGACCAGCCTGACTGAGTGAATGAGAGACAATGATGGCAGCAAAATAAATACAATACTGTATATTTGTGGAAAGATATTGATATATTATGAAATATACATTTCTTTATCAGGCAAGTGCAGGACCAGCAGAGAATGCCTTGCAGGCCCTGATGGCTCACTACTACTGAATTTGTCTCCATGAGATCTGAATGTTCTGAAGGGTCATCCACTGCGTTCGCAAATAGAGAGTGTAGGAGCTCCGGGGCTGGGGTAGGTAGGAGTATACTGTAGAAAAAAGTTATAAAAGTTTGTTAAATGTGTTACAGTGAGTCAGCAAGTCTATAATGAATTTAATCTTGCATGCACAAACAGTTAAATAATTAATACCTTTTGCATTGATTTGTTCATTAATTAGCTATTTCGCCTTTAAAGTGAAATGCGCTCTCTACCAAAACTACAGAACATTGTTAACTGTTCTTCCATACACGGCAGATGTATTTATCCCCACTTTATATAAAAAATGTCTAAAACACACCTATTAAAATAAAGTGTACATTAGTAGACTAATACTTTAAATTGGTTTTCAGACCATAGAGACACTAGAGCATAATATACTGTACATTTCAAAACACACAATTTCAGAGAGATTTGATCATCTGATAGTGTGAACCACATTTGGGGATTACTTTAAAAGCAAGTTTTGGTCAAATTTTTTTTATGGATAAGCTAGGGCTACATCAGAAATGTGTTCTGACTCCTTTTTGTCTCCAGATGAGGAAGCATCAGGCCCATAGTCATCCAGCAGAGCAATCAGCTCTATCAAATATATCTACAAAGGTCTCTACTCCAATGTGTTATACAGACTCCCTCCACAAGCCAACCATGCTTATTCATGTCACCTGCCTTTCACTCTGTAGTTGCTCTTTGCACAGTGACAGCTAGCTGAGATGTGTGTGCAGAGAGATGAACCACTTATGGCAGCTACCCCACCATGTCTCTAGGGCAGGGGTCTTCAACATTTTCAGGCCAAGGACCCCTTAGTTGAGAGAGAGATGAAGCAGGGACCCCCACAACCTGTTCATAGATTCCATATAGTTTCATCGTTTGACAGCACGATCATCGGTGTATTTTGGATTCATGTCAATTTGAGTTTTCAGATATTTAACCACTTGAACCGTCAATACTTAATAAACTTGACCTTTCACTCTGTACTTAGCCTGCTCTTTTTCCCCTCTACACCGAACCTCTTTGCCAAAAATAGCCGATCTACAAGCTCACAATGTGAGCTTGTAGCCCCCTAGGGGTCCCGGACCCCCTGTTGAAGACCCTTGCTCTAGGGGAAAACACACCGGCTGTGGGCATTTTTCGCCACGCCGCCTGTGTGTGTCTGACGCCCCCGGTGTGTGTGTAGGTTCATTGAAAGTAATGGGGGCGGCTGTTTGACTCACGCCGTCCACAGCCGGTGTGTGTACCCCTTCTGCTCCATGCAATAAAGCTGCGTAGTGACACTGAAATGTTACAAGCCTGCAACTATATGGAAGAGAGGCCTGGCCTGGCAGCCCGGAATCATTAAAGGGAGAGGGAACCATTGGTGGGCAGCCAGTGTATCTGAAAACAATAATGTTTTCAGATACACCGGCTGCCTACCAATACAGTTTATTTATTCAGTGCTACAAACAGTGGCATCCTGCATTTGTAATTGATGTCTGTACATTAGAAAAACTATGATTTCATTTGTGTTAAAATGGTTTGTATGTTTTGGTATATACTGTCAATGTATTTTTCTTTCTTTCTTTTTTATATTTGATGAATAGGCCTAATCCTTCATAAAACCTTTTTATTACAAAGTTAAAGTTGCACTAACCTTTACAACTGCAAGCCAGCTCCAAAAGTGCAGTAACTCTAAAATAACTGCTATGTAGTTGTTCTACTTGTACTCAGCAAAAATATCAGTTCCAATCCCCTTGGGACCGTGTTCCTGGGGCTGCTGACTCCTGCAACATGAGATTTATTTCAGGAATATTATGTCTTTTCTCAGTAGGATTATTGTGTTTCTGTCCGCTCAACATCAGGGGAAAATTTACTTCTAGAAATTATGATGAACATTGATAAAATGTTGTGCAGGATGCACAGAAGATGCAATACCAGTAAAACGCCCTAAGGGCGAGAAGCACATGGGCATTTGCACATGGGCGCGTGCATGCGTGGGTGACAGCAGACTGCTGGGCGAGCGCTGGCGCTTTGGCATGGGATCAACTTTGACCAAAAAAATGACTGTTAGATGTTTGACCTCATAGACCACATGAGACTGACGCAATATGTCCATATGTGGGCATTCCCAGATATGGGCTGTGTCCATATATGGGCATTCCCAGATATGGGCTTAATATGGATGACATCAGGGATCTTCATACATGGGCATAGAATGGATCGTATTAGTGTGTATGCCCTAACAGGGCATCATCTGGGAATACCCATATATGGACTTAATATTGACGTTTTCGGGCTTGGTAGGGCGTAAAATGTATGCTAATTAGTAAGGCCAGATGGGGCCTCAGGTCGGCCCAGTTAGGGCCCAGTTAAGGCCAGGCCTTAATTTTCTGGCCCGTTGAGAAATCTGAGCTGGTCAAGTCATCATTGTGATGTCAGAACAGGTCAGCTATATCCTTATGCTGAGCTGGTCGAGTCATCATTGTGATGTCAGAACAGGTCAGCTATATCCTTATGCTGAGCTGGTCGAGTCATCATTGTGATGTCAGAACAGGTCAGCTATATCCTTATGCTGAGCTGGTCGAGTCATCATTGTGATGTCAGAACAGGTCAGTGCTAAATACATACATTTGCAACATCAATGTGATGTCAGAAGAGCATGAAGTGTGACAGATGGACGGACGCACGGACAGATGGACAGACGGACGGACGGACGGACGAACAGACATGAGCTACGTGATCGATATTTTCCTGATAGTGATCCATTGGCTTAGGAATACTAGTTCATAATAACTCTTATAGAGTGGGATAGAAATAATGACAGACCATGCATGGGAGAAGGAAATCGACTGGCATATATATTTTGTATTTCTTTCAAACCGCACAATAAAATACACTTCAGATTGAATGTACTTGCCCGCGGTAACCGGCCTCTTTTTCCTCCTTACTCCAAATGACTGATGGTTGTATCATTCTCAGTGTCACTCATATACCACCTCAAACCGATAGCTGAGATTGAGAACGCTCATACTCTGCATGCACTCACCCGCGCTTTAGACTCCCACCTGCCCTGCTCTAATCAGGTCGCCTGCTCCTTCACCAAAGGCCAGTGGTGGAAAGTAACTAAATACATGTACTCAAGTACTGTACTTAAGTATAATTTTAAGGTACTTTTACTTTACTGGAGTCTCTCCAATTTTCTATAGGCCTACCATACACAAGGTGTTGCGATGTGATGCGTTGTGGGCTTGTAGATCTGCTATTTTTAAAAGATGTTAATACATTTCATACATAATAATAACCTTCTGAAATGCAGCACGGGCAGTGCTTGGACTCCACCACCAGCTCCTGCAGAATCTCTGCTTAACATGATACAGGGGTGTGCCCAAATGCATTATTTGCGAATGCAGGATCATTGAATGAATGAATGAATGAATGAATGAATTTGTCATAAAAAAAAACATCTGGAGTTTTTGCACCCTTGTGTGCCTGCACGTGTACTATGATCTGTGTGTATGATGAATCTGTTCCAACACATAATCTGATGTAATTCAAAATGTGATATATGTGAGCGGGAACTTGGAATTACAACCCAGGCTGCGGATCGTAAATCTAACCTCCCAAACTCTTATATACACTCGAGTATACAATCGCTGTCTTTCTTTTTTTCTTTTACTTTTGTCTTTCTTTCTTTCTTTCTTTCTTTCTTTCTTTCTTTCTCTCTCTCTCTCTCTCTCTCTCTCTCTTTCTCTCTCTCTCTCTCTCTTTGAGACACACACACACAGGGTTCTTTAGGACTGCTGGAAAAGTGAGGCTCGATACTTCTGTTCAAATCAACCCTTTAGCCCTCCCTTGATTGAAAGTCAATACTTGGGCAGGGGGGACTATTTAGACAGCTTTAGAAACTACCAAACAACATTGTGGATGGTTCACCCAAACATATCCCACAAGTAAGGGGCAGTCAGGGGTAGGCAGGCCTAACAACACAACATCAGTGTTCAGCAGTGACCTTATTTTCTTCTTCCTATTTTTTAAGTGCCACCACTATATGGCCTCCAAAACGTTTTCTAGGTTTCTATTTCACGTGTGCACAATTCAACTCCGATCCCACCTTCACACTATGATTATATAATAATACACAGCTAGGCGTAGGCTTTTCATAAGTCTAAGGAAAACTATGATTAAGATAAGAAGAAACAGAAATACAGTATTATGTGTGCGCAGTGGGGATTCTCCCACAAACTTTCATAAATTTAAAATATGATTATTTTGGAGGTCGCGGCCTGAAAAGGTTGAGAATCACTGTCTGCACTAGTAAAATATTATTACACACCTTTTCTCTCCATTTCCATTTTCTCAGAGACCCCATGTGTTTGCTAATGAAAGGGAAAGGACAAAGAGCAGAGAATGCATTAATCAATGGTATTATCATTTTGGTTTATTGGATTTTTCAAACGTTACTTTGAACTTGATATGACTGAAATTAATTGCTATTCCTTTACCAGGTTCAAGGTTTCAATGTTTCTTGATTTGTTAGATCTTCTGTATGGGTACATTAGCGTTAAATTATTTTGTTCTGGTATCTCAGTGGTAGCATAGACTACTACTACTACTACTACTACTACTACTACTACTACTACTGCTGCTGCTGTTACTAATTAGTAATAATATTAGTGTTTATGGTGCTTGAAGTTGCTGTGCAGAAGGTACTTACACATATACCGGTATATTCATGGGTTCTGACTGGCTCTGTCCCTTTTGATTTAGCATAATATTAGCTAATATTATGCGTAATATTTGTCCTGCAGATTGCAAGAAATTGTGGTCTTGATTGGTTGACCTTGCGGTGAAGATAATTTAAATTTGAACATAATTATGCACACACACACACACACACACACACACACACACACACACACACACACACACACACACACACACACACACACACACACACACACACTTGACTCATTGGTCCTGCAACATTTCACTTCTATCTCCTGTGTTTTTTCCTTGTGTCACAATGCCATGGTTGAGCATGAGCGAATCATATTACAGCATGGTCAAAGCTTTAGAAAGGGGGAAAGGTGATATTGGGTGATTTTTTTTTTTTTTAGAATATCTTTATTCATGTCAATATCAAATAAACAATGGGTTTACATCATTACAGAATAATCAAGACATTTCTTTTTTCTTTTTTCTCCCCAACCCATCCCTCCCCCCCATTGTCGTCATTGTCCTATCAGTCCACAGAACATTTAAGGTGAATAGAAAAAAAAACAAAAACAAAAAGAAAAAGAAAAATTCACAGTAAAGTCATCAGTGGGTTGAACTGTTCGATACACACATATCCTCATCAAGTTGTAGACAGGTATTATCGATACACACATATCCTCATCAAGTTGTAGACAGGTATTATGTTGGCGGAACATTTACAGATCCTGTCCCTGCACAATGTATATTTCTTATATTTGATCAAACAAATACTGAGCAAACCAATGAGCGTGTCTAAGGTATAGGCTGATCTGTTGGGAGTGCCTCCAGGTTCTCGAAATAGTTAATAAACGGTTGCCAATAGGAGAAAAATTTTTCAACTGAGCCTCTAAGTGAGAATTTGATTTTTTCTAATTTTAGGAAACCCATCACATCTTTGAGCCACATAGCGACTGAGGGGGGGATTGGTGATTTCCACCCCAGCAGTATTCTACGTCTTGCTATTAAGGTGGCAAATGCCAATATGTTCAGTTTCTTTGTGGTCAGGATTTGGAAGTCCGTCGGTACTCCAAAAATGGCAATATGGGGAGAGGGCTCCAAATGAACCGAGAATACCTCAGATAGCACTCCAAAGACTTCAGTCCAAAAGTGTACCAGTCTGGGACAAGACCAGAACATATGAGTGTGAGTTGCCGGTGATAAGGCACATCTATCGCACTTGTCGTCAATTCCAGGGTAAATTGTGGCAAGCTTAGATTTACAGTAATGAAGTCTATGGAAAACCTTGAATTGAATAAGGCTTAATCTTGCACACGAAGATGACGAGTTAACCCGGTCAATAGCTCCATCCCACCATTCGTCAAAAAAAGCTTCACCCAACTCAGTCTCCCATTTCTCTCGGTTCCTAACTAGAGGGGTATCATTCATACTCATGAGTGAGTGGTAGGTCATTGGAATCTGACCTCTCTGTCCAGGCTGGAGCTTAAAAAGGTTCTCCCAAGGTTGATCTCTTGGTCTTTCCGGGAATGATGGATAGTGATTTTTAACAAAGTCTCTTATTTGAAAGTATCTAAACATATCATTCCTAGGTAGATCGTGTTTGGTCCGGAGCTTCTCAAAGCTGTTAAATATGTTTTTTTCATAAAGGTCAGAGAGGGTGACAATGCCTTTGTTTTTCCAGCGTATAAAAGCAGAATCTAACATGGCGGGGGGAAATGAGTGGTTGCGAACAATTGGGCAATTTATAGAACTCTCTTTAAGTTTAAAGTGGAACCGCAGTTGTGACCAGATCTTAAGGGTAGCAATAACAATTGGATTCTGAGAGAATTTAGCAGGAGATAGAGGCAATTTAGAGTGAACTATTATTGGAAGAGAGGCAGAACGACAGGAGTTAGCCTCCAATACACACCAGTCAGTTAAAGGGGAGTGAAACCAGTAAGCCATTTTTTGAACATTGGCAGCCCAGTAATAATAAGTAAAGTTAGGTAGGCCTAGACCTCCATCATCACGGTCTCTCTGCAGAACAGAGCTTTTAATCCTGGGTTGTTTACCCGCCCAAATAAATACGGAAATTGTCTGGTTTAGAGATTTAAAAAACTTCTTGGGTAAAAATAATGGAATGCATTGAAAAAGGTAAGAGAACTTTGGAAGTATGGTCATTTTGATAGACTGAATTCTGCCTGTCAGGGATAATGGTAGACTATCCCATCTTAAGAGGTCCTCTTTCACTTGGTCCATTAAAGGTTTAAAGTTAGCTGAGAACAGAGAAGAGAAACGGTCTGTGATCTGTACACCTAAATATTTAAATCCTGGGCGTGAGATATGAAATGGCATTTCTGTTTGGGTGATGCGTCTAGCTCGGTCAGTAATTGGGAAAAATTCTGATTTCTGATAGTTCAATTTATATCCTGAAAAAACGCCAAAATCTTTAAGGATGGAGAGTACATGGGGGACGGCTGCCGCAGGGTCAGAAAGATATAACAACAGGTCGTCAGCGTACAACGAAACTCTATACTCTGAGCCCCCTCGCACCACCCCTCTAAAGAGTTGTGACGTCCTCAACGCAATAGACAGAGGTTCAATGGATATTGCGAACAGGAGAGGGGATAAGGGGCAACCTTGTCTCGTCCCTCTAGTTAGAGGAAAATATTCTGATCGTGTATTATTCGTGTAAACGCTTGCCTCAGGAACAGTGTATAACAGCTGAACCCAGGAAATAAAAGTATCTCCAAACCCAAATTCTCGGAGTGTCGCAAATAGGTAGCTCCATTCCACCCTGTCGAACGCCTTCTCGGCGTCCATAGAAATGGCCGCCTCAGAGACGTCCACAGAGGGCCTGGAGTATATTATATTCATTAGTTTCCTCACATTAGAGAAAGAATATCGTTTCTGTATGAAACCAGTTTGCTCCTCCGAAATAATTTCCGGTAATATTTTTTCCAGTCTGGTTGCAAGCGCTTTTGCTAAGATCTTGCTGTCTACGTTCAACAGAGATATGGGCCTATATGAACCGCATTCAGTCGGGTCTTTACCTTTTTTGTGAATGAGAGAAATAGTTGCCTGTGTAAGGGTAGGAGGAAGGGAGCCATTAGATAAAGATTCATTAAACATATCGAGTAATAGGGGAGTAAGCTTTGCACTAAATTTTTTGTAAAATTCGGAAGGGAAGCCGTCAGGGCCAGGAGACTTGCTACTTTGCATTAATGAAATAGAGGTGGCCAGTTCACTCAGAACAAGAGGCCCATCCAGACTTGCTACCTTGGTTGGCTCGAGTTTGGGGAAATTAAGGTTCGAAAGGAAGGTAGTCATGTCCGCTGTATCGGCTGGAAATTCTGATTTATATAGTGTAGAGTAAAACTCAGTGAATGCCTGATTAATACCAGTTGGAGTAGATTGTAAAATGTTAGAGGAGTTTTTAATCTGTGGGATCAATCTGGCAGCGGCTTGTCGCTTTAATTGATGTGCTAAAAGACGACTAGATTTATCCCCATATTCGTAGTATTTGCCCCTTGAATTTAGCAACATTTTTTCAGCTGTTGATGTAGTTAGCAAGCTGATTTTGTTTTGAAGATCGATTCTTTTTTTGCACAAGTCTGGATCAGGGTTCAACGCTATGAGTTGGTCCAGTTCTGCGATATCTTTGGATAAGTTATCAAATTTAAGCCGTTTTGCTTTATTAGAGGAGATAGAGTACGAAATAATCTGACCCCTGAGAAATGCCTTCAGTGACTCCCATATAAGAGAGGCGGAGGTGTCATCTGATTTATTTGTGGCCACGAATGTGTCAATTGAAGTAGAGATGTAATCACAGAATTTCTTTTCAGCCAAAAGTAGTGAATTGAATCGCCAAAGAGGTCTTTCTCTTTGGCAGGCTGAGAAATTTATATCGAGAAGTACTGCTGCGTGATCCGAAATAACTATAGCCGTGTAGTCACACGACACCACCGCTGGCATAAAGAACTGGTCAATGAAAAAATAATCGATCCTCGTGAAGGTTCTGTGCACATTCGAGAAGAAAGAAAATATCCTACTCTGGGGGTTCCTATTTCTCCACGGATCGACACAACCGTTCTCCTCCATAAAAAGGTTAAAGGCTTTAGCCATAGCACTTTGTTGTTGAGACCTGGGGTTCGATTTATCTAGTGAGGGACAAATTGCTGAGTTTAGGTCTCCTCCAAAAATAAGACGGTGAGTATTCATGTTAGAGAGGGATGATAGGAGGTTATTCGCAAAGTTGGCATCATCCCAATTGGGAGCATAAACATTCACTAAGATCACCGGTACCTGACAAAGTATGCCGGTCAGAATAACATACCTACCGCCTGTATCTACCCTGGTGTCAGTTAATGTAAAATTAAGTCTCTTGTGTATTAGAATGGCTACCCCTCTTGTCCTACTGTCAAAATTTGAGTGAAAATATTGACCCACCCAATTACTACGTAGTCTAGCATGATCTGAAAGTCGGAGATGGGTTTCTTGTAAAAACGCTACATCCGGTTGTAACCTTTTTAATTGTAAAAAGATCTTAGACCTTTTAACTGGTCCATTCAGGCCCTTCACGTTCCACGATACAAATTTTACATTGGAATAACTAGTCATTTGAGTAAGGATAAGTTATTAAGCTCTGAGCGATAGTGTGTATCATCGGCAACCCACATATAGACAAGTATAGCGTCAATAAATCGTATGTGAAATAAGAAAAAATAACAATAGAAAAACCTTCAAGAACATTTGACAACTTAACCCCGTTCCCTAAGTCAGCTTTCCTAAAAGAAAAGGACAGCGGGAAAAAACATCCAAAACGCTTCCAGTCATCGCACTTACTAATCATAACCTATTCTAATCGCATGGCGGGTGGCTCCCACCAAAAGCCAAGTCGCGGTCATAATATTGTGAAATAAGAGAATTGAATAGTAATATTGGTAATAGAAAGAACAAGTCGAAATGAAGATAAAAAAGTAAATTAGAGAATACATTCCCAACCATATTACTCAATAAAAAATAAAAAATAAAATATCGGTAAATTATCAAAAATAATGCAAAGGGATGGTGTCCATTAAGAGGAGAAACACAGACAGTGTCAATCATATCTAATATATACAAAATAGCAACAGTAATAATAAATAAATAAACAAATAAACAAAAACAAAAAACATCACCAAGATAACCATAGAGGGAATAACAATCAAGTCTCAATCCCGCTCATTCCATCCATCCAGCAGATGTTCCTTACAACTATCCAGTCATACCATCTATGAGAGAAAAGAAGGGAAGAGTAGGATGTATAGGAAAGGGGGGAAAAGATTTTTTTTTTTTTTTTTTTTTCCCTCTAACGATTCTAGTTGAAAAAAGAGATTTTTTTTTTTTTTTTTTTTTTTTTTCATAATAAAAATAATAATAAAAAAATAATAAGAAAAAAAAAAAAAAAAAGTTTTTTTTTTTTTTTTTTTTTTTTTTGCATATACAGTTTTATATATATATTCCTTTAGTCCAATTCCCCCATGTGGACGCAATATAGAAACAATGAATTTAACAAATTTAGCGTAACATAGTCTAACAATGTTAGACACCTAGACCTTCAATTAGCATGTGTCCATCATTTCCCTTGCACTTCGCAAAGTATCCACTAGACGGAGACAGAAAACATGAAATGTAAAATGCTGAGAACTACAGCAATGAACTACAAAGACCAGAGGCCCAAGTAGTAATATTATTCCCATTGTACTTCGCAATGCATCCACTAGAGGGAGTCAGAGAACACAACTTGGTGAGAACTACAGTAAAGAACTACAAACCCCAGGGGTTCAAGCAATTGTATAAGCAGGAGTTAGTGGGGGCGGCACGGAGCAGCAGCGCACCAACGAAACGAGAGAAGAAGAAAAAAAAAAAAAAAAACACAAAAACACCACACACAGAGAGAGAAAAAGAAAAGAAAGGGGGCATCTTGTCACATGTGTTAAGGGGGAGATTGTCCACAGGTTTAGTTTGCACGTTAACGTATCATAACGCTCACCCAGAAGTCCAAAATGTAAAAAAGAAAAAAGCTGCTACTGAGCATTCCATCACTCAAGTTGCATGTATGATCCGATGCCTCCCAAACATTTCACAGTCATTGTTCATGAATCGCGTGATAGTCTCGTGTATGTACAGGTGAAAGAAGAGGCCAAACATATAAATAATAATAGTAATTAAATCCAATATCTAATTAAAGAGCCCTGCTTATCGTTACATTGCCGCTCCTCCCCTCCCCCCCTCCCTCCCTCCTCGGAAAGAAAAAAGGAGACAAAAACATATATAAAAGAAAAGAGAACCTAGAAATGAGAACATCATTCAGTCTAAGATGATAGAATAACTTCAAAGCTATTAATACTAATAATGTCAAACGGGATAAGAGTAGAATCAAAAGCAAAACAAAGTATACTAGTCCACTGTTCTCTCAAGTGTCCACAGGTTTGTTTGAAAGAATATCGCCATGTTTCCCCATCCATTAGTCCCATCCCCTAGTTCCATATCTAAAATAAAGTAAATGAACCGAGTCTGAACTGATCACGTTCCTATAAAGAAACCTAAAAGGGTAGCAGTTAGCTGGGAATGTATGCATGTGTAGATTGCACTCAAAGTGCGGCGCTTACCCCATATCCAAGACAAAAATATTATTCAGCATCGTCGTCGTCACCTCGGTCCTCGGAACCGTTTTTGTCGGGTTCAACAGGGCCGTTACCTCCATCGTCGGCTGTGTGGACCCCATCATCATCCTCCAATTCTGCAGGATCTCTAGTCGAACCGCTAGCGCTCTCAGGTCGGCTCGTGATGACCGCGTTGACTCCCTCGTCCAGGTCGCTGTCTCCGTCGTCCTTGTCGGGTCTAGTGGCACCATCCTCCCCCTCCGGTTCGGTGGCACCTCCGTTCTCCGGCGCGGCGGCGGCGACATCTCCATCCCCAGGTGTGGCGGCGGCGGTGTAGCCCTCTCGGTCTGGGAGTCGAGCAATGTGCTGGTCATAAAACTTTTGCGCGTCTGCGGCGGTTTTAAAGATGTGGGTCTTGTTTTTGAATTCGACTTTCAAAACAGCTGGAAAAACGAGGCGAAAACGGACAGATTTTTTGTACATTAGGGATTTTGTCCTCGAGAATGAGGCTCTGAGCTTTGCAGTGGCAGGAGCGTAGTCTGGGAACAGTAGGACCTTACGACCACGCCATTTGTGCTGGTTACGGTCCGCTTTCAAAGCGCGAGCCTTGTCCTGATAGTAGTGAAAGCGCACAATCATTACCCTAGGTCTTACATTGGGTCCCGAACGTTCCTTTCCAAGTCTGTGAGCTCTGTCCAAGATAGGAGGAGAGGCATAAACGTCTGGTCCGAGCACCTCAGCGAAAAACTTAGACATGAATTGAACACAATCGTTCTTCTCATCGGCGCTCTTTTCTGGGACGTTTGTGACTCGCAGGTTGCAGCGACGAGAACGATTGGAAGCGTCCTCCATCTGTTCGGTCAGGGTAGCGTTCTGAATTGCGAGCTGTTCACAAAGAGTCTCAAGAACGGTGACTCGTTCAGAGTAGTCAGTCAGGCCCTCTTCTAAGTCGGTTATGCGTTGGCCGTGGTCCTCAATGGTTGTCTTCACCTCCCCCAACGTTTTCTTTAATGGAGAAAGTGCTTTCTCGATTACCCTTTCGGCTATTTCCTCCATCGATGCAGTTAGAATCAAGCGAAGGGTTTCCAAGTCAGGGGGGAGGCCAGAGCCAGTATTGCTAGCACTAGCTCCTGGTGTGCTAGCTGGGCTAACCATGCTCTCTGCCGCTCTGCCGTCAGTGTTTGTCCGTTGTCGAGTGACATAAGCTCGCATGTTGCCTTGTTGAGAGTTTTTGCCGCCCCGTTGAGCCATGGTGCACAAATAGCAGCTTTAACTATCACCTTCCGAATAAATTTCTTCACAATATATGGTTTTAGTCCAGTTTAACTAACTAGTTTGTGGAGAGCCACTCTGTTGCGCGTCCACTCTCTCTTACATCCTACCCGGAAGTCGATATTGGGTGATTTTAATCTCTCCAGTCTGACTGGACTTTTACCATTGTCCTATCAGCCTCGTCTGTACCTATTGATAGGACAATGGTAAAAGTTCAGTCAGACGGTCAGACCGCAGAGATTGAAATCACCCAATATCACCTTTGCCACGTCAGTCACAATCTGAAAGCAGTAACAGATAATGCCAACATTCAGGAACTGTCCTTACGGCACTTTTATTCATAAGTTGGCATCGTACAATGTGAAAGCAGCCTGTGCTATTATATTGTGTATAGTGCTGGCAGCTTATTTGACATCAACTGAGGGTGAAATACAGACAAAGAACAGACTGGTCTTAGATATTGTTCAGGGCAGCTAGTAGGGTCTTACATTGCCCCCTACATTGCCTACAAGTTATACTGGATGTATTTTGTGAAGATTCTGTATTTGACTGTAATGTTTCAGTACCATTCCAGTATTATTTATGAAAACACGCACACCATCTGCTTTCGTCTTACTGGAGTTAGAATTGTGATTCGATGTCATAGGCTGAGTTGTGGTCTGGTCGATCTCCGTGAGATGGGTTTCCGAAGACAAATCAGGCAGGATTGTTGGTAGTCAGAGAGATTACTGCACACACAGCCACGAAGTCCATCTCAGAACTTCATCACGTTCCACATATTCTGGACGTCACCAGGTATAATGGATGGAAGCGCCGGCACTCAATTTCTCACCACGTTTCCTTGTTTTGATTAATGTGTCAGTTTTAGAGCACGCAGGTAGCACCAGTGATGTAAATCCACCCTGAAGGAGAGGGGTACTTATAGGCCTGAGGATGATAAATGTATCACAAGTGTTGTGGTGATCCTAAACGGCGGCCCACAAAGCCCAGTGGCCTGCATTGTGTAGTGTAGTCCAGGGGTTTTCAAAGTGGGTGACGGGGCACCCTGGGGTGCCGTGACGGAAGTCCAGTGGTGCCGCGAGATAATTTGATAATATTTGGAATTTATTTGGACACTTGAAAAAATATTTAGTATCATTTTAAACTTGAAGTATAAAGTTATTTTCAGTCAGTTCTAACCAAAATGGCTATTATCTCAATGTTTTCCACACTACATAATCACTAAAATATCGTCACTGTCGGGCAGAAACCTCGTATCTCCAAGTTTCAAATGTGTACGTCTTTTGGTAAAGCAAAGCCCTGCTTCATCATACAAGACTGTCGCACAAAACTAGTGAAAACAGCCGATCTACAAGCACACAAAGCCTCGCGATGCGAGGCGTTGTGTGCTTGTAGATCTGCTGTTTTCACTAGTTTAGTAGATTTTATAGATGATAAATACAAAACGAACGGTTTTGGACATACAATGTTTCCACCCGACAAAGACGATATGCTATAAATATAAGGTGCTGGGAGTGAAAATGATAATATGGGGTGCCTCGGATTAAAAAAATATTCATGGGGTGCCCTGAGACAAAAAGGTTTGGGAACCCCTGGTGTAGTCCATTAAAGAGGTAATTAAAACCTCTTGTACTAACCATTTAACTAACCCCAAGTAGTTTGTTGACCGGGGTCCTGCAGGGATCTACACTTGGTTCCCTCCTTTTCTTCCCTCTACAGCCAAAAGTAGCGCATCCATATTTTTGGCAAATGTTCGCCCATTTACAGCAAATGTTCGCCTATAATAAGGTGACCGAGTGTTTAAGTTTTAAATACATTTATTATAAAACCAAAAACAGAAGAAAAACCACACCTAGTGTAAAGTGAGCGCTGCTATTCATGAGCTAATTTCATTAAGCGTCCCACGAAGCTTGGCCAACGTGACCCTGGGTGTACAACAAACTTTAAGCGCTTTGTGCCAAGTAAGTAAGTAAGTAAGTAAATTGTATTTATAGAGCACATTTCACAGACATCGTAGTCACAAAGTGCTTCACAACAATAAAAGCAAAACATGTCAATGCGGTAATATTAACAATATATAATATATATATTAACAATATATATTAACAAGGGATACAAATTATAAGAATAAGGCAAGGAAATGAAAAACAGTGCGAACACAGGTAAAACAAGAAATCAATACAGCACTAAGTTGCAAAGGCCTGTCTGAACAGGTGAGTCTTTAAAAGTTTTTTAAAAAGGTCCACAGAGGTCACAGATTTCAGGTGATAGGGGAGGTCATTAGCCTGGGGGCAAAACTGGCAAAGGCTCGATCACCTTTCGTTTTTAGCTTTGTGGGTGGAACGACCAGCAGGGCTTGGGATGAGGATCTTAGGGACCTATTTGGGACATATGGTTGGAGTAATTCAGAGATATATGGGGGTGCTTGGCCATGGAGGGTTCTGTGTGTGATGACAAGAATTTTGAAATGAATCCTATAGTTTACTGGGAGCCAATGTAAGGAAGACAGTATGGGTGTGATGTGACATGATCTCCTGGTTCTGGTCAGCAATCTGGCAGCAGCATTCTGAACCAGTTGTAGGCGGTCTAAAGAGGATTTGGAGAGACAGGTGAAAAGTGAATTACAGTAGTCGAGACGTGATGATATGAAAGCATGGATGATCATTTCTAATTCCGGGTGTGAGACAACTGATCTGAGTTTGGCGATATTGCGAAGGTGATAGAAACATGCACTGGAAACAGACTTAACTTGCTTGTCCAGGAGCATGGCTTGGTCTAGGATAATTCCTAGGTTTCTAGGGTTGGAGCAGATATTGGACTTTAGTGGCCCAAGGTGATTGGCAACATCTGCAGCGACTTTATCTGAGCCAATAATTAAAACTTGGGTTTTTTCTGCATTTAATTGTAAAAAATTGTTGGCCATCCAGTTTTTGATGGCTGATAGGCATTCATGGAGTGTGTTGATGACGCTTTGTGCCAAGATGTAGGCCAGATGTAGGCCCACGATTTGTGTCCCAGACAAAGCCAGATGTTGGAGCTTAGCTTCTTCCAGGAGCACCGCTCAAAAATGTAAGAACAAACACACTACCAGGCGGTGTGTGTGTGTGTGTGTGTGTGTGTGTGTGTGTGTGTGTGTGTGTGTGTGTGTGTGTGTGTGTGTGTGTGTGTGTGTGTGTGTGGTTGTGTGCGTGTGCGTGTGCGTACGTGAGCACGTGCATGTGTGTGTAGTTGAGAGTCGATCCTGATACATCCTGATAAACATGTTTTACGCCATGGTTTTCTTTTATGATGTGCATTTCACTGCCTGCCTTGCTGTGTTTTCACTTGTTTTATTGATGCTATTTATTTGCGACCCGTTGTGGTTTAGTTTGCCACCCACAACCACGAGAAGTTGATGTTTACGCTGTTTCAGCTAAACTATGTGTACCAATAACACATTCATTCAAACATTGCATGTACTGTATCATTCTGTGCTATTGAGATGATATCCAGATTCCAAAGCGTCCTCCCAAAAACAGGCAGCATCTGTCTGTCTGTCCTGCCGTTCTCTGGTGGTGTTTGTGTGTCTAAGCCAAGTCTAGCCCACCCTGGGCGCGACTTGTGCTGTGCGTTGCTGAAACGGAAGTGCTCGAATTTGGCGGAAGTGCTGGGTTTAAGGGAAGTTACGTTGTGCGGTGCAGGTCTGTTTACATCCCACAGCGAAACAAACCTAAATTGATTGTAGCTCTTAACTCGCTCTTAATAGGTGTAACTTTGTCAGAATCCATGTTTTTGTTTGGATATTGTTGATTGCGAGCGCAACCAAAGGAGCAGGAGAAGTAGAACCGATTTTTGTGAAAAAGACAACAACAAAGATGAGTTAGCCTGGCTACGCGAGGTTAAGTCTGGCTAGACTTAACCATGACAACAGATCCCATAGCCCAAACTCAGAATCACAAGACACTAATATAAAGCTTACATTTTGGGGAAAAACAGGCTTCCTCACTGTCTGCATAATGCGTTATGCAGACAGTGCCCTTGTACAGATCAATTGTTTCACCCACTTAGGAAAACAATGCAGAACAGACAGACTGACTGATGGACTGACTGACAGACAGACAGACAGACAGACAGACAGACAGACAGACAGACAGACATATAATAAAATATAATATGATTGTCATATGTATTCTTTATAAAAAAAAAGTTTTCAAAGAGTGATAACACATGCACTTGAGTTTAGTTTAGTTTTTTTTTTTAGTTTTTTTAGTTGAGATTTGGACTACATATCGTCGCTGTCAGATGGAAACCTTGTCCAAAACAGTTACTTTTCAGCAGATGTAAAAAAGGACCAGTGTTCCAATGGATCCAGTGTTATTTATTTAATTGTTAATACCTTTCATAAAACCCACAGACACACTTGACTACTTTCAGTAAAAAACTGCTTGTAGATCGTCTATTTTTGCTACTTTTGTGTGACACTGTAGTATGAGGAAGTAGGGCATTAATTTATGAAAAAACGAAACCTTTAATGTGGAGATACACCGACAATATCTACTGCTTAATAGTTCATCTTGCTTGGTGTGGACTGCCCTTTTAGAACCACCACTTTCCCTCCTCTTTCTTTCTCCCTCTTTCTTTGATGCCTCTGTCTTTGCCCAGTTGCCATGGCACCTCAACCTCTTCCATCTGTTTGTGTTTGTGTTTAAAGGCTCCGTCGCCAGAACCTGAGCTGAACCAGGAACCTGTGGCAGCAGCGGAACCAGAATCGCAAGATGAAGTCTTCGGTAAGAAAACCCAGAGGGGTTCCAGTTCTGAACCACACACTCTTTATTCGGTTTAGAAAGTGTTTACGTCTCAGGAATTGCATACCGTATGTAAGAAATAATTACCATTAAAATGGTACAAATAATACATAAATCCCATTATACAGTATGTACAGTAGCTTCAGCACCTCATTGGAAATCAACACTGCCTTTGTAGTACAGCAACTCGACAGATGAGGGCAGAATTTATTGAACAAGGAAAAGACTGACTCCCAATGACTCAGAGCACATGAGGTTGATAAACAAGTACATGTTGTGTATGTCAAATAAAGATTATTTTAAAACCAATGGGGGAAACTAGGCAAGATTGGGCATAATAGGAAGTTGATCCAATATAGAAATTCATGAGGTGTGTACTTGCACATTCATGGCTCTTTTCAACTACAAGAACTGAGCGAGATCCAATATAGAAATTCATGAGGTGGGTTACACTTGCACATTCATGGATTCAAGAACTAAGTGAACCGTGCCGTGCCATATAAAGTGTTTTACAGGTTCTGGGTTTGATTCTCATACGCTACGGCTTTTACTCAGATAATGCTCTCAGAACTTCATTTGAGCCCTTGCTCAGAAGGTGTAACTATACTAACCATGAGTTCCGTGAACCCAGAATTTGTCATTCTGGGTTGTCTTGGTTCTAGTTGTTGAATTGAATAAACATAAACATAAAAGCTTTTTTTTTTTACCTACATTTTTTGTCAGGGAGGGGGAGGCAGTATAGAGCGGGAATCGAACCCAGGACCTTCTAACTTTGAGGCGACTGACGGCGCTACCGACACTGTGTGCACCCTCATAGAAGTATCATTGAACTTCACAGGTTCTGGAAGGTTTCAGTTTAGCAAAACCTTCAGCAAGAAGGGGAATTCAAATCAACAGCTTTTTTCTTTCCATTTCCTGTGATCATATTGCATGGTCTCATCCTTCACCAGCAGTGGTGTAAAGTAACTAAGTACATTTACTTAAGTACTGTACTTAAGTAAAAATTTGAGGTATTTGTACTTGAGTATTTCCAATTTCCAATACTTTTACTTCTACTCCACTACATCTCAGATCCAAATATTGTACCTTTACTCCGCTACATTTATTTGACAACTTCAGTTATAAGTTACCTTGCAGATATAAATGTATTATATTATAAAACATACATTAACCACTTTAGCCCTGTTTTATACCTTGGCTAATAGCCGATCTACAAGCTCGACGTGACGCGTTGTCAGCTTGTAGAGCTTGTAGATAGCTATTTTCAAACATTTTGTACTTTTACTTTTGGTACTTTAAGTACATTTTGATGCCAACACTTTCATAATTTTACTCAAGTACAGTTTGAATTCCGGACTTCTACTTGTAAGGCTGGGCTCAGACCAAAATGCCTACGAGAGTGGAATCCGCGTTCCGCCAATGCATTTCAATGAGAAGGCGGCGGTTTCATGTCAGTGGAGGATATCTGCGCTCCGCGCAGACCTTGCGTTTATGCTGGAGCAAAGAAATTCTCCACGCAGATTCTGGTTTCCCCCCCTGTCCAATCGGGTGAGTCGAAGGCGTAACATTCTGAGAATCAGGAAGGGACTGGGAGATGTTTTGTTTTGATCAAGAGTCTCGTGCACCCAAACTCTTCTCTTTTTAGCTTGTTGCATCTCCCCTTCCAATAAAGCAAGGGCGAGTACCCTTCGCCTGTCCATTATAGAGTTGACACGTAAAATATGATGAGGATCGCTACGCTAGTGTAACAGGCTACAGGGAGGGAGGGCGGTGCGGGAAGTGAGTGACAGGGGCGTCACTGGCTTTGGGACGGAATATGCTCTCTGCGTTTTTTGCCAGCTGCGCACCAGAAGAGTTTATCCACTGCCGACCATATTTTGGTCTGAGGGCAGCCTAACAGAGTATTTCTACATTGCAGTGATACTTTTACTTAAGTAATACATGTGAGTACTTTTCCCACCAGTGATCACCAGGGAATAGGGTAAATTGTCTCCGGGCCTTTTCTCACCTCTTGTCAGCACTGATTAGAAAAGCTGAAATTGGCACCTCCCAGGGCAGAGTGAATTAATATCTGGATTTGACCCTCCGGAACAAAGCAACTGTTTCACCATAATTAAAAGAATAACACTTGGTTGAGTGCTCACATAGGTGATAACAATGTTCTGTTCTGTGGCGGTCGCTAGAGGTGTGTTAAGTGCTAAAATAATTGTCCCCCAGCCTGATGAAAACACCAGGTGAAAATGAAAGCGAAATGAAAAACAAAAGTAGGGAAAATTGGAGCTCTAAAGCAGAGGGGTCTTCAACGTTTTCAGGCCAAGGACCCCTTAGTTGAGAGAGAGATGAAGCAGGGACCCCCTCTATATTGTATACATGTGATGGAGATTTTCATCGATTTCATAGATCTATTCATAGACTTGTTTGACAGCACTGTCATCTGTCTATGTTGAATTTCTTTCTTTTATTTCTCGGACTTAAATCGTCGATACTTAGTAAACTTTCACTCTGTACTTGGTCTGTACCTGGTCTGCTCTTTCTTACCTCTACAACAAACCTATTTGCCAAAAATAGCCGATCTACAAGCTCTCAACGCCTCACAGCGCGAGGCGTTGAGAGCTTGTTGATCTGCTATTTTTGGCTAAAGTTCTCCTCAGAATAGGGATGCAAGGGTTCAAGTTGTTAATTTAAAAATAATTATCCTATCACACAAAGATTTGGCGGCCCCCCTGTAGTAACTCTGAGGACCCCCTTGGGGTCTCGGACCCCCTGTTGAAGATCCCTGCTCTAAAGGCTTACAAAGCCGGTTTGTGAATATATCGTTGTTGTCGGGGCAGAAAGCTTGTATGTCCAAAGCCGTTCGTTTTGGGTTTATCATTTTAAAAATGAAAATAGCTGATCTACAAACACACAACGCCTCGCACTGTGTGCTTGTAGATCTGCTATTTATTTAATTTCTTTGCTTGTAGATCTGCTATTTTCACTAAAAGAATCATGTGGGGACCTAACGTTATTTCTAGTTTATGTACACATTCGTATGAATTCTGTCTCGTTCATTCATTTGCAACATCATTTTGATGACTGAAGAACATGAGGTGTGACAGACAGACAGACAGACAGACAGACAGACAGACAGACAGACATGAGCTGCAGGTTTTCATACTAAATAGTGACCTATGGTCACAATCATTTTGACATTATTATCACAGTGTTATATTGTAACATGTCCCACCAACATATCACTGCTTTGCACCTGTCAGTGTTGATTTAGTCGACTAAAACTATGACGAAATGTTTTTGTTTTTTTCACTGACGAAAACTAAATAAAAATGAAATAAAAACTAAGCTGTGATGACTAAAACTAAGACTAAATATATTGACAATTTCGTCAACAAAATAAAAACTAGACTAAAACGTTGGGGAGGGACTAGTGGAGAAGAGAGTCATTTTAGTGTTGGCGTTTGGTGTTGCTGAAAATAGCAGATCTACAAGCTCACAACGTGTCGCAGCGCGACACATTGTGAGCTTGTAGATCCACTATTTTCAGCACACAACCAAGTGTAAAATCAGTCATTACGATGCCATCAAGGCCTGCCAAAATACATTTCAGTTGACTAAATCAACTTCTTATCTTATGATATTTAGTCGACAAAAATTAGACTAAAACTAATACTTTTCAGGTGACTAAATTATGACTAAAACTAAATTACATTTTATTCAAAAGACTATGACTAAAACTAAATCAAAATTTGCTGTCAAAAACAACACTGACACGGTGGCACCTGTGTGAGTTGAGTGCCAAGGGTAAAAAAGTACACCTCTTGATTGTAGATTGATTCTCCTGTGGTTGGGCAGAGCGGGTGATAGACCGTTGTTAATCCGTAATAAAAAGGATAAGACTCTCCAGGCGTTTACCACGTCTGACGAGGAGGAGCAGTGCCGCGTAGCCTCAAGAGCCATGGGCCATGAAAACTGAGTGTTGCTTTGTTACTGTGAGAGCCAGATCGATGGAGACCTGCCTCTGGTCTCTGTGGCTGTTTGCAGGGTGACCGGAGGTGAGATGAGAGTGAGGGCCGAGGGGAGGATCTTTCCATTTGTTATTATGAGGCAGCTGAGGTCAGGAGACGCATGGGAGAGTGTGTGGGACTCGCTGGAATTATTGTGCGTGCGTGCGTGCGTGCGTGTGTTTGCGCAGGCTGTATGTATATAGATGATCACTTTCCCATTCGTCATTACTTGAGGTTATCTAACAGAGGCTTACTGAGGCCAGCAATGAATGTCAGATGATGGTTTGATTATCACACACCCACGACCCTATTTAATTACAATTAATGGCTTTTAATCAATTACAATTGAGTTTACAACTGAGTCGAGTAAGAATGGACCAATGAAGTTGCTTTAAAGCACTGGAACTGCTCAGGAATATTCTTTCCCTTGAATGTATTATAAATAAAAGCACAATCTGAAAAATGTTGATGTTTTAAATGGTATAAGAATCTGGAGTTTCTGAGCAGAAGAGTAACTTGTGTCTGTTATTGGGTTGCAGTCTTAACCTAACTTTTCTGGAGAGCCAAAAGTTTGTGGAGAGAAGTAGTAAAAAAAAACTCACCCAAACTATATTATATTATAAGGAGACAGTTATTCATTTATTCCAGTATATCCTCCGCTGCCTGCAGGCTGATATGATATTTCAAAGCAGCAGCCAAAACACTTTGATTTGTTTTCGTCCACCAGTGACACTTTATCTTTCAAACAAGGATGTATAGTTATCTAAACAGCACAAGCAAACCACGCTGCATATCAGTCCTTTTCACTATCTGGACCAAGGGTCTTCAACAGGGAGTCCGGGACCCCTAGGGGGTCCTCAGAGTTACTACAAGGGGTCCTCCAAATCTTTGTGTGATAGAAACCTTTTTCTTCTTTTTTATATTAACCACTTGAACCCTAGTGTGCATATTCTGAGAATTTTAGCCAAATATAGCTCTGAGCTTGCAGATCGTCTATTTTCGGCAAAGAGCTTTGGTGTAGATGGGGAAAAGAGCAGACTACTGTAAGTACAGAGTGAAAAGTCAAGTTTATTAACTATTGACAGTGCAAGTGGTTAAATATCTGAAAATACAAATTGACATGAATCCAAAATACACTGATGATTGTGCTGTCAAACGATGAAACTATATGGAGTCTATGAAGAGGTTGTGGGGGTCCCTGCTTCATCTCTCTCTCAACTAAGGGGTCCTTGGCCTGAAAACGTTGAAGACCCCTGACCCAGACCATTGATGTGCCAGAGCTGAAACATTACTGGTCTTCTGGCTGCTGAAGGTAATTGCAGCCTGGGACCAAGGTAAAGGTTATAATAAGTTACCAAGAGGATTTCACCACTGCTCTCAATGCTCAAGGATGATCTGTGTGAGGTGCTTGTTAGGGTGAGTGCTTTAAAGACAGAATAGAATTAATTAGATTTACATTGAGATTGATTACTCTGATAAAGGCAAGAGAACAAAAGCACAGATTACCTTTGTCAAGTCACCCTGCTTTGTCTAAATCAGTGGTTCTCAAACTTGGGGTCGGGACCCCAAGTGCAGGTCCCCAAATTATTTTGGGGGGTCCCCAGATGATTAGCTTTTTTTCCCACTCAATGGTAAACAAACCAACACACAGTGTATACAGGGTATCTGCACATTTATAAAGTGACTGACAATTTAAGGACTTTCAATACCGTTTTAATACCAAACTGGCCAAACTGTCAAATATTAAGTAAGCAAGAGGCGAACATTGTGAAAATAGCCGATCTATACATGCTCACAACGCGAGGCGCTGTGAGCATGTAGATCTGCTATTTTCACAATATATATCTGTGAAACCGAGTCACATTAAATGTAATACCTACAATTCCAAGTGCTTGTCCAGCTGCATCCTAGCTCAAGGAGTAAGGTGTGCCTCACCCACTTATGTAGATTCCACATCAATGTTGTTCCCATGTTTAATGTTTAACTATGTCTTTGCTCAGTGAACACAACTTTCTGATAGTGTGCAAAAATACCCCACCCTTATCAGCTTGCAGTTCAGAGAAAGGAACATTGCCGCTTGGGTTATTTAAAGCATCCTGCGAGGTAATCACCCCAGGTGAAATGATTTGGCGCCATCGGTTGAATTCAAGCAACGGGCAAAAATACAAGGAATTTCCACCAAATTGGCATAGTGCAAGCGTTTTATGATGGGCAAGTTAGTGGTGCTTTAGTGAGGCTTGTTTTGTTTGAGCTGTCATCAGCAGCCGTCCGGACTCAGCCCGGTCTGTCCAGCATCTGGGGATGTCTCCACGCTGCACTTCCTGTTTGCGCCGCTTTAACAATGAAGGGCAAACACTGCCATCAGCTGTGCAGTCTGTTAAAAGCCCATTACAGTTCCATTACCTGGCCCTGCCTGCTGCAGGCCCGCACTCAGCACTAAAGATCCCTTCTATCTGTCTGTATGCCTCTGGACTGCCTGACTCTTTTTGTCTGGGTCACTATATCTTTGTAATTACAGGGAGCACAGAGGAGAAATACAGTAGGTGAACAAGGTACTGTAGACCAAGGAAGACATGAGAACTTGCAGTTGTGGTAACCAGTGGTGGTCAGTGCATTTACTTGAGTACTGTAATAGCATTTTTTTTTTTTTTGCATTTTTTCAGTTCTTTTGAATTAACCACTTTGGCCCTATTTAAAACATAGTGAAAACTGCGCTCAACGTTGTGAGCTTGTAGATCTGCTATTTTCAGCATGCAACACCTGAGAGCAACCAAACATAAAATGACTCTCTTCTCCACTAGTCCCTCCCCAACGTTTTAGTCTAGTTTTTATTTTGTTGACGAAATTGTCAATATATTTAGTCTTAGTTTTAGTCATCACAGCTTAGTTTTTATTTCGTTTTCGTAGAACGCAGGTGAAAGGATCATAGGGCTTTGTGTTCTACTTGTTTCTCTGTGAGAGGTGAAGAAGAGCTCTCAATATTTAGGTTGCATTTGGTGTTTGTGTTTGTCTCTGTCTAACTGAATGGTCATTGAGGGAGATGAGTCATATGGGATACCAAAGCTCTTGAGGCAATATTTTCTCATAAATTACCCTGTGGTTATGTACTGTAGGACCGTGTATGTTAGTTGGACTGAAAGCACTACTGTCTGTATGTATTATAGACTGCAACTCTTCAATATTTCATAAACATATTCCAAAGCCACAGGGAAATGTTCTTCACGTATTCACCATATTCCTGGCCCCGCCCCCAGCTTCCTGTTCATATCCTGAAAGAGGCGGAGGCTGAAAAAGCTGGCCTGAAAAACATCATTTGGTTTCCTGTGTCCTTGCATTAAAGCAAAGATATTTAATTAATGAAGATAGCTCATCCTCATTGGATCCACTAGAGTGCGACATGGTACACAAAGCCTACAAATAGACTCCTAAGTGGGTGCCGGCTCTGACGGCAAATCTTGCACACGTCCTGTTTACTGGTGCTATAGATCCCGTGAGAGTGTGTTGCGGGACACTGTGGGACAGCTAAAGAGCAATAATAAAGCTTTTTTTAAAGCATTTTCTCAGTTGTTGTGTCTCTGAAAAAAGCCTCTTTAGTATGACAATTTTGTTAATATTATGTGGCATGTGATGATCTGGTCCAATATTTAGTTCAGTGACCATAGCTTCTGAACTATTATTTTGCTCTGTGTTCACGTTAGCTCTCTCATTGTAAATGAATAGACTCCAAACATGCTTCCGCCTCCTAAAAAGGTATCTACCTACGTCACACAGAAACGGGAAGTACAGGCCTTTTCCACCCTCTTGCTATCGCCCTCTTGGATTAAAGTGTCAGTAGTTGGCGTTCTGGGCTCTGAATTAACCTGTGTTACCATGTCTGCTTATAATAAGCAATGTGTGTCTTTTAAAAAAATAGTGTAGTTGCTTATTGGGCTGCCTTACCAGCCCAATAAACCAGTGCTTCCCAAATCCTTTCATATCAAGGACCCTAGATTAACATATTTGTCCACAGTCGAAGACCCCTCCTGAAAATATGTGGTGCCAGGGACCTCCACACAGATTATGTTGTTAAAATGTTTCAAAAATATTCAAAATATTTTTTTTCCCTAAATATTTTTTAAACAGCAAATATACAAGCCCTGTCACTTCCTTACTTGGGAGGAAGTGAAAAGATGTTTTTGAAGCAGCACACAGAGAAAAGCTTGCTAGTGCCCTCTGTAAAAGGCAATGGCAGCACCCATAGAGAGGGCCAGGAATAAGGTGAATAATACATGTAGCATGCATTAGCACAATACATGTTAAGTTGGAATTTCACTACTACTCAGGCTTTTGTGTGTACCGCAGACAGTTTTTAAATTGCTCATTCAACTCCAGATTAAACAAATAGAACATTGACACACATCCACAAATGGGGATACATTTTTCAATTGGTTATTTCATTTTACATACCTATATCTCTGTCTCGCCTGGATCTACTTCATGCATTCGTAAAGGAAAGCAACAAAGCACCATAAAATATTAATATAATGAAATAGCTAATATAAAAAGCAGGGTCTCCTCATTCATTAGAAGGAGAATATTAGTCAAGTTTGAAGTTGAATTCGCTTTTATCAAAAGAATATAAATATGAGTAAGTAAAATGACCCAAGAGATTTTTTTAAAGCAAAATTTCCCTGAAATGTCTTTCTTATCCCCCAAATTACCTACAATTTAAAAAAGAACACAATTGCATTTCAAACAACCTTCTGAACCTAAGAAATCGAAAGAGTAAAGAATAATTGGGCTCTTCCTGCTATTCAAAAGGAGCCTGAATGAAAAAACAGTGGATAGAAAAGGTGATATCTCAGCAAACAGATGATTAGACACCCGGAGAAGAGCTTTTAAAAGAAGTCTCTAAATGACTTAGGGGCTAGGGGCATGTCATCTAGGGACTAGCGGCCCCTAGATGACATGCTATTCATTACACACAGCTGGACTAAATTTGGTCGAACTGACTGACATTGTCATCCTCAGAGCCCCATGCTCTCAGTAGTGACACCAACACTGTTATCAAAAAAGGAAAATGTTCAATTAATATTAAATTAGTGCCAGAACTGGAGGGGTGTGTAAGGTCACTGAAGTATTAAAGCTACAATTCAGAACTTATTTGAATAAATACAATTCTTTAGTACATCTGCAGTGGTTGGAGGTTTTTCTTCCATTGAGAAAAGTTGACCCATGGTGTCTGGTAGGATAGAGATTGTTTAACAAGAACTGACTGAAGCTCATATTCACAATAACTATCTTGGCAAAGTGGGTATTCCTCTTGGAATAGAGATAGAAGTTCAAATCCCAGGTACAACATGCAACTTATGTAGTGCAGTTTTAACACATACAAAGTATGTGTGCTTTAAAATTATATATATATATATATATATATATATATATATATATATATATATATATATATATATATATATATATATAATTATGAGCTAAAAGGGCTGCCAGACGAAAAGCTATGGCATAAGATTATATGAGATATTTTGTGCGAAAAGCAAAAGGTTTGGCCTGACTGAGGGTGGTACTACAGGAAAGGTCATATATCACTTAAATGTTTAGGCTTCATCCTCCAGGTATTATGAAGGAACAAACGCATGGTAGAGAGGTTAGATTTTGGCTGACAAGTGGAAACGTTGGCCTAAGGGTGGTGATAGATTAGAGGAAAGACCATGGGCTCAGCAAAATCAGTAGGGTCCTCCTTCCGGGGAGCTTGAAGCTATACACAGAGAATTCCATGACAATCCAGCGCAAAGATTGTGTGATGTCTTGTGTGGGAGCAAAATGAAAATGATGGACGGCCAGACAGACCAACCAACTAACTAACTAGCATTGCTATCCTTAGTTAAGTCCCTGCTGCTAGTGGAGCTAATTTTTTTTTTATTACAGATCCCATCTCCTCTCAAGGTACACTCCGGCTTCTGTCAGGGACAGGTAATGATTTCAGCGTAAGCCAATTATCACTTACTTTATGTGCAATGTAATCTAATTTCATTTAGTGGCCTGCTGGCTATTCGTTTTGCCTTTTTTAATGGTGAAGTAGTCTGGTACAGACTGCATTGATTTGACCAGCCCTGACAGGGTTTAGTCAGGGTGTTCTTTAGTACTGAGTGACAGAGAGTGGGGAGAGAGGCTCTTCATTCCGTATTCGCTCGTTACTAACTCCATTGAGAAGCTCCTGGCCACAGAGGTCAGCCTGCAAATGAAAACACAATCTGAACATGCCTTTCAGGAATTAGATTTCCCCACTGCGGGGTCTGTAAATGTTACATGTCTGGCATACTTTCCAAGACTAAAGGATGGGAGAGATTGTACCGTATGCAACATTGTGCGTAAATGCACCGAGTCCCTTAAGCATGGAAAATAGCATACTCTATCTACATTCTACACGCTCACAGTGCGTCATGCTGCAGATGGTAGATCTGCAAGTATAGATCAGGCTTCACAGAACCTGTCCTCATTATCTGGTTTAACCTCGCTCAGTCTTTTGTGACAGATAGGCTAGTGTAGAGAGAGAAAGAAAACCAAGGACGGAGAGGAGAGACAAAACACAGCTCCTCGCACTCTCAAGGATTATTGTCTGTGCACTACTGGCTGAGGCAGAACCTTCTGCTTGGAAGGTTGATAACACGCATGACTTTGCCTGCTGCTGGCCCAAGATAAAAGCCTCCCAGACTCTTCTCCCCTCTCCTGTTGTCATCTTCTCAGCCCTCCGATTTATGTTAATTAAAGGAACATATACAAATGAGAATGGACCTGCCAACAGAAGTAACAACTTTTATTTTACTACCCCGGTGTCTTTGTAATTAACTGTACAAAAAAGGTTATACGACACTCAACTGAGGTAGTGTGATAATGAACCTAACACTTGGGTTAATTTTGTATTTAATTTTTTAAACATATTTCTTTAGAAGCTTGTGTGTGTGTGTGTGTGTGTGTGTGTGTGTGTGTGTGTGTGTGTGTGTGTGTGTGTGTGTGTGTGTGTGTGTGTGTGTGTGAGAGAATAGATTGCATGCCTTGTTGTTGCATGCCATATGTATGAGTTTCAGTGGCAAGTGTGAAAACCTGTGTGTTTGCCAGCCATAAATCTCTATAGGGGTCTGATGTGGTTGGTGTCCGTGGCTGAGGCTAACACTAGCTGGTACTGAGGCCCTGGCACTGCAACTCCTTCCCCCTCAAAAGCTGTGATTGTTGGAGGCCAACATCCATCACTGAACCAGTGTTTTCTGCTTTGACACCATTGTTCAGAGTCTGCCTGCAGATTCTCTCACATCCCTCTTAGTCCCTTCTTCCATCTCCTTTTCTCTCTCTCTCTCTTCATCTCTCTACTTATCTCTCTCTCCCTCTGTTTCTCTCTCTTTCCCTCGCTCTCTCTCGCCTGTCATTCCTGTCTCCCCATCTCTTAACCTTCTGGACAGCAAGGCACTCAGTCCCAGCTATACAGCTTTCAAATGTGCATTTGCGTCTGGATTTGTGTGTGTGTGTGTGTGTGTGTGTGTGTGTGTGTGTGTGTGTGTGTGTGTGTGTGTGTGTGTGTGTGTGTGTGTGTGTGTGTGTGTGTGTGTGTGTGCGTGCACGCACGTAAGCACACGTATGTGACCGTTTGCCCACCCATTACCCATCCGTCCTTCCTGCCTGCATGCTAGCACACTGAATACGATCATTCACTTGCGTACTGCGTCTGCATCTGCACATGCCTGTTGACGTCCGATGCACGCTTGTATGTATCCTGGGTCTGGGGCACCACGTCATCTTGGCCATGACCATCTGGCAGGACAATCAGAGAGTGTATGAGTCAACAGCTGGATCCATGGCAGTGGTTCTAACTAACTAGAGTATTGTGGGGGGAGAGGGTCAAACATAAGTGGCACCCTGGTGGCAACTAAATCTCATATGTTGGCTAACGCGAACAACTGAGGTCCTTTTGACCTTTACATAACCACAACAAAGTGGATGTTAAGTGGAGCCGTGGATGCAGCCAAGGCACAGCAGCTTTTAGTGACCTTTTGTTATGACGTCTTGGGGGTACTTGGCGAGAGCAAGAGAATAGTGCTTCCACAGTGGTGTCATGTATCATAACCCATTCAAAGTGGGAAAGCGTATGTGTCATTTTAGATTTTAGCTATATATTTTTATACAAAGATTTGTAACTCAAATCTTTGCTTCTGGAGGTCCCTGGAACACAATATTTTGAGATGGGGTCAGCGGCCAAATATAGAACAGTGGATTTACAGTAGAATGGATGGAGAAGAACGCCCGCACACTGTTTATATGCTCCAAAAAAATTACTTTTATTATAGACAACTGCAACGTTTCGACTTTACGTCTTCATCAGGCAAAACGTGAAGACGTTGCAGTTTTTTGGAGCATATAAACAGTGTGCGGGCGTTCTTCTCCATCCATTATCTGATACCTTGATGTCCAGCACCTGGCCTGAATATAGGCTTGAGATGCGCACACAATCTTGTCTATGATTTACAGTAGAAGACATTTTTGCAGAATCGGCCTCACGCCTTCATGGGTTGAATTTCCCAAGGTCCTCCGGGGTTCTTGGCGAGAGCAATAGAATAAATAGCGCTTCCACAGTCGTGTTATGTGTGTGAAAGATTGCTGCCAGGTTCTCCATGAGGAATTGCAGTGTTTTCCTTTTCCAAGAACACTGTCCAGTGTGTCCACTTGACTGAAGCTCTCGGGGTCAGTCAATCAGCCCAGCAGGGGCTTTGAAGTGCAATCTCTCTATCAAAGCCTTGGACGCAGGCTTCCAGTTGGCATGCCATTTCCGACATTAGTCATGTCGAGTGTGGATGTTGGAAGCGTGTGTGTGTGTGCGTCTGTGTAAGGGGGGTGGTCTCCAATGTCACCCAGTTACTGAGAAAATGTTCCTGAGCTCTAGAGTCATGACATCATCCCATGTTGAGCTCCATTTGTCTCTTCTAATAATACTGTCCTTTCAGTGCAACGGTTCCCAAACGCTGTGCCGAAGGGACCCTGGGACTTAATGACACAAGCACACGTTATTGTTGCAAATAACATCACCCCCATCCAACTCTGTTGTAGAAGGTAAACAAGCCAAAGGGGGATAACACATGTCAAGGACTAATCTCGTCAAAACACAAAGGGAGAAGCGCACACCTAAGTTGGTGAGGTGCTGACCACGCAGGTGAATACTGGTTAAGAAGAAAGAGGCCGCACAGGTCTTCAAAAGAGCAGTACAAAATCTTTCATTTAAACCAACTTTTCGTCTTCTTCAGGGTTTTGACTAATTAGGACTAATCTCGCAAAAATCTTGTTTTAATACAAACAATTGTTATCCGATTTTCCCTTTAAGTTTGCCGTTGTGGAAGAGAAGGACCGACTGTGTGTTTTCTTGTTGCTGTCGGCAGAATACAGTATGCCCTCCTTCTGATGCCACGGATGCTGTGATAGCTTAACCTAAGTCACACTATCATTTGTTTGTGTTTGTGCATGTGTGTGGACGCACGTCCAGGGGCAAGGATATTATTTGGTTAAAACAAAAAGCTTTTTGGTAAAAGGTTACAGCTCTATATTTTGACAGTAATCATTGCTATAGAGCAGGGGTCTTCAACGTTTTCAGGACCCCTTAATCGAGAGAGAGATGAAGCAGGGACCCCCACCACAACCCATAGATACAATATAGTTTCATCGTCTGACAGCACAATCATCAGTGTATTTTGGGTTCATGTAAATTTGTGTTTCCAGATATTTAAGTTAAGTGTCTAGCTGAAAACACATTCAACTTTAATCTTACTATAAATGCGAGAAATCTCTGTGAGTATGTATGTGTATGTATGTATGTATGTGCCCCGCGTATCTCGAGAACCGTTCGTCCCACCGGCTTCAGATTCGGCACGCGCGTTCCCCGCCACGGCGCGGAGTGCAGTGCCGGGCCTCGGCCCGACACGACGCGCGGTTTTCCCGAACCGGGGTGAAACGTTCGGAATCTCCGTATGCGGAGATGATTGTTGACATCAGGCTGTTTCTGAGGAAACCGGCGCAAGCGCTGACTCATTGTGACATCACTTCATAAAAGGCTCTGACATCACGTACGCCACATGAGTCAACAAAAAACGCCATGGTTACATATTGTTATCAGTATGACGTGTTCTGATGGCTGTTTCTGAGGAAACCGGCGCAATCGCTGACTCATTGTGACATCACATCATAAAAGGCTCTGACATCACGTACGCCATCCATAAATGGGCATAAAAGGGAAACAGACAGACAGATACAGAGATCTCCATATCTGATGCGAGAAATCTCTGTGAGTATGTATGTATGTATGTGCCCCGCGTATCTCGAGAACTGTTCGTCCCACCGGCTTCAGATTCGGCACGCGCGTTCCCCGCCGCGGCGCGGAGTGCAGTGCCGGGCCTCGGCCCGACCCGATGCGCGGTTTTCCCGAACCCGTACGAAAGGTTTGGAATCTCCGTATGCCAGAGATGATTGTTGACATCGGGCTGTTTCTGAGGAAACCGGCGCAAGCGCTGACTCATTGTGACATCATATCATAAAAGGCTCTGACATCACGTACGCCACATGAGTCAACAAAAAATGCCATGGTTACGTACGGCTCTTATGACAACAGGTATAATGGGGTTTGCATTAAAGGGTAGGGCATTCACAGAGATCTCCATATATGAGCATAAAATGGATGCCCGGTATGTGGAGCTGATGTCTGACATCAGAGTTTTCCGGAACCGGTACTGTGTCTGCAGAGATCTCCATATATGGGCATAAGTGGACAAAGGCAAACAGATGGTCAAAACGGGTCCTATGACAACAGGTATAATGTTTTCATTAAAGGGTGGGGCATTCATTCCCTATTTCAAATTCGGCACGCGTGTTCCCCGCCGCAGCAGGTAGTGCAGTGCCCAGCCTCGATCCGACCCGATACGCGATTTTCTGGAACCAGCACGAAAGGTTCGGATTCTGATGTCTGACATCAGGGTTTCCGGAACCGGCACTGTGTCTGCATAGATCTCCATATATGGGCATAAAATGGATGCAGACAGACAGATACAGATGTCTCCATATACAGTATGGGCATAAATGGACACAGGCAAACAGATGGTCAAAACGGGTCCTATGACAACAGGTATAATGGGGTTTGCATTAAAGGGGGAACCGGCACTGTGTCTGCAACACAGTCGGAGGCACAGACAGATACAGAGATCTCCATAATGGGCATAAAGGGACACAGACAAACAGATACAGAGATCTCCATATATGGGCATAAAATGGATGCAGACAGACAAATACAGATATCTCCATATATGAGCATAAATGGACACAGGCAAACAGATGGTCAATACGGGTCCTACAGAGATCTCCATTTATGGGCATAAAATGGACGCAGACAGACAGATAACTCCATATATGGGCATAAATGGACACAGGTAAACAGATGGTCAAAACGGGTCGTACAGAGATCTCCATATATGGGCATAAAATGGACGTAGAGTCGTAGACAGACAGATATCTCCATATATGGGCATAAATGGACACACGCAAACAGATGGTCAAAACGGATCCTATGACAACAGGTATAATGGGGTTTGCATTAAAGGGCGGGGCATTCATTCCCTATTTACATTGTTCCCGAGTTGGCCAGGTTACTGACTCGGGCGGCCGAGCTTCTAGTTGATAATAATAATAAAAAATCACACCCAGTGTGAAATGAGCGGTTACATTTATGAGTTAATTTCATAAAGCGTTCCGCAAAGCTTGGACGATGTGACCCTGGGCGAACATTTTCTCGGGACAAACGGTAGGAGCGGTTGGCTCCTTAGAGGAGCACCGCTCAAAACTATTTGTACTTTTTCATGTCAATTCAAGTGTTGTTGTTGTGATTGGGTTGAATGAGGTGATTTGGGGGGCTGGCACCGGACACTCACCAGGAACTTTCGGTTCGGCAGACAACTGCTGTCTAATTGCCTCTATCTTGCTTTATGATCTGAGGGGGGAATCCATAACTTCAAAATGGTTCAGGGAGACACCATGGGATAAAACTTAATCAAGAGTCCTTTTATGTATGTGGGACGAGTTATGTGCCGTATCAAATTAAAAGATTCATACAGTGTAGTAAAATCAGTGGCTGAAACTGATGATGGACAACAAATATGTAAATTAAAATCACCTACGATGCATACTTGTTCATATTGAGCATTAAGAAACCACTGCTGTTTTTTTTCTTGTACACGTAAGTGGACACCTGTTCATCCATTTTGACCAGTACATCTAAGAAGGAAACAGACTCCCTGCTGAACTCTAAAGTGCATTTCGGAGTGCTGGCTATTTCTTTCTAACTATGAATCTTTGTGAGCCATGCACCCGGTAAACTGCATATTATACAAACTGAGAGTGCTTGTTTTTGTTTTCTACTGTCAAACTGACCCATGCCTGACCAGAAACAAATTTGTTATATCAAAATATCCAAAACACAAAAAAAAAAGAAGACCGAAAAAAAGAGATCTACTGATATATCTGAGCTAAATAAACAGACTTGTTTCTCTGACAATGTGTTCTCGCTCTCTCTCCAAATAAACAAAATAGCTTTGTCTCTCTGAGAATGATTGTGTTCTCTCTCAAATAAAAAAAATAATAGCTGTCACTCTCTAGGAAAGTGTTCTCTTTCCCTCTGCAAACCAAATGAACAGTTTGATCGATGTGATGTTAGCAATGATACGCATTTTCGGTTTGTTTATTTATCAGGCTCCTGGCAGTGTGTGCGGATCAGGCTGTGTTGGTAAAGTGTGTGTGTGTCTGTCTGTCTGTCTGTCTGTCTGTCTGTCTGTCTGTCTGTCTGTCAAACCAATCAGAGTATCGGCTGCCATCCTATTAACTCATTCGTAGTTTACGGCCGAGGACCCCGAAGATTTTTCTATGTCTTTCACTGCTGGCTTCTCCTACCTGTTAACGCGTGCGCTCATCCAGTTCCCATCGTTGCTTGATCGGACACTGCTATGCATCGTGTGTTCGCGTATTCCATCAGCTTCTCAAATCCTTTTAAATTTTTCCAATTGATCAATAAGTTCTCCGTCTGTAAGCCGCAGAGTTTACACAGAAAGCTAACGGGCCAAAATAGACGACGGACCATCCGCTTCCGGTTCACGGCCTCAATGTTAACTGGTCCGCTCAATAATGTGTCCGTGTAGAAACCGATCACGGAGCATTAGTTCCGGCCTATTTTGGTTCCGCTTCGATAAATTATTTATTTTTAATTAAAGCTTATTAAATCTTCGGGTTCCTCGGGCATGGCAGGGAAGGGGTACAAAGGGGTATTTTTTTGGCAGAGGTTGAGTTAAGATAAGCGCAAGATGCAGCTCTACTTAAGTGGTGAGATCAAAAGGGAAAGAAACATCACATTGAAAGGAGATGTCCAAGTGCATGCATGGCGGTCATAATTACTAGCCTCTCTGCCAAATTATGTGACTGTCCAAAACACATCTGTGATAGCTCTTAAAGTTGGAATGACACGCCCAAAATCTAATGAGCTAATATTTTTGGTGATGTCAAGTATACCTAGCTTTGATTACCCAATCAAATTAATTTATGTCTGCCTTTGAGAGTAATCAACGGTCCGCTTTAGAAGAAAAGAGAAGAAAAAGAAAGAACGTGAACGCAGCACACACATCTCAGAATTTGTTTCCCTGCAGTGGTTGTGGCCGAGTATGCCTGTCACGTATAGGCCTCATCAGTCATCAACGTGCCTGCAGGAGACGTGTTGCCAGACGTACGATAATTATGGTATTTGTACGATAATTTGACCCTCTGTACGATGTACGATCAATAATTCCAAAAATGCCCAAATGTACGATAATTTCGGCATATCATCAAAAAGAGCGTGAATTCACTATTTTCCCTGGCTGCTGATCTGGGATCTGGTTTGGCTTCTCAAAATAAGCCAGGAAATCAGTCAATCTGACCCTAGATCTGTACTTGGAGGCATTAAAAACACTGGTTGCATCTTTTCAGACCAGTTTCAGGCTTTTATTTGTGTAAGCTCCAAGAAGTTGCCTGCCTCCACACAGCATATCTGATGCGTTTTTGTCACGCAGGAGTCTAAAACGAGGTCGTTTCTTACACTAAAGACGCATTTTTTGGTGAAATTACGTTTTTACGCGAGTGATTTCTCTTTTTTGGCTGTGTACGATAGTTTCATGTCAAATACGATAATTCTGAGCCTCCGGTACGATAATTCAACATTTCCCATCTGGTAACACTGGTGGGTGCTCCGAAAATTCTTTCTGGAGCTCCTAACATTTTAAACTGGTAGCACCAGTGCTACCCTGTAAAAAAGTTAATTTCGAGCCCTGTCAGACAAACGCCAACACATACTTCCAACATAACGTTTCTGTGTTCTGAACGCCAGAAACCCACCCAGTCAGTAATCTGATCAATGAATCTGCCTGGCAACACAGTAGCACAGTCTGTGCCACGGAAGCCACTGAAGCGGTGTACAGGCAGGTACATTTGGCATCTAGTTCCAGAGGTGTTGTCATTTCACAGGTTGAGGTGTTATCATCACAGGTTGTGTTTATGCATGGTCACTGGAGAGGGCCAACCTCCTGGAGGTTGGCTCGTGAGACCATCAGTGGGGGAAAGTTACTAAGCAGACCTACATTTACTTAAGTACAATGTTGAGGTATATTTGTACTTTACTTGAGTATTTCCAATTTCCGATACTTTTACTTTCTACTTCACTCTACTTTCACTCCACTATATTTATTTGAACACTTTAGTTACTAGTTACTTTGTAGATTTTGATTATTATTACAAAACATGTCTTTACCACTTGAACCCTAAACTTCATGGCTAAATTCAGGAAGACGTGGACATGAAAATAGAGCTGAACTAGATCCTGCTATTAAAAAACAAACAAAAAAACAAAAAACATTCACATAATTTAGACAGGACATTGTTCATGACTAGTACTTTTACTTTTGGTACTTCAAGTACATCTTCATGCCAATACATTTTTAATTTCGGAATTTAACTTGTAACGGAGTACTTCTACATTGCAGTATTGTTACGTTTACTGAAGTACAACATGTGAGTACTTTTTCCACCACTGGAGACCAGTAGCCTCTTCTCAGCCAACGCCTCTTCAAAACCATGGCTGCTTTCACTGCTGGCAGAATGAAGCCTGGGCTGATTGCGCTGAATCACGTCCAACATGCAACTTCTGGCCAATCACATCTCAGAAGCGCCGAACAGCCGAACAAACTAACAAACTTTTGGCCCTCCAGAAGTTCTCAATTATGTAATTGGGTAGTTATCATCGTTATTTGTTTTTTACATACAGTGAGCACTTCACACACCAAACTGATGTGTCTTCCTCTGACTACGTCAGGAGATCCGACCGGAAGACGGATGTTAAAAGGTGTTAAAAGTTGCCCCTGCCCAAACCACTCAGAATTAGGCCATATCATATCATATATCAGATATGGACGTACAACGATTGCTAAAGGAGCTGTATCTACCATTACAAATGAGAAAGTGTCTGTCGTGATCTGATCGATCTAGATTCTAGACAATATTTTGTCAGAAGTGAATGTGTACGTGAAATCTGTGCATCTCTCTCTCTTTCCCCTCTCTCTTTCCCCCTCTCTCTCTAGGGCCCTACTTTGTGAAGCCTTTCCCACCTAATTGTAATGTATTCTGTGCCTTGAATCAGGCATGTAAAGCCAGGAAACCTAGTTTGTTTGTTTTAAGCACACCTTGTGTGTCATCACAAAGTGGACCTCTCTGCCATGCAAATGCATTTATCGAAGGAATAATAATGATAATAATGATGCAATAATAAAATATTGAGAGGATATAAATATGCTCCCTGGCCAATATCCCGCTCTCAAGCTGTGGAATGACAGTCAGGAGTACTGCAGTCTCACTCCCCATTGTTTTGCCATAATCTGAAAACGGACTTCTTGGATGCATTTTTCTTTACACAATAGAACACTGTTGTCTGCTTCAGTTTTTGCGCAAAATTGGTTATTCCTGTCAGGGAGTGGTGAGGTAGGAACTGAGGCCAATCACAAAATTGGTGCACCGAATGGCAGCTTTCAGAGGCATTTTATTATCTCTGTCACATTGTTTAAGTGGTCTGGAACCAATGGGACCAAGACAAATATGATCTCACACAATCTAATTCAAAGCTTGACGGCTGGGTACGGCACACATACTGGAAATTAAATGGTGAAATAAAATGCAACAAAGGCCAGCTGATCTTGAAGACCTTTAGCCTGGCCCGTGAACCCCCCGTGAACCCATCAACTGCTCTGTAAATAAATATGAACGCTTACCCACCTTCAAGCTAGAGGCAGGCTGGACAGGGATTACTGCTACTGCTGCCAAAAGCGTCTCAGCAGAATAAAGGAAGTACAATGCTACAGGACGTTCTGGTAACGCTAGATGCTGTAGCCTTGTACGTCCTGTACTTCCAGTCAGACACTTTCATTAGTAGTTTTTTTTCCCCCCAGGCTTTATCTTGTTAGAGATAAAACTTGGAACAAACTAGAGGGCACTCGCTGAGTGATGGACAATGCAGGGCAGGGGTGGAAACATACTCGTGTGGAACTGGTTTTGACAGTAAACAAATATATGTGAGGGGCTCTTGGTGATGACACTCCCAAAGCTTTCATCATTTTTGGCAGCCGCATGTGGCTAAACTAATGGCAGCGATTGGAAATATCACGATCTTGCTGCTGCTAAAGCAGTCACCACAGCCTTGCTGAGCTGCAGCTACAGTATGTTATACAGAATCTTCCGACCCTACTTGCACTCTTGTAGGAAGCAAAGGTCCAGAGGTCACAAACGGGGCTTGGGTACAAATGAACGGGCGGAAACAGGGAGTGGTCCTACTGTATCGCTCTGCGGGCAGCCGCTTATCTCCCGCTGGAGAATCTCTGTTGACCTTGCGACTCTGAATGCATGATGAGGTGGCAGAGACAGAGAGGGGCTTTCTCCCAGGGCCTGTGGGTGCTGGAACATCCATGATGAATGCCACGGCAGAGGGGTTTTTCACTCCTAGGTGGGAGGCTTGGTCAGGGGCCACATAGCTCCGGGTCCTTTTCAGACGAATGCTTCCCGTGCCTGAGTCCCACCACAGCCCTTGTTGTTGTCACAGATGCTGGGCCACAGAAGGCCAAGCATCCTTTTCATACTGCGGGACAGGAGGAGGAGATGGGGAGAGCGGGGCCCACTCTGCATTCCTTTTCCCCAGTGGTGGTCAGTGCTCCCTTATCGCCGGTCACTGGCACAGCGTTACATTATGGGTCCAAACAAGCACCACTTATCTCTGCGTTCTCACCTGATTGTGTGCGACCTACCGTACAACCCTAATTTCTTCAAATATACAGAGAACTTCTGTTAGTGTTGTTACTGATAGTAGTCCTTGCTCGTTCGAAGATCCAAAATTGTGCAGTTCGGGTTATAGGGTGTGGTGTGCACTGTGCACAGTATATGAAGGATTGAATGTAGGAGTCTCAGAAGTAATGTTGGAGAACCCAGACGTATCAGTGATGTCAGTCATATCCAAATTTGGGCACTGTTTTAGCATTCAGCTGTTACCATGGCGGTGACGCATGTGCAGTACAGGCGGTATCAGTGGTGTCAGTTATCTCCAAATGTGGGCACTGTTTAGTATCAGTGATGTCAGCGTGCGTGTATATCAGACAGACATCGGACAGACAGACATTCGGTTGTTTATTAAGCCCTTTGCACACAGGACAGTTGCGTTTTTTTTCGTTTGCTGCATGAATAAAACGCATTGGATTTGGTGTGCAATGCTGTGCGGAATCGGCGCTGCGGATCCCAAAAGGAGTCATAAAAGGAGTGATGAGTTTTTTACCGCATGCGACAAGACGCACAAATCGAACTGGGTTAGATCGAGAAAAAAACGCACGGCCGCAGCCACTCGTCGCACGGCTAATTCGGATTCGGTGTGCATGAGGTCGTACAGAATCATTGTTTTCATTTAAAAAAATGAAATTGTCCGTTTTATCCGTGCGGATAAACGTGCCTGTGTGCAAAGGGCTTTAGTCTGGATGTAAGTATGTGGTGTCTTTTTATGTCTTCCTTTTCGTATAGCTTCTGCAACTGTGTGCCATAGATTGTTGCACAACAGGTGTGTCGTCACAAGCAGCCCAGGGGATAATACGTTTGACTCAGTCCAGTTGTGACTGCTCAGATCAGCCACCATCCACACACACATTGACATTCAGAACAGCCTCTCGTTCAGCAGTTTTTATCGTCTCTCCCCTGAGCCCCACAGCTAGGCCTCCTAGGTGATGGACAGACTTGAGAAGGCTTCATTATCAACAAATGCAATATTTATTATGAAAGCCAGGCATCCAGCAAAGGCAGCGCACTCCTGGCGCACGACCCAACCCCACACCCCCCTCCCCACTACAACTCTCTCAGACTGTTGTTTTTGTTAAGGCTTTTGGATTCATTTCTTGCACTGCACTGTAACTTTATTCTCATATTTAATTTGAATTATTATTTTTAGCTTATTGTCTCCAGGTTAGACTAGGTTGGACCCTGTCTGTCAGTACGTCCGTCCGTCCGTCCGTCCGTCCGTCGTTTTGAACGAATGCCTCGAATCATGAACACAGCGTTAGCCGCGCGATTTTGGTAACATTTTGAACGCACATTCCCACTGGGCCGAGAAAGAAATGCCACTTGAAATCTTTAAAATCTGCCTCATGGTGGCGCCATAACAGGCTGATTCGTTTTTTTATCTGCACTGATCTGTATAAAACGTTTTACGGTATGCACCGCATTTTTCACATCTGCCTTTTATAGCATCACCTGGAGGTTTACTTATGTAAAACATTTTATTTTTTATATTACTCCTTCAGATTTAATCCGAAATCTGTATACATTGGCCATCATTTATCAATGGAGTGTACAAAAACAAAAGTGATAAATCTCACGGCTGAAACTGTCATTTAAATAACACGACCAAACAACGCATGCAAAGCCAATAGGAAAGAATGTCCCCCACCTCGATGCCCATCATGTCCACGTCTTCCTGAATTTAGCCATGAATCGCAAGCAGGTAGGGGCAGTATTTGGTGTGGTGTAGATTAGAATTATTAGCAGATCTACAAGCTCACAGGCTTTGAAGGTATGGAGGTGCCATACTTTTGGTAGCTTTGAAGGCCAGCAAAAACAGGTTTTAATTTAGGACGCATCATCAGTAGTGTTCCTCCAGGTCTTGGGGTGTTTCGGCCATTATACTCTATACACCCTCGCCGTAGGTGGCCAGCTCAGGTTGATCAGTCCCCGAACTTGCGTCATTTTCAATTAGTCATGAGAGTATCGTTCATCTTATGGATGGCAGACTTCTCATGGGACTGTGCAAGGCAGGGGCGTCCTTTTCCCTGAGTCAAGCCTATATGCTGACCGCATACCTCCTGGCTCCAGTATAGGCATTTAGCAGAAGCTCCCAATCCAAAGTCATGAGAGTAGCGTTCATCTTATGGATGGCTGACACTTCTCATGGGACTCAATCAACATCAATACATCAACTGCATAGAGATATCAATCCAGAACAAAGAAACGCAGGTAGCCCAAGCACCCAATCAGCAAAGAATCAGCAAAAAATCAGCTGTGAGCTTGTATATCTGCTATTTTTCAATAGCCAAAGTATAAAATAATTAAGGCCCTTCCACCTTTGACCCTAGTAACTCAGTCCCACCTTTCCCCCCCTTGTGACGCCCCTAGTGAGACAGACAGTGTGGGAGAGAGTTGTTAAGATTGACGGTCGTAGGCCAGGTGCTGTTGGAGCTTCAGGATCATGTTGAGCGACATGGATATATCCTGACTCTTAACTTCAATTTCCCTCCCCGCCATTCAACCATTTTATTTTCGGGAGGCAGGCCGCCGTGATCACACCTGGAGTTAAGTCTGCAGGGGTAACATTTTATGCTTCGCGAAGCATTTGCACATTTGCTTCCCATGTTGGGCTTCGCAGGTATGACCGGTGTGTGTGTGTGTGTGTGTGTGTGTGTGTGTGTGTGTGTGTGTGTGTGTGTGTGTGTGTGTGTGTGTGTGTGTGTGTGTGTGTGTGTGTGTGTGTGTGTGTGTGTGTGTGTGTGTGTGTGTGTGTGTGTGTGACAACCCGGTCATTTACGACCTGACTTAGAATCTTCTCTTTCTCGCCTGTCCTGGCAAATTTCTGAAACGTACAGCAGTAGAGCAGAAATGGAGACCTAATTGCAAGTTCACAAGTGTCCAGCACTTACTTTGTTGAAACTTGTTGCTGATTAAATTGCCCTGAGTGCTAGAGTGATGCTAGAGTTGAGATCATGTTGAGCGACATGGATATATCCTGACTCTTAACTTCAATTTCCCTCCCCGCCATTCAACCATTTTATTTTCGGGAGGCAGGCCGCCGTGATCACACCTGGAGTTAAGTCTGCAGGGGTAACATTTTATGCTTCGCGAAGCATTTGCACATTTGCTTCCCATGTTGGGCTTCGCAGGTATGACCGGTGTGTGTGTGTGTGTGTGTGTGTGTGTGTGTGTGTGTGTGTGTGTGTGTGTGTGTGTGTGTGTGTGTGTGTGTGTGTGTGTGTGTGTGTGTGTGTGTGTGTGTGTGACAACCCGGTCATTTACGACCTGACTTAGAATCTTCTCTTTCTCGCCTGTCCTGGCAAATTTCTGAAACGTACAGCAGTAGAGCAGAAATGGAGACCTAATTGCAAGTTCACAAGTGTCCAGCACTTACTTTGTTGAAACTTGTTGCTGATTAAATTGCCCTGAGTGCTAGAGTGATGCTAGAGTTATGGTGGTAGAAGGGACAAGTAAAGATCGAAGTGGTGTGTGTTTATTGACAGTCGGATTGACATGTTATTAAGCTGAAATAAATTGTGTGTCACACTGACTGAGACTGATGTGGAGAGAGAGCACTGGAGATAAAGCATTAGGCGCACATAATGCGCCTAATCCTGGAGTGAGCTGTTCCCTACACTGCATACCTTTAGCTATAGGGTTGGGCAGTTAACTAAAACATATCAAAACAGTTGTTTAGGTTAATGTTAGATTTTCTTGTATTTCATATATATCAACACATCGACGTGAATTAATTCAAATAGCTTTTTATGATCAAATGAAAAAAAGAAAACCAAGGCACTCTTCTAAATGTTAAAAAGCCTTTAATAAGAATTGGCTAAATCATAATTGAAAAAAGGGTTAAATGTGGGATCACCCACGCGTTTCGGCTCTTTTGAGCCTTCCTCAGGGTGATTTTTATGATAGACTAAATCGATAAACGATTATTATTATACATTGTTTATTAATTGCAATCGAGGCAAGAGTTTGAAATAATTGTGATATTGATTTGAATTCATATCGCTCAGCCCCACCATCAGCACTGATTTAAACTAGCATCAGCCTGAAACCTTGGAGCGAAAGGTCTTCGCCAGGCTGGGTACACAGACAGGACACTTGGAAGCTGCAGGGTGAAACGCGAGGAAGCTATTCGCAAGCTTGTCTATGAAGGGAGCGCTCGTTTTATGGTTAGATGTCACAGTTATTGTCCACAACGCTCAGTTATTGTCCACGACATTGCAAGCGGCGCGAAGGCCAGCGGACCTTGGTCCTGCTCTTCGCCCCCGAGCGCCGCAGGCGCGAGTGGCGGAGCGCCGCGCGAGTTACGAAGCCGTGGTGAATGCAATCGTTATATTTAAAAGCGCACGATAAACGCAATGATAATTGGGTTTTGGTGCACCTCGCGCGGTCCAAGTGACTACAACCGAGCGCTCCCTACGTCCGGTTCAGCCAATCACAGGGGGCTTGGGGGAGACCGGAACCAGACCGGAACAGGGACAGCCTTGCTTATCGGCCAGACAAGGGTGAAACAGCTTTTCTACACCAAAAGGTTGAACACATTTGTGGCGCCCCCTATGGGCAATAGAGAAAGTGCTTTTGGAGGTGCCCTATATAGGCCCATCCACATGCAATTCTAATTTGGGGTTGTTTGGAGGTTGCATTCATCATGCATGCTGTTTCTGAACCTGTGAAAGTCTATGGAACCTGTTCTGTGAGAACAATAGAGGCTATTTAAGCTTTGTACGGCGACGGCAGATGACAACGGCAACCGGAAATGATCATCGCTCGATAGATAAACCTTCCGCCGTCGCGGCCGTCTCTACTACGGCAGGAGCTAGCTTTCCACGTAGCGTCTACAACGTCTGCTGCGTAGACGCGTCGCCATGGGAACCAAAGATTTCAGCGAAAGGGGTGGGACTCTGTCGGACCGCAACAGCGATTACGTCATAGCAGCCGTAGTCCCGCCTCACGTCGCTAAGACTGTCTGTTTGCCTAGACAGTCTTATGGATGTTTTATGTGTTAAACCTTTTCTTAGCTGTGTATAGGTGAACAACGTTCTGATTTTATTCACTTCTTTGTTTCTCGTTTTAATTCTTAGTTGTTTTCTTAATGTTTTATCGATTTTAATATAGCACTTTGAGATTTGCTTCAAATCTAAAGTGCGTTACAAATAAAATGTATTATTATTATTAGTAGAAACGGGCTCCTTAAATTCCCCAGTAGCTGAGCCAAGGCCACGGCCATCTTACTCTGAGTAGAGTTGTGATTCAAAATGCTGTCCAAGAAAAGAAAGCTTGTCGATGAAGGCTGTGTATTCAACTCCACTTGGAGAGACCGCCTTTTCTTCAATAAGTTCAATGGCAAGCCTCTGATATGCTCTGCACAAGTTTGTACAAAGGAATACAAGATTATAACAATGACACTATGAGACGACACACAAAGACATCACTCTTCCTACGGTAATGGGACAACTGTCACCCTCACTGTGAGGTCACTGTTGGATTAACATGTTTCAAATTGATGTAATTAAAAACCAAACCACCACTTGCTCCCCCATAATTTAAGTATTCTCAATTGCTCTAGGAATGTCTCATGTCCATAACAGAACTTTGTAACACGCAGAGTGACGACTCACTAATAAGGTTTGTTTGTTGTTTGAAAACAAACAAAACAAGACTGCACCTCTAAGGAGCAAACTTGCGCCTTTTATCAAGGTAGTCTCCAGGTATATATCCTCTCCAGGTATATATGGATATATATACCCGGAGAGATAGTCTCCAGATATATATCCTCTCCAGGTGTGTGTGTGTGTGTGAGTGAGTGAAGAGATGGTGCAGTGTAAGTCGGTATTTTACGTCCAAGGGAACCGGTCTACTGCCAGTTTTCATTGTAGTCACCTAATCAGAGACTAATTAAACTACCTGGACTTGCTGATATGAATGCTAGAATGGAGAGGATATATATCTGGAGACTATCTCTCCGGCCCGGGTATATATATCCATATATACCTGGAGAGGATATATATCTGGAGACTATCTGGAGACTATATCTGGCTATACACCTTGAGAGATAGTCTCCAGGTATATATCCTCTCCAGGTATATATATATATATATATATATATATATATATATATATATATATATATATATATATATATATATATACAGTATATATCTCTATATATTTTCTCCAAGGTTTACATATTATATATATTATATATTATATATATATATATCTATTATATTTAAGTATTATATATAGTATACTTCAGTGTTCCAATGTGTGCCACAGACAAAAACCTTCAACTGAACGCAGTACTTGCGCCTCATATTTTATATGGGCGCAAGTAACAAAACAGCTCTGGCTGCAATCCACACAGGGACTTATAATGGGAATTATCATTTGAATATGTGAATTAGGTCCTGGGTTGGCCAGACTTTTAATTAGGACATTAACATTTTAGAGAATGGGTGTTAATGACAATTAAAATATGCTGTGCGACGGACAATATAGTCTCTCTTTAAAAACTCTGCAGATGGAAGATGTGGATGCTGATGGAGGATGTGTGTGGGGGGGGGGGGGGGGGTTGCCTGTGGACCCGCAGTCCACACAGTTGAGAGCCAGAGATAATTAATTACTTGTCTTTTTACGTTATTACATTGTTGAATATTTCCCACTTGCGGGAGGTATAGGCTCTCTTTCAGTGCACTTACAGCATCTTAAGTTTAATAAAGCATATCTTCCTAATTTACATCACTCTTATTTCCCCTTTGTACGTCTGCCTGACTCTATCTCTCTCGCAGAATGTCTGCATCTCTCTTGTTCTTTCTCGCTGTCTATGCAAAGCTCAAGGCATTTGGCAGCTGTAGATGATCAGCGGCGTCTGAATGCCTGCTTCATTGTACTGTAATCATGTGAAGATCAAGAATGGCCTGCTTATTATGACTTGTACTGTTGCTCAATAAGAAAATAAGTTATTTTTCTGTATTCCGTCCTTTATTCATTTTAGTTGAGATAAGCTTTATCAGTGGTTGTTATCCTTTCAGATACCATCAATCCATACTATTAAACTCTATGTTATCTTTCCTCTTTAAACCATCCAAATCCTCTGTGGGTTATCCTTTCATTGAACTGTGATAAGGACCACAGAGTCTATAGTCTATTATTTATAACTGCCACAGGGTGATTTCATCAACACATTTTGATTTAGAATTTCCCTCCCCAATGCCTTTAGATTTTGTCTGGGGAAACGAGCCGGAGAACTTCTAAACGGCACCGAATGAAATGCGCACAATTTCCACAAATGGGGAAATTGTAAGAGGGACATTTGACCATGTCTATGTAATGGCGTGATAATGTGGCTATCAATCACGGCCTTACATTAACATTGCACAGAGACAATAATGGAAGAAGCACTTGCTTCTGGACCCAGAAAGGCGCGCCCTGCTGCGTCCATGGTTCCGAATCAGATAAGTGTCACCTTGCAATGAGTTGAAAATCCATACTTATAGGGGCTATTTTGGTGACACTGGGCCCCTGTTGTGCCACAGAAATAATTATGCAGAGTTGACAATAGACCACTGTTAAATCAACATTAGCATGCAGATTCCCGGGTGTACCGCTACACCACTTCTGCCAGTACAGTGTGTATATTGTTTCAGAGGCAGGAATGCACTGGATGCCCTGTGCTGTGGGAGCTACAGTAGCTAGTAGCATGGCAGTTAGCTGTTAGATCAGAGCCATACAGGAAAAAGCTTGTATGTCTCAGTTACAGCAACAGACGTGCTGGCATGTGTGATACAGTTTTCACATTGTAATGCTGAAGAGCACACCTCATCATTTGAGCTGTTGAACTTAACATCGAATATGTCTGTATGTGGGTCACATACTATCATCCAAGATGCAACTTTCCGTTGCAAGTTGGAAGATATTTTTCTTTCTATTTTGTTTGTGTGCAAGTATTGTGGCGTAAACATGTTGAAGAATATTCAACATGTTTTCCTATATTGCGATTGTAAATCCAGTGTGACGCGGCAAACTGAATTAGGAGGTGAGCGTATTGTTGCAACTTTCAAAGATGTGGTATGTGGGGTAACCGATGTGCTGTGCATTCACTGTGAAATGGTGTGTGGAGCCGTGGACTTTAAGGTATTCTACTTCTTCAGTCATGATCAGCACATATTTACATTGTTTTGTCATACAAGACTGGAGGGCGACTGAATGATGGTTGAAATCATCTCCAAACATTGGCCAAATTGTCAAATAATATACAGTAAGAACACAACAAAATATTTATATGTGGAAGTGAGTCAAGCTAAATCTAATGCCTCAACTCCTACTATTTATTCCAAGTGCTTAAAATATGATTATTCTGGGGGGTCGTGGCCTGAAAAGGTTGAGAAGAACCACTGCTTTAGTAACATCAGGTTAGTATGTATGATGGTTCAAGTGGGAGCGCTTGCCTCTGCTGGTCTCCGCTGCAGCAGGAGTGGCAGGGCAGGGCCCTCTCCTCTCAGAAAGGCCCCATTGTGCGGCCGGTCCCCACTGTGTGCCATGCAGGCCCGAGCCCATAGATAACCCTTGTTGTTTCTGCGCAGGCCTGGGTGAGGCAGATGTGAACCAGAACAATGGCTGCGTGTCGGAGACGCCGGCGGTGACTGACTCCACGGGCGCTGAGGGCTCCCACGGATCCTGGCCCGACACCAGCACAGCTGACCCTGACGACGCCACGCCCCGCCCCCATCTGGTCCGCCTCTTCTCCCGAGATGCCCCGGGACGAGAGGATAACACCTTCAAAGACCGCCCCTCCGAATCGGACGAGTTGCAGACCATCCAGGAACACAGCGGTGCGGGTTCAGAGTGTGGTTCGGAAAGCCCCGAACAGGACCTAGAGTAGTGTCGCTTTTTGTTAACTTTGCTTCCTCCTTTCCTCTCTCTTTTTCCTGTCTCTCTGTATCTCTCTCTCGCTTGAGAGGTGAGAATCCCCTGCGTTTTACGAACCCTTAATAAGTTACTTCCCGAACCCAAAACCACTACCGCCATGGCATCCACAAGCACCGGACAGGGCGCCTTTGGGCTGGGCAGGAGGAAGAAGAGCCCCGGCCTGTTGGATTCCATTGGAAAGTTCTTTGGCGCAGACAAGAAGAGGAAGAGCAAGGTGAGGAAGGAGGGAGGTTTGATAGGACGTTTGATACTAAGTCCTTTTCTGACGGTACCATCATTTTTATTCTGCTTTCTGTTTTTCACTCCCAGTCTGTCTTAAGAAGAACTCAGACTTCACTTATGATTCTTTATTTTAAGCTGTGGTGTTAGAACTTATTTACGGTATATGCTGTACTATAGTAAACCGTATTATCTGGTATATATGTTTTTATTGTTGTTTTTTTAATCACATAATTTTTTTGTTGTTTTACTGCCTTTCGTAATGTGCCAGATTCCATCATTGTCCTAAAATGTGTTGTCTGTGTAATAATGGCATTGATTAGAGGTAACACCGAACACTGGAAAATAGCTTTGGGCGTGGTTGAGGTCTTTCTGTGCTACAGTGGCATTTGAGTCGATGATGAGTTGATGACGAAATGTCTCTTTTTATTTTATTTTATTTTATTGGGGGGGATGGTACTGACATTTCTGTTCTTTCTTTTATCTTTTATGAATATTTTTGTTTTAAACTAAATGCTTGTGGTACGTGATGTAGCCACCATGGTTGAAGTGAATGGTAGTAGTATTTGTTCCGTCGTATCTTCCAGTTGCCAAGGCTGTTTGATTTATAGTATGTTTTTACTTGTATATTATGTAAAACTGGAGCTAATGAAAGCTGGAAGAGAGGAGATGTGATGGTACCCTCCCATACGTCACATACTAGGTGTAATGGAAACAGGTTTTGGGAATTCTTATATTAGGTACGCTGTAGAGAATCATATCTAACATTCAAACTACTCTGATGACACAGTGGGTTAAGCAGTCATACGGTGAAAGTGAAACACTGAAAATGTGATAAGTTGACTATACAGGGAATTGAAACAGTATGCATTGCATGGACTTTTAATACACTGACTTTGGGGAGTTATACAAGAGCATGGCCCTCTCCTATTTCACAAAGGCTGGTCTATGACCACATTATTCTACAGTATATACTGTATATATAATAAAATAGAAGATATGTTGTATATTATACAAATATATATATTTATTAGTACGGGAACATGTTATACAATCCTGTGTGGGGCTATATAAATCATAAGCAGCTGCATTGCGTAGTAGTGTATGAGAAAAGCTCCTTAAGAGTTCCTCTTGAAGCATAGTGATATCATGTGGTGTTTGAGACTACATTTCTTTGTTACTCTGCAATGCGCTAAAAGCCAAACCCCAAAGCCTCTCTGTGTGCTACCAAAGACAGGAGATTGAATTGTTCCTGTGCTGTAAGCCGTATACAGAGATAGTATTTATCTTGAATCAATATAGTGTAGAGACGGAATTGGTAATTGTTCTAAGGGAAAAGGTACGATGTATTGCACAGTGAACTAATATATCCTCCTTTATAAGATCTGTTGGCTAGCATTTGCTTTCCCTGTGTATTATCAATATTCTACTGATATTGGCAAGCAGCGAAATATGCATTTTCCTTGGCCTTATGTAAACGATGAAAAAGAAATGCTTTAGAAACGGGGACGGAAATGTTGTGCTAGTTAAGAATATTTCCTTTCGCCTCCATTTGATTGAGCAATTCATTTGCTTATCTGGATTTTTTCACTCGATAAAAACATTCAGGGAAATGTTATTAAATAGACAATGGGCAGCCTACTTGCAAATGAGCTTTGACTGATTGATTGAAATCTTGTTTGAAGCTGCATTTCTTTTGGCTGGCTCAGACTTTATGTCCAAACAAAATGTTATGTTGCTTTCCAAATTGGTTACGGTACTTACAAAGCTAACTGTAACATGCACCGGTACAGTACTGCCCTACAAAGGCTGAGTGCAGTAACTACGTTTTCGGACACACCTTATTTGTGTCGCCCAAAGGTCAAATTAGCCTTCATGATATTGGGGGATGAGCAATTAGCTCAAGAAAGGATATAAAATCAGTGTAATATCACTTAAATGCCTTTATCTTAAACCCATTTTTTTGTGAAATTCAGGAACGTAGTTACTGCACTCTGCCTTTGTAGGGCAGAGTAGGGTATTTATGATTTCGCCAAAGGTTTGCCTTCAAAGTGTTAATCTCAAGTATCTACAGACAGGTTCGCCCACCTCCATTGCCTCAAGCAGGGAATAATCTGCAATAACACTTTGCTGTGAACATTTTCAGAGAATTCAACAATATAAGAGATGTATATATTTTTTGCTCTAGTTCCAACAAAACAGACTATCTCTAGGCTATACACAGATCGTCCTGTAAAACCTTTTGCATTATAAAAATAGCACGCAGTATTAGAGGAGACCACCGGAGATCGTGTTGTACGTATTATGTGCCATTTGGAATTCTGTGTTAATTTCCTTTCCATTCAGTCGAGAGATGAGTTGTTTCAACAGTTGACTAATAGTCAGATGGTGGTAGACAGCCATTCACACCTGTCGCACCTTTGTCCTAATTTCCTTTTGTACAGCTTCCCCTTTTCTATTCATGTTTTGGAGTTAATTATTGAGTTATCTGGCATTTATATATCTATATATTTGCTTTCTGTCAGTCCTGACTAGAGTCTGGACCTTGGGGAGAAAATTGTTGGATATCATATCTGTTTCATAAATTGTGAGATATCGCCAGAAAGAAGTTTAATAATAATGAAATAATGGAGTCTCAGGAAATTAGACCACTGCAAAGCCATCTGTATGCTAATAATAATGCCTGATGTATAATTGATTGCACACTGTGTCGCGCACCTAAATAACTGATTTACAAGCTCACTACGTGTAGCTCAGTCGGTAGAGCTCTTGCCTTTGTACCGCAAGGTCATGGGTTCGATTCCGGGCACCGTCAACTCAGCGTATGAGTAGCACGGCTTGGCAAGTCGTGCGGCAAGTACTGGGAGCTGATGGTAGGTGTGGCGCTCCACCTCAGCAGTCCATCTCCCAGGGGTCTAGCGCATTGTAACGGGGACAGACTCCCGCGTGTTTCCGGCTGATACCGACAATAAGCCACTCCCGACCTACTTACGTGTCATGCTGTGACACGTTGTGAGGTTGTAGAACTACTGTTTTAGGTGTGCAACAAACACCGGCACACAACTAAGGCTTTATTGGTTTTCATAATTGGTTTAAATTCTATGGATAATGTGCTTATTTGAAGAATAGCTGAATTTGCATAAACATTAGCCATACACGGAGAAAAGCTTAACAACTAAAGGCTGTTTGGAGTCTTAATTAGCATATTAAATTGTGGAATCGCAAACTGAGTAATCCAACAGTGTGGGCGTTAGCACTGTGGGCGTTTTAAAACCAAAATTAATATGCTGCACTCCACCGCAGTGTCTTGGTAGGAGGGGAGGGCTCCCCGCATAAGATTAAGTTATACTTTGTTACACGACTTAGTCACTCAAGTAAACTCAATTGTATTGTCACGTAACAGGTTTACACGTGTCAAGTGGGTGAAATAGATTTTTCCCGGACATGCTCCATCATTGCAGTGTCATGAAGGTGGAAAGAGAAAGACAGGTCAGACATCAGTATGGTCTGGAGACAATCTGATGGTTGCCAGGTCTTATGATGGTCAGGTTGACAGATGAAAATGACAGACGAAAATGAGCGACATGGTTGTGTGACAGAGTATAACTTAACACATACGCAAGCTAAATTTAGCACAACTCAGGTTCACGTGTGTCTTCTAACCAGTCAGAGAGAGCGTGTGTGTGAGTGTGTGTGTGTGTACTCGCGTGCCTGCGTTTGTAATACTTTGAGACTTCCAGTCAATGCTTGTAATGTTTTTACTGTCTTGACCAATGCCCTGTTCCCAACCCTGACCCTGTTCTAAGCTTTGGAATGATTGCTTGATTAAAACGTCTTTAACACAACATCCTCTGCATTGTCTCTATGTTTCAGTTCTTAACCTCTCTGCTAACAAACAACAGACAAGCGGCGCTACAAGACAGGTGGATCGGTGTCAAGTCCTGTAGGTTGAATAGTTTAGTTTAGTTTATTTGCACAGTAATGAGCATACAAGGATACAATAATGACACAAATAATAATAACTGTGGCTCAGGAGGTAGTAGAGCATCTTGGGAATTGGAAGGCTTGCAGTTCAATCCCTGGCTCCTCCTGGCTTTGACTTTTTAAGCAAGGCACTTAACCATTTAGTGCTTCCAGTGAGCAGGCTGCATGAATGGGTGAATGTAATGCACATTGCAAAGCACTTTGGAGAAAGGTGCTGCTACTGTATATAAATGCGCCGTTTACTAGTACATTTAATATAAAATCCTCTCTGTATAAATAGAGTGTTTATTCTTTGTTCCCAAGCAGTGCTGAACAATTTACATTTCTCATAGTTGTGAAATGTTGATATGCTTTCAATGGCTTTGCTCAAATTTACATTTCATTTGGAAGATTTATTTTTGCCAGCTTAATCCTGTCTAGTATTAACAAATGGGCAATGTTATGCTCCTGGAGACATTTGAAACATTCCTTTGTGCCAAGCCTGTTTACTGGAAACCATAGGAGTTATGGCAGTGGGTTTATCCCAACAGCGAGCCGCTAAACGGCTCACTAAATTCGCTTAGAATAACCCTGTAGTGAAGCACAGACAGAAGGCATGAATGTCTTGTGGTGTGGATGCTTTTGCATCTCAGGGGAACGTTCCCATTGCTGTAAAGGTGTTTTCAATGCAAATGTTTACATAAAGCTTATTCATGAGCCATGAAACGATGTGACCTCAAAAGAAAAGTAGTTTGATTTGCACCCTATTGTGCCAATTGTATTGTTTTATTCAGAGAAATGAAAATAGCTTGCTTCATATTATTTCCTTGAGATGCAGATTATAAAAAAAAAAATTCTCACTATTGTTTCATTTACAATTTCCATTTAGGATCCATATTCACATCCATATTCATCGTTTAATTTATTTTTCAGACAAAGGCAGACACCCTGAGCATTGTGAGAGTAACTTGCTTTGTTATCAGTTATTAGTTTGGTATGAAAACCTCTGAAGGATAGGACAGTTTGTTTTAGTATGCATCTTTTCACATAATACATGCTAATTAAGTGAAAATGCAAGTCAAAAGTGACTCGGCTGTGTGGATTGAACAGTCCCTCAACTAGTTCAAGTCCAAAATGAAAAACGGTAAAAGGATGTATTAATGTTTACTGCATGTGTGTGTTACCTATATTTGAACCAGAAATAAAATGCTTTCCTTTGTGTATTCTTTTATACGTTTTTGGGCCATGCAACTGGTTCCACTGTGGTTATTCACTGCAAGGTAGTACAGTACGCCACATTTGTCTCGCTGTGAGGTTTTGGGGAATCAAACTACTCTATAGCTGCACTAGTTGTGCACATAAAACAATTGGCCAAATGTCTTTGTTGTGTACACGATGGCAGGTGGCCATTTCTGTGCGATTCCGTGTTATGAGAAACAATGTTCTGGTCCTCTCAGACTGATTGCCTTCCTGAGTGAAGTGCAATCTCCAGTGGATTTCTGTTTCACAGCCTAGTGTCAGACCCCAGCATTAATGTCCTCAACATCGATCGGCTGAGTTCCCGCTCTACCTGATAATACGAGAGATCGTTTGTTCTCCTGAGAGGTAATAACATCGTTAAAATATAGAAAGTAAACAATGTTTACAGTATAATACTGTATATATGAGTACGGTAAGAACCATTCAAGAGGTTTTACGGCTCCAGATGTGTGGAACCTAGCTGACGACAGCTGGTAGCATTCATAACGTTTTTCATGTGACGTTCAGGGACATAGTAGCTAAATGAGGCATTAAAAAATTACAAATTCCTATCGTATATCTTAATTACAATGAAATGAGGTTGACATGTTTTTTTTAAGGGCAACAGTTTTGCACATACTCCTACAGGCTGTCAGCCGGGACGTGTCCATGTGTGGACGTTGCTGGCCTGGCCTGCGTATCGTACCTTGTCTAACCACTCAGCTATGACTGCCCCCAATGATCATCTCAGTATACATTATTGAGCATCATCCATAATAAAAATGGATTCCATGGCCTAACATTGACCTCTGGGGTTAACGTTTAGATCATTAACCAGTTCAAGGGAGAGACATACATATATACTGTAGACCTACATACACACATATGACATAACATCTTTGCTGTTGGGCAGCTTGTCTATTACTTGAGAACCTGAGATCCAATGGATCCTTAGTAGTTGTTATTTAGTCATAAGCTCTTGTTAATACTTGTCATTGTTATAAACACCACACATACATAATGACTTCCGACCTTGTGTCCATATTACTTATTATGCGATACTGTCATGCAACAAAGTATAAAATAATAGGGCATTCATGTAAAACAGATGAAATATGGAAGCAATAATACATAACACAAAATGTTAAACCTGGCGTGCAGTGAATCTGGATCAACCTCCATATTATTCTCTCAACCTCAGAGAATATATGTGCATCCCTGTCTAAACAAGTGGCACTGGCTCATTGTGAGATCAATTCAGAGTAGCAAGTGGTACAGAGCGAAATCATTTAAACTATCCGGGAGATAATCTTGCATTGGCTTGTTTGCATCTAAAAGATGAAAGCGTTCATGTGTTGTAGGTGAAATAATTTGCGGTTACATAACATCGCTGTTCTGTTCAACAATATTTTGTCAAGTTGACCCTGTGGGGAGATGAGATTGCGCTCTTTTCAAATGCATGCACTCACATCCTACCTTCTCTCTTCAAACATCAAAGGGATTATCAATGATCCCTGGCCTGCTCCTCTCTCCTAAAAGGACATTATTAATGTGAGAGTCTCTGAAACAGCAACAAACTCCTTGCTTTTCAAAGTGGGCTGTGATCCTCAAAGCGTATGGTTTTCAAATATTCATTTTATTAAAACAAAAATTTTGACCAGTTTGGTGTTGTGTTATTTTAGTTTTAGTTAGATTTGAGTGCACTAGGTACTTTTAATGTATTTTTTATTAGTTTTGGTCTCTCAGGTATTATGGGGAAAGCATTGATTTATAGAAGCAAGGGTATGCATGACTATAAAACTATAATTACTACTGCACTATTAAATATGAAAGAAAACTATAACTAAGATGATTTTAGATGCAGTTCTTTTTAGTTTCAGTTAGTTTTGCATTGTTCATTAAGGTTTCATTCAGTTTTAGTTTAGCCTTTTTTTTCCACAAACAATTATCTTGTCTTAATTTCATACAGCATTATATAACTTGGAGTGGGAATTGAATGGAGAAAGCTATTTAGAGCCATTGTCAGAGAGGTAATTTCACATTTCTGGACCTGATAGCAAACACATTAAACTTGAAGGGTGGCTGTGAGCACAGTTCTGTTAGTTTAAAGCTTGTTACAGAAGATCACTATTTTCTTTAGCCTATTTTTTTAAACAATATGTTTGTTGTTTTTTCTTTTTTTTTTCTTTAATAAACTTATAGGACATGACAAGGAGTATTACATAAAAGCAATAAACAAAACAAATGCAAAAACAAAAACAGCAAAAACACACACACACTCAAAAAAAAAAAAAAAAAAAAAGAAAGAAAATAGATAGCCTATTACTGTTTATATGATCTTCTCTCTCTCAACTACAATATCAGATAGATTCTCGGGCCAGACTGGCAGTGTAGAAGAAAGGCACTCTAACGTCAAAATGAAATTGGACGAATCTCGCACTCTCGAGTCTCCAGAACATCAATTATCGTCTCTTTACCATTGTTTCTTCTCCCTAATTCTGTCTGTCCCGCATCCAGATAGAATGCTGTTTGCTTTCATGTTTTCCAGTTCCATAGGGGGAACATATTGCACATGCACACACACAGACACACATCAGGTCACACATATCTAAAAGTGCATGGAACTGGCGTGCACACACACACACACACACACGCACGCACGCACACACACACACACACACACACACACACACACACACACACACACACACACACACACACACACACACACACACACACACACACACACACACACACACACACACACACACTCCGCAACTGGATTTGTCATAACATGACTCGACTGTGTGTCTTCGTCACAACCCAGTAGCCTAGGACATCATTAGGCAGAAGGATTCCTTAATGAAGTCTGTCTCTGTTTGGGAAAGCAGCTGGGAAGAACACAAGGTCACACAGTCACTCATGCTGTCAGCATAAACAATATAAATAATGGTAGTTTCCATTGACATGCTGTCCAGCAACAATGGATAATTACCAATAAAACATTTATTTGATGTTTTTCTTTGAGAAGTCACAGACTGTGTGGAAGTTAATGTCCAATTTATGATCTGATACGTTCTCAGTGTGGCGCGCCAAAAATAGCCGATCTACAAGCTACAAGTTCACCCATTGTGAGCTTGTAGATTTGCATTTTCATAGTATAAAGTTTAAACCATGCTTAAACGGAACCCCCTTGACAGTTCTGTGAGCAGTGATTGGGTTTACATTTTCCACTGGCATTTGTTTGACAGCTTCAGTGACGAGTAGCCACATATGGTTACATGTCAAATCCCTCTTGGGTTCAAACTTCAAAATAAGCTTTCGAATCATTGGAATTCACGAGGAGAGACTGAAGAACTGATGACAACCATGAAGTACGGAAGTACTCCGTGACACAAATGTGTCCATCTTGAGTTTCAGGTGGCGTGTTCAAGCCCGCAACTTAAAGTTAAGTTTTGAGAGGCAATTTCCCAAGAAAGTATTAAAAGGTTCTTGGGGGAATCAGCAGAGTGAAAAAGCGATGACAGGCATGAGAGTAGGCTACTCTGTGGCTCAAGTGTCCATCAGAAGTGTCAGGTTGAGTGTTCAAGCCTGCAACTTAGGTTTGAGTTTTGAAAGCCAATTTCACATGGAAATATTAAAAAGTTCTTGGAAAATGAGTAGATCCAGGATGGACAGACAGGCAGGCAGGCAGGCAGGCACGCACGCACGCACGCACGCACGCACGCACGCACGCACGCACGCACGCACGCACGCACGCACGCACGCACGCACGCACGCACGCACGCACGCACGCACGCACGCACGCACGCACACACACACACACACACACACACACACACACACACACACACACACACACACACACAGTATAATTTTAGGTCCTCCCCTGAGGAAATATAGAATCCAAGATATAAAATGAGTGCATGAAAACTGACTGCAACTGAGGCTGAGATAGCGGCTCTACAGAGCTTTTCAAGCTTAACTCAGGAAATCCACACAAAACTCCCTTTATCTGTAGAGGCACTTCTAGCATTATTATTACATTGCAACCGTATGGTCAACGCACTTGAACTAAACATTCCTTCACACAACGCATCGCTTCGTGCCACATAGTGAGCTTGTAGATCGGCTATTTTCACTACTAACATTTGTTTTCTAATTCATGGAATTTCTTAGATTTGTCTTTGATTTCTTCATGAAATTATTTAAAAAAAAAAGTACACCCTCCTCAGGCCAACTCTAGAAAGAACAGAAGTCCCAGGAATGAGTTTTTAGAATACATTTTAGGCATGGCTTTGGTGTGGTTAAAATGAGATTATATTAGAGGGCGTTCTGTTAATTCTAAGAGGGCCATCTACTGACGACTCATGTTGAGATGACAAATTGGCTTTTGATGAAATTTTGGACTTTTGCCATCCACAGAATTCTCACCTTTTAAGCTGAGTGGTCACTACTTTACCCAGGAATGAGCTTGACCCACTTCAAGCCTGCTAAACTGCACCAGACCAAAGTAGGAAAATGCCATCATAGTTAACTTGCAGTTTCCCTGCAGGGATAGCATGTTCACAGGTGGTGAGACGGAATACATTTTCATGTGAAGGAAATAAAGGCCATAAATGCCATAAAAAATAATATGGTGTCTACATTACGTAGACTGTTTTCTGTTATAAAAAAGTTTACTTTGATATACCATCTATAAAATATTGTTTTTAGGACTGCATTTAATTGAATCACTATTTCTTAAAGAATTGTTCATTTTGGTTGGCAATTAGTTACACATCTTTGTAAAGATCAAGCCTTAACAAAATAAAGCCATCTTTAATCCTCTCTGTCATTTAAATTATTGGTTTTCTTGGCTACACGTTCTTTTAATAAGCTAGAGCCACAAACAAGAAAATGCTGCCAAATCTAACTATTCATTTATGTAATTTAATTGGGTTTTTAATGATTCACTTGCACTTTTGCCACATCGCCTTTAGGAAATGTGTGTGTGTGTGTGTGTGTGTGTGTGTGTGTGTGTGTGTGGCCATTTCCATGAGAACGCTATGGCAGCAGGGGATGTTCCTGCTCCTGCCCCCATTCTGTGAAGTGGGGACACTGTGGCCCCGCAAGATGAACCCTGATGTGCAGTGCTTATTTGTGTCAGCTTGGAGTGTGGAAAAGAGTGCACTCCACAGGCTTGGTGCTTACAGTGGTGTCGCATATAGAAAATACCTGCTCTGTTTTCTGTCCACGACACCGGTGCTGTGTCCGCGTAAACCAAAGAACAGGGATTAGCCTGTAGAGACAAGATGGACCTTTTTATTGATCCCGGGATCATACTAAGCCATTATCTATATTCAGGCCAAGGACCCCTTAGTTGAGAGAAAGATGAAGCAGGGACCCCCACAACCCATAGATTCCATATAGTTTCATCGTTTGACAGCACAATCATCAGTGTATTTTGGGTCCATGTAAATTTGTCTTTTAACCACTTGAACCGTCAATGCTTAATAAACTTGACCTTTCACTCTGTACTTAGTCTGCTCTTTTTCCCCTCTAGACGAAACCTCTTTGCCGAAAATACTCTACAAGCTCTGTGAGCTTGTAGATCTGCTATTTTTAGCTAAAGTTCTCTGAATATTGACGCAAGGGTTCAAGTGGTTAATATAGAAAACGAGAAAGATTTGGAGGACCCCCTGTAGTAACTCTGAGGACACCCTAGGGGTCCCGGAACCCCTGTTGAAGACCCCTGATCTATATGCTCATACTATTTTCTTGTCGTCCCTTCTGTCTGTCCTCTCCTCTCCTCTCCTCTCCTCTCCTCTCCTCTCCTCTCCTCTCCAGGGGTCTTTCCGAAGCACCGCTCCCAAAGCCGCTGCTTCCCCTCGTAAGCGCGGGACAGAGAATGCCGTGGTGCACTTCTTCAGGACGATCGTGAGTGGAATGCTTCTGATCCGTGTCTTCTCTTGTTGCATTTCTCCAGCACTTCTTCACCCCGTCTATCACTAACTAAAGTGTCACTTATTGTCGAGGTCTCTTACTGTCTTGTGTGATTAACTCCTTCTCAGGTGTCCCCTGCCCCTGCCAAGTCCAGGGTGAGTCCCCTGCTTATGTGACGTATATATTCCCTTTATCCAGGTTAAGCCTACTATTTAGTATCTACTAAGCAGTACATAATAACATACTATTTATATATAATCTTTATTAAGGAATCTCACAGGGGGTCCATATCAAAAAACAACAACAACAGTACAGTATACAAGAAACATAAAATACATAAAAACACATAACAGACTAGTGCTGTCAGTGTACCACAAAAAGGCTTCTGCGCCAATGGCGCCACAGAGTTGAGCTATATCTAAGAGAGACCCCAGGGTCCGTTATCTTCATTATAATATAATTCCCAGAATCATTTAATCGGCACATGAATCTGTACATCAGATTTCTAAGAAGGGCTTTAAAGCTAGGTAACCCCAAACTGACAAATAATTGGCTGGCGCTGTGCCATCTAGGCACACGCATTAACAGCCGCAGAGCATCATTGTATGCCACATTCAGTCTTTGTAAAGATTTAACCTTGTACCTGCCCCACAGGTGAGCAGTGTACAAGGGTGTGCAGTACGCTCTAAACAGAGAAGCTTTAACATCAGAGGAGCACATGTGGAATCTTTTCTTCAGCATGTTTGCTTGTGCATAGAGCTTACTACATTGCCGATGAATATCTCTGTCATCTGACAAATCATCTGATATATAATGTCCGAGATATTTAGTCTCATTACATATCTCCAGAGCTTTGTTACTCAGAAAGAACCGAGGGAAAACTGACCTCCGATCATCTTTAGAGCGCACTATCATGATGTTACTTTTTTCTGCATTGTACTTGATATCAAATTGTTCTCCATACCGAGAGCATATTGAGAGTAGCTCTTGTAACCCAGCACTGCATGGGGAAAGTGCCACCATGTCATATTTAGTATGCTATTGTGTGATTTTGGACAGGGCCAGCGTCCAATATCACATAACTACTACATACTAAACAGTATGCCAAATTACTTTTTAGTATGTCCGAAGTGAAACCCTACTGCTTAGCAGATACTAGATAGTAAGCTGAAATTAGCATACTGTGCAGTAGTAGTAGGTTGGTAATTAGTTTCGGACACACCCTACCGAAGGTCATTTTCACGGCAGCCATATTGACATAAATAGTTGTGTAATGTTAGTTGTGTACTGTAGGTGTTACCAACGATACTAATTTGGGTTGTGTTCCATTCAGGTCAAACAGTCAGGGTGCAGCGATCGTTCATATCAAGGCTCTGAAAGGCTCTGTCAGGGTTCCCACCCATTTTTACCAATTCATTTCCAAACCTTTTCCAAAACTTTTCCAGAATATTTAACACAATTTCCAGGACTATATAACAATAATTCAGCTCAATAACAAGTCGCTTACTCCTATGCGCAATGCCCAAAGACAGGAAGTGTACGCCAGTGGTTCTCAACCTTTTCAGGCCGTCACCCCCGAAATAATCATATTTGAACTGAGGACACTGACGAGCACTACAAGTTGAGGAATTTTGTATAACACGGTTCTATTGTGAAAATAGCCGATCTACATGCTCACAAGTGAGCATGTAGATCTGCGAGCATGTAGATCTGCTATTTTCACAATTTCTGCCTCTAATATTTGACAATTTGACCAATGTTTAATTTGTCATTTCAGAGTTATTAACAAAATCAATAACCAAAGACAATGCATGGCTATTTTTTCCAGGACCTTCCAGGACCCTTGATCAATTCCAAAACTTTTCCAGTACTGGAAAAATATTTTTCTAATTTCAAAATATTTCCAGGAATTTCATGACCGTGGGAGCCCTGCTCTGTTAATAAAAGTAAAAGTATCATTAGTAACATCTGTACATGATGTAACATTGTGCTACTATTTATCTCAATATGGCTGCAAAATGTCCATTAGTTTAACTCATTCATTAATAAGCATTTATTGTACAGTAGTTGCTTCTCAGTATACATTTTCATAGATATGTGTAGTCACTTTAGGCTGTACTATTGGCTTTTTCATGCCATGACAAAAGGTCTTTTGTAACTCATTTTTTAAAATTTAATTAACAAGTTTTACTTGAAAACTATACAAGGTTGCTATTCATTCTAAATAGTATCAGGCCTGTAGTCACTAGTCACTGTAGGTTACACTCTTGGCTTCTGTTGCTGTGTTGTCCTGAATGTCACTGAACTTGTGCTCTTTTCACCGTGAGCGCCTCCTCCTCACTGCTCCCTGCGCTGCCTCCGCCCCACACCTTTTCCCCTCTCTGCTCCTCCCCTGCATCTGCTCCTGCTCCCTGGACGGACCATCCACCCTCCTACCTGCCTCCTCTTCTCCCCATGCTGCCTCTGCTCTGAGTAAGCGTTGTGTTTATCGTTGTCCCCCCCTCCTCCCCTTGTCTCTGTCTTACATGTCCAGTGGAGAAACGTAGCGGCCAAGATGGGCATGGTAGGTGGTTCGGAAACCGCAAAAAACGACGACAAGAACAACAGCAACAACAACAGGCGTCATGCCCACTGAAACGGCTAATTTATGCTCCGTCGTACAACGGTGTCATGAGCTATATTTGGCGCGTGGACACACCCGTGCGACGAAGTATGAATTGGGCTTGAGGGGGCACTGTCCAAAATAGGATGTACAGTGATTACATTAAGACCATCGGTGCCCCCTCAAATGGCTCTAGAGCATGACGCCTGTGGATGAAGATAACAGCCCATATTCAATTCCCATCTACTTTCCATCACATCGACTTTGCACGCATCAACGATAACGTCGGCCGCTCCTATCTATGGCTATAGCTTTGCCGTCATCTCTGTCTCTGTGCGGTTATCTAGATATGACACACTTGATTTATTTCAGTCGGCTTCCCTAGTCCTGATCGCTGGCAGCTCAGTGGCAGCACGGAGTCAGTCCTTTAACTGAGAATCATGTTTACTCCATGCGTTTGCATAAGTCATTAAACAGCAGTGGGTGTCTTGGGTTCTAAAACAGAACGGGGATGGTCCCATGGGTTCCTCTTATAAGGGATCTTAAGATAACATACGCCTCTACCCCAAACGCTCAAAGTAAGTCTCAGTCTCTCTTTTCTATCCCACAGTCAAGGGTGTTGTTTAACAGCACCAACAGAGATCAAACTGAATTGTTCAGTACATCAGTCACTTGAGAAGAAGCGCCGTCGAACTTAGAACAAAGCCTTTATTGTACTAATGTGTTTTCATAGAATTAAGCGCAATACATACTCCTTCCGACATCCGTACATTTCTTTGGAAAGAGAGATGATATAACTACAAATTGACTTCTTTCCGAGCTCCGGAAAGGTGGTCCCAGAACCTTTCCTCGGAACCCATGCACCTCCGGGTGTCTTGACTCAACAAACAATAGTTCGGAAAGCCTTTCCGACAGATTTCCCGATGTCGGAAGGAGTATTTATTGGCCTTTAATTTGACCCAAGTGCCAATCACTCGTTTGTCCAGTATCCCGCCCTTTATTGGCTGAGCATTGTTCTGTTCCTCTCTCCCAGGGTGACCAGAAGTCACAGTCCGCTAAAGCCAAGAAGGCAGGGGACGGCAAAGGCACCCTGACCAAGATGTTCAAAATGGTAAAACACACGAAACTGCCAAGTTTCGACTTTTCGACATAATTGTCTTTGAACTTTGTCTCCTGCTCTCTGCGGGAGGCTAATTACGCAGTAGAGTGTTATAAATTAACCTTCCGTGTCACGCTTGATTCATGCTCCGTCACACGTCGGTGTGGTGTCACGTGCCGGGAAAGGCCGAACCATACCAGCTCACAACACACCACGGATGCGGAGTGTTGTGAGCCTGTAAGGTCGGCGATTTCCGGTGCGAAACACCACCGTGCGACAAGGTATAAATCAGGCTTTCACCCACGTTGTCTCTTTGTGTCCCCCCTTCCCCCCATCAATGTGAGTACAAAATGGAGTTCTTCTCTAATGATTCTTCTTGCTCCTCTCCCCCGGCTCAGTGATGATATCATAATAAGCACCGTGAGTAACTGATACGCCGTGCGGGACACTCTCCTGCTTCCTACTCACTCTAAACGTATTCAACACACTGTAGACCAGGCGCTTAAATCACGCAACTGTACACCGTCAAATCCTCGAGTGTTCATTTAAGTCAGAAGAGTATCTATCTTTTTTTTTTGTTACATTTGTACAAATGGGCACATCAACACTGAGGGTTTTCCTGTGTACCGGCAGGACTCCCCAGAGACAGAGGCCCCAATTACAGTACATGCTACCGGCTTTGTGCATTAATAGTGCTTATGTAACGCTCAGCATAATACAGTACATCCGGCAGGCTTTTCTATCCATCTGGTGGGCTGCAGTACCTAGCATACTGTAATTGCTTTACGCGAGTCAGGGTATTGTAGCACATTACTGCATACAGAGAGAACAATTTTGTCTTGACGCCTGCAGACAGGACTATTCCTCTCAGTGGCTTATCGTTTCCTGGGTGTCTTAAGAGCAATGCCCCTGCAGAACGGGAAATGAATTTCTACAATTGCAATGCAGGCTCGTCCATCTCTTTTACCCCTTCATGCCCCTCTCCAGAGCAGGATTTTGTTATTAATTTGGTTACACACTGACTACTAATATATCTGCCATCCAAGGCTTTTCACAATAATCATCAGGGTTTTTTCCCCCCCGCCAACATCATAGCGCAATACCCGATAGGTGCTCTCACATACCAGAGTTACCAATACGTCCAGTCCACCAACTTAAGTTCTGAGGCTGATACATTTTGGGGGTTCTTGGATTGGATATACATAGAATTAGACAATGCAATGGGGGCATACATAGCCTATATAGGACTCTTAATGAACACACAAAAGACACATATTAGACTCAACATTCACTCAGTACAATATATTCAATTAATTTCCAATGCAGTAAAAAGAACACCTTTGGCTGAGATGAACTGTGTCAGGTGAGGGGGGAAAGGGGGGTTGAAAAAGATGGCTGCAAAAAGACAAAAGACAAAGTATTTATTCCCTCTTCCCTCTGACTCCGTTTGAAACCTGTCAACTCGGCACAACGGAACGTTCACCAAACCCTGTGGTTCAGCCGCCACGTTATCTCCTCTTTCCAGTTACTGTATTCACATCTGCCGAGTTCACAGCAGAGAGGAGACAGGTGGCAAATGTGCCTTCAAGCTTAACTTTACACACCCCTCTGACTGTGTGGCAAACTCTCAAATACTGTTTAGTTGTGTATTGCTATGCAGGCTATAACTTTGAAAAGTTATGAAAAGTTGCTCTCTCTGTATATCTCGTTACCTCGATTTTCCCGTCCGTCTTCTTTTTTTTTTAAATAAGTCTAGCAGTCATCCTTAGAAGCTAATTTGATATGATTTGTTAAAAAGATTAAAAAAAACTGCTTCTGGTTTGAAGTCTGATGCAGCTAATTAGCCTTGAGCTAAAGTAATCATCCCTCATCACTCAAATCATCCAAACAGAAATGAACACAAAGATTGATAGGAATCTTTGTGCCCATATGCTGTCTACATATTCATATCCTTTGTTTGCAACTGCTGCTTTGTACAATGTTTTCTGTCATGTCATGTGACAGTGGGTCTTAGAACAAAGGCTGCTTCAATCAAAACAAGTTTTCTTTGTTCCAAGTAATTTTCCACCATGGGTTGTCTCATTTGTATAATCTCTGTGCCATTCAAAATCCTCAGGCAGTTTATTTTATCCAAATAATGGACTGAGATGCACAGCACATCTATTCTTGGAAACATCCATTCTAATCCTAATCTAACCTAATCTGCAGCTTTGGTTCTAAACAAGCGAATGATAAGCGAGAGGTTCTGCCTGGAGACATGGCCTCAAAAGCCACACTTTTACACAAGCCGTAATTGCCTGGGTCTTATAGAGGGAGTGCAGTCCAATCTCCAATTCAGATGCGCAACTCGATTATCTCTCAAGGCTTTCTCAAGGCCACATAAGACGTAACGCTGTGGGCTCCTGCGTGCGTCATCCGCGCTGCCTTACTGCCGAGCATAGCCTTACTGCTCCACAAACAAACATACATAACTAACATGCTTCTCTCTCATGCACAATAGCCAGTTTCAGGTGCCACGGCCATGCATTCAGCTGATCTTTTCTCTTCTGTTATGCAGGGAAGCCGAAGCGCTTCTCCGGCCAAACGCTGAAGTCCCTATCTGCAACCCCTTTCCAACGGCACAAGGGCAGGTGTCAAGAACAAAGGGACCAAAGTGGGAAAACAAGGAAGAAAAGGAGGAAATCTTGTTTATTTGTAAAACTCACAAGTCTCTCTCCCCACTTTTTCCTAATAACGTTCTAATGTATTTCATAACCTCCTGTGACCCCTCGAACCTCCCCCTACCCACTCGGCTGGTAGTTAGCGACACAATCTGTGCAAACCCAACCCCCCTGCGTTGTGCTGAGTCTCCGAGTCTGTGCAGTCATCAACGGTGTGAACTGTTTGCTGAAAATGTCCTTGAACCCCCTCACATGCAGCCTGGAGGACCCGCCCTCCCCCTGTCGTGGCTCAATACTTAATGTGTTTTTTGTCTGCTGTCCGTTTGATCTGTTTACTAGCAAAGGGTGGCTGAACTGAATCAGACCCGGAACAGACGAAAGTTAGGGCCGGTGCAAGTCCGACTGACTTGACCGTTGATGCCACTTTGGTTGTGAGAATGACCGGGTTCTGTTTCTGTTTTAGGAGAGGTTTTCCGTCCCGTCATACTTGTCCTTGTCATTTCCTCAAACTTCTGTTTCTTTTCTGTATATGAAACTACAGTATATTAAGTAGTGTTTCTGGATGTGCTAACTCATTTTACACATATTATCTGAGTTGTTTGGCCGTATAATTTCACTCAACCTTTCTCCCTCCTCATGTTTTAGCAAAGTGTTTTGTCTTCAATGTGATGTGTTGATCTATGTTTGTCATTTGGGATCTATGGCTGGCTGTGAAGCATTTTGGTTTTTAAATTGAATTAATTAATCTTCTAAACAGTTTTATTTGATAGAGTATCCACTGAATTGTAATAAACTGTGGTTCAAGTCGCCATTTTTTTTAATCTCAGTGCTTTTCTAGATGCATGTAACCAAAACTCTTCTGAAGTGCACTGTTTCCTACCTTGATAAGCAGCCAGACTGCTCTGAATACAGCCAATATGCTGGTGCTGCCATTGTAAAGGTGTCACTTCCAGCATAGTGACATATTCAGACCCTGCCCTACGGTTGAGGCCTAATTTATAATTGGCCGCACAGCCGCGTTTCCCGCTGAAAATAATGGCCCATGTCATGGTCGTGCGTCAATGGCTATTAGGCTTCAATGTAATTTAGTTCTGTAGTGCTTCTGTCTTATATGTGTGTTGCTTCATAGTAGACGCACAGCACATAAAACTAAGCAATATTCCAAAAAGCTACAGCAGCTCAAACACTGCCCTTTTGTCTGACTACCAAAAAAACCTGTGCCGTGTCGTCTTTTAAGTGGATGTTCAGCACACAAACACATTTTCAAAAAGGTGCTCTATAACCATCTTAAGTTATGGACGTGAATACATTAGAAGGTGGTTCGAGAGAATGTTACTGCAAGTTTTCTGATGAGGGGGTCGAACAAAGAACTGCTAAGTACTACCACTTGTGCTGTCCAAAACGTCCATTTTATCCAAATGGTTTCTTTGTATGTATGTATGTCTGTCTGATGTGTAGCATAGGCTCTGCGTGTGTGTGGGTGTGAGCTTGAGCCTGGAGTTGAGTACCTGAGCATGCATGTGCCTTTTTCTGGGTCCTGTGAATGAATGTAAATTAAACTTGAGACCCTTATCATTGTACCAGTAATAAGCATGTATGACCAGCCGCTTAACTTGAAATAAATAAATAAAATAATATATCCTTTAAAATCAAACACGTAAGTCTCCGTTATTGTGTTTTACCTGACAGCAACACACATCATAATGAAATGAAGGTAATAGTGATTTAGGCCAGTCACAGCACTTGTGAGACAAAGTTATGATGGCATCTGCCCTTTCAACCATCATTCAGGATTTGGGTTCAATTTCATAACAAGCTTTGCAAGCTATTTATGATAGCACAGGGAAGATAGTTTTCTTTTCTTTGGTTTTACTCGGCACCTCACCTGCTTAGAGTAGCACCCATTGAGGTTTGGCGCTCGGGTGGTGCAGTGTTAGGTTAGTTGTCCACCACCACAGAGTCTGGTTTCTAATCCACCGTGGTGCATGCATCCGGCTTTGGCCAGCGTCTATACGAACACAATTGGCCCGTGTTCTGGGGAAGGAAGCCAGACGGGGAGGAGGATATTTTTCACTGCACTCTCTCCTGTGGGCTGAGGCCTATCAGCAGGAAGCAGGGACATGCAATAATGTTAGAGAGGCAGGGGTTGACATTTCTAAAAGGGCCTTTTGGTGAAAATATCGAAAATAGCAGAACTCAGGACTTTGATACCACACTGAATTAAGCATAATCGAGTCAATACTGGAGATGTGGCATGCGGCAGGGCAATTCAAGTTCAGGGGAGTTTGGACGAGGCAATTCTCTTGAATAGTGCCTTCAGGCATGGCATGGAAAGAGGGCATTTGTATTTCTTTCAGCATAGTAAAAACTGCATTCATGGTCTGGAGAGGGCACTTTTTACAGACGGATTAAAGGGCAGGGGCTCAAGCCCCCTTTGCTGTCTGTGTCTGGGGAGGGAAGCCATACGGGGAGGATTTTTCACTGCACATTCTCCTGTGGGCTGGGGCGGCACCTGTCTGCAGGGAGTGTTGGGCAGGGGGAGTGGGACAGAGGCTCTGTGTCCTCCCGGCGGGGGCTCCTCACTGCAGCTGCCTGTGAGCAGGCGAGCCAGTAGGATACAATAGCAGTGAAAACACAGAAATGTGCAAGGGGAAGAATCAATTGGCAACGACTGAATTGTGGAGAAAAGGGTGTAAAAAAGCTATTAAAAGCACAAATTCAAGATGTGGTGTTGAAAATATGAACCGAGGCGCTGAGGATTAAATGGTTGCATACAAATTCATACACATAAAAATAACTTACACAAGGTGCCTGGTAGGCTAGCTCGACTAGTTAATGCACAGACCATTCCTTGTGAGTGTAAGGACCTGGGTTTGAATCTGGCCCCTGTATTTTCTCTACAGTGTACTGTATGTAGAGTCAACACTGATAACTGAATAAAGCAGTAAAACATGCCAAACAAATTAAATCTTAAAATCACACAAATTACATAATAGTAGAAAAGCAACAGTTTGTAATTATTAAATACTTATCAACAATACAAAATACAACCCTGCCTCACATTAAAAACAACTTATTGTCTGTACACTGGCTTCATAACATAACATTATGCTACAATTCCATATTCACAACAAAACCAAGAACTGTTTGCAAATCAGAAAATATATGCAATCTATCTATTTACCTATTTACAAAATGAACTACTGTTAAAAAAAGAAAGAAAAAAAAGTTGCAGCAACAGTTTTAAATGACACTTTGTTCGACATGTTGTGTTAAATCAGGAAGCCCGTTTTTTTAGCCCATTAAAACCATGTAATTTCAGGTTTTTGCTATATATATATACATACTACATACTGTATACTATAGCAACATAGGTTTTTCAGAAAACTCCAGTGGTTTAGAACTGTACATTACACAAGCAGATACACAAGCTGAGATCTGCCATTCTTCTTCTTTTTTTTTTTTTTTTTTTTTTTTAATCTTGAAAGTGTTAGAATAGTTTTGCATTTCCTAAAACAAATCTTCTATTCTGTGGGGGGTGGGGGGGTTCCTGGCACAAAACATTTTCAGATGGTGGTCCGTAGCCAAATAGGGGGTCCATGGCATGAAAAAGTTTGAGAACTACTGATTTAGAAGGCATTTGTAGAGTCGTTAAAAAATAAAGCCGAAATGACAAAACAAAAAAAAAAGATTTGTTTAAAAATACAATAAATATATGACTGATGTCACAGCGTAGAGACACATCATTTCTATGTGGATACTGCCATTCACATGATTTACAAGTTGTTTTTTTCTCTAAATTCACAAACATCAATTTCACGAAACAACGCTCATGGAAAAGGCACAGTATACAGTAAATATGCGAACATATGTGATTTTAAAAACATTGCTCTCAGGTAAACAAACCAAAAGAAGCTATGGTGCCCTGGTGGTTTCTCAGACTCCATCTAAAATAAAGCATAAAATGTGGTAGGCTGCTATCAGAGCCTGCATAGCAACATGGCTGCATTTACACCAGCCCAGAGGAACCTCTATGAACACATAAAGGAGTGGACTTATCTCTCACTAGAGCAGGGGTTCCCAAACCTTTTTTTCTCAGGGCACCCCATAAATATTTTTTTAATCCTAGGCACCCCTACATTATAATTTTCACTCCCAGCACCTTATATCTATAGCATATCGTCGTTGTCGGGTGTAAACCTTGTATGTCCAAAACCGTTCGTTTTGTATTTATCATCTATAAAATGTACTATACTAGTGAAAACAGCCGATCTACAAGCGTTGTGTGCTTGTAGATCGGCTGTTTTCACTAGTTTTGTGCGACAGTCTTGTATGAAGCAGGACTTTGCTTTACCAAAAGACGTACACATTTGAAACTTGGAGGTGTCTGCCCGACAGTGACGATATTGTAGTGATTATGTTGCGAGGAAAACGTTGAGATAATAGCCAGTTTGGTTAGAACTGACTGAAAATAAGTTTGTAATTTAAAATACTAAATAATTTTTTAAGTGTCCAAATAAATTCCAAATATTATCAAATTATCTTGCGGCACCCCAGGGTGCCCCGTCACCCACTTTGAAAACCCCTGCACTAGAGGTTCAGGCTTCTACACGGCACATATGCCATATAAGGAGATCTCTGTATCTGTCAGTCCATGTTCCTTTTATGCCCAGATAGTATATGGAGATCGCTGATATCATCAGTATATTGCATTCTTTTATCCTCCCAAAGAGGAGCCGACTGATTTGTTTGCGCCTGATGCCATGACGACACATTGAGGTTAGACAAGACAATCCACATTTGGGCATATTATTTGGGAACCCCTTATATGGATGGTTATGGCTGAGTCAGGGTGACATACGCGCGATGAAGTTCCCGCCCGCTGGCTGGTCCTCCCGTAAAAGGGATATTTAACTATCAAACATATATGGGTCTTTTTAAGCGGTGCTAACCGCTCCTACATCTGGCTTTGTCTGTCTGGACTGTCATTGGTCAATTGGTGTCTGTTTGTATGTATGGCTAGAGTTACATTGGCCAACCTTCGCAGGATGCTTAATGAACTTAACTCATAAATAGCACTTCTCACTTCACACTGGGTGTGATTTTTAATGTCTACCCTTTTATGTTGCTTGATTCAGTATTTAGATATTTGATTGATATAAATGTTATCAGACACACCCCCTTCCTATACAAACCCACTGTAACTACCCACTCCCTTTTAACCACATTAGATTAACTGATTAGCACAGGGGTGCTCACAAAAGCCTGAGAATACGTTAAAACGACCCCAAACATGAAAGTGAAATATCAATGTTTATATTGTCACTGTTGGGCAGAAACCTTGTATCTCCGAGTTTCAAGTTTGTACTTTTTTCACTAAGTAAAGCCTTGCTTCATCATACAAGGCTGTCGCACAAAAGTAGTGAAAACAGCCGATCTACAAGCACACGCTGCCTGACAACGATGATATGCAAGTCTCTGTGGTCACCGATGCTGTGCTGCCACAACTGGTGCTCATCTGTGCCGTCATGTCAATCTCCCTTCAACTGAAGTGACCCGTGACTCCTTGACAGGTGAACGTTCTGGGATGCCTGGGTTTCCGTTTGCATAAACAGCTTATTGAGTCAAACCTCTCCTGAAGGTAATCACATTGATGAGAATCAAACAGTGGCCGAAAGCAGATAACAGTCATTAGGCCAATGAAAGGGAACCAGAGTCCTTCTGGCTTTACGGATAATCTGGTGAAGAGAGAAAGCAGGGCACTGCTACAAAAAACACCCTGAATGTACAAAACGACTGATCTGGGGCGGGTCAGAGGAAGAAGCCCTTACTTGACCCCTTTTGAGACACAGATAAAACCTTAGGCAAAGCCGCTTGCTTGGACTTGAGCCCACTGGTTCTTCTCAAACCTTTTTAATTTCATGGATCCCTAGTTTGGTAGTTTGCTATGCATTAGGCCCATAAAAAATTTGAACCATGCATTTGATTCCTAGCTATGAATCATTTAGCTGGGGACCCCTGGGGGTCATCAGAACCCACTTTGAGAACGACTGCTTTAGCCTCTCGTATGTAGTGGTCGAACCCCTCAGTGCTTATCGTACTGTGGACGTTACGTCTTGCATGCGTGTCTGTCTTCCTCAGGCGTTATAAAGATGTCATATCCTGGTGCCTTCAGTCTCGGTGCTGGGTGCTAAGTGAAGACATTTTGCCAGTCTCCAGAGGATTCTGGAACAACTTCTAGGGTAAGATCCGGCGTTACCTCCCCCTGAGCGCCTGCCTCCTCTTGGCACAGCGACACATCCTGAACCCGACCTACTGTAGAAGGAGAAAGACAGATACAGTCAGGGGTGTCACACCAAATTCTGGGCCCTGGGTACAAGGATTCACTGCGGGCCCCCCATGAATGTTCTTCATAGGGGGAGGAGGTTTAACCCATTTAGACTGGGAATGCATTATTACCCATTATTGTGTGCTTTGACTATTGAAAAATAGCAGATATACAATACAAGCTCACAGCGCGGCACTGTGAGCTTGTATATCTGCTTTTGAAAAAATCTTGAAAATGTAGTCTTTGAATATTTCAAATCCTTCTAAGGTTTTTTTTTGAAAAACCTGTTTCCCCATCTCAAAATATTTAGTTCCAGCGACCCCCCCAGAAAAATAAATAAATACATGTATTCAAAGATTTGCACACATTTTCACAACTTTTCAAAAATAGCTAAAGTATAAAATAATTAAGGCCCCTCCACCTTGGGCCCTAGTAATTCAGTCCCACTTGTCCCCCCCCCTTGTGACGCCCCTGGATACAGTAGCTGAGGAAAAGTGTAGAATGGATTTGCATGACAGAAGTACATTAGAAATCTTCCTGTGAGTTGGTAAACAGATGTATCTATATCTCCCAGAAATAAAACTTCAACCATGGCTCTCATGGTTGAAAGTATTGAGATTATTAAGATTAATAATCTTCGATCATATATCATGTTATAATTGTATGTGTTGTGATGCTACTCATTGTACTCATGTATTCTTTTTGAAAAAGTAAAACTTCATACTTTGAGACGATATGATAAATTAAGGCTATGATAATTTTGATATAATGTTATGCTCCTTGTATTGCCTTATGATGCCACTCATTTGTATTCTTCTTGAAAATGTCCAATAAATATTCAGACTTTTTCAAGCACAAGCTCAAAACCTATTAATTCTCCCCAGCATTTGGAAAATCCTTGCTCAGTTTCCTGGAACTGTTTTACATTCTATTTTCAAGGTTACCATAATTTAATTTAACCTCAATTTGCTGTAATCTGGCAATAGACTACTAGCCACTTAAAATTGCTCTAGTCTGCCCACTAGGTGTCGGTATGTGTATTGTCTGCCTTGTCAGTGTGATTCATTCGTTCAACCTTTATTTATTTTCTCAGGAATACATCTCATTTTCAATGATGCCTAGATTACAACAGGCAGATTAGAGCAAACCCCACAACATAATAGAAAATATCTGAAAGAAACACAAACACCAATATTGATTTAACGGACAACTTTGTTTTTTTACAACAATGGTTCATATTTTAGATTGTAATTAGAGAAAAGATACGATGAGTGTTAAAATGTTTTCATTTACTGCTTTCTATCATCTTAGCCACTTTAATTAGTTGATTTCAGTGGTTGGGGGCATGCGTACAAGTGGCTAAATATGTATTTTTAGGCACAAAAAGCCCATTCCCAAGATGCACTGCAATCCTTCATGGGCAGATGTGACTTATGGGGGCTACTACTGTAAATAGTAATAAAGAAATTGTGTGTAAAAATAATACATATTAGTGACTTGCCCCCACCCACTGAAATCTAAGTTGCTAAAATGGCTAAAACAATAGAAAGCAGTACATGAAAACATTTTAACACTCATCTTATCTTTTCTCCAATTACTATCTAAAATATGAACCCTGGTAAAAAAAAAAAAGCTCTATATGAACAAACATGACAATGTTGATATCGTCTCAAGGAGAGAGAGCCAGCAACCCTTGTGGCAGAGGTTACAATGATTGATGGCTACTGTCAGTTGAGAGCAGAGTTTGATGGAGTGATTGATTCAATACTTTATTAGAAGTTTGCATAGGAATAGTACAGGCCAGTACAGTTCAGATACAAGGTCTACTCAAAGAGTTTAGACCACAAGAAAGCACAATGGCTTGTTTATAGCCTATGGAGGTCCATTTTGTACTCAATTCAAGAAAAAGTGTGAGAGTGAGATAAACATATTTTCAACAACCCCCCCCATAGTGTGACAACCCTGGGGTTGTCAGGGTAACGCAAATGGTTGTCATGGTTTCTAACCCAGTGCCTGTATTGCAGAGACTGATTGGAGGGCGGAGTGTGCCATCAGTGAGGATCTGGCCCACCTGTATAATAGGCTACTGGGCCATTCTCACACTCTCTCACCGGGCTCCAACATGGGAGCACAGCACACTAACCCCTTTTCTCTTTTGTTCCAGTTTAAGTATGATTTGCAATTTTATTAAAGGTTAGCTAATACAATAATTGAAAAATGTTCTGGTTTGTGTGGGCTTCCTCTTTGTTACAAATTGAGCCATTTGTAACATGGGGGCTCGTTTCAATCTACATGCTACATTCTATTTTCAAAATGGAATGGATCGAGTCAAACTAAATGTCATGCCAACTACTACAATTCCAAGTGCTTGTGCAGGGTGGGGGGTCCCCAGTTCAAATATGATTATTTGGTGGGTCATACATAGCCTGAAAAGGTAGAGAACCACTGACATAAAGCAGGATGAGAAACATCATGTTTTGATGCAATGTCTATGCCAGTGGCTTGTCTCCCCTGTCAGCTGGGATTGACTTGTGTTGAGTTTGTGTGAAGTCCATGTGAGTGGTTTTGTTGAATAGAATCAAAGACATGTGAAACCTGGCATCCCATATTGCAGCATGCTACCACCCGATGGTCCTTTCCACTCTCAGCCATGGTTGTGTGACATCAGACTGCACCAATATGGTAGACTTTACTTATCACAATATCCTTCATTGTTTTACTTTTGTCTCGTTCTATTTTGATCAATTAATCAATGATCAATCGAAAAGGTGAATCAACCATCGATGAATGATTTCATCAATAATTTCCCTTCTATTAACAGATTTTATCATTGACAAATATGTCAAAAGTGTTGTAAGCAGCAAATCAAGATCACTTTGGGGTAAACAGATTTTGCAGATATGCAACCATTAATAGAAAGTAAAGCTGTCCAACTTTTATGTCCCACATAACGTGACATGACTGCATTGTTTATCAATATAGCCTACTACTTTATACTATTATGTATAACTGAAGTTAAAGTATATAACTCTTATATTCTTTTACAGACTCACCTCAAGGTTGTGTTCTCTCTCCCCTACTTTAATTTCAGAACACGAACATGTTCCAAAGTACACATGAGAACAGACCCTGCCAGATGTCCCAAAAAAACTGGTTTATCACGCCTTTGTCTCCTCAAGGCTAGACAACTGCAAGTCTGCAACACACTAATCATCAGATCCCTAAGAGCATCCAGTGCTGCTGGGGCGCCCGCAGGCCTACTGGTCCGGGCGCATACCGCTTAGGCATTGCCACATAGGCATGGATGCCTGGCGGCGTCGCTAGTTCGATTCCCGATCCGGACGACCTTTACCGAGTGTCACTCCCCGTCTCACCCCCCATTTCCTGTCAGTCTACTGTCCTATCAATAAAGACAAAAAGCCCAAAAACAAATCTTAAAAAAAAAGAAGAAAAAAAAACTGCTGCTAGGATCCTGAGTGAGGAAATATGAACACATTACAGCCATGACCCATCCTTCATTCACTGGTCTGTGGAATGAATGCTCCTTAGCTGTGAATGTCCAGACAATCTGAGTCCGTTGACGCTTTAAAGGAGCTTTATTCAACTTTTTCTTGAAAAACCGACGCTAAAATAATTATTTTTCGAAAATATTTTATAAAAAAGATTAAGCTTCATATTTTGTGTTTCTATTCACAAATGACCACAAAAAGCGTAACAATGATAAAATAATCATTTTGGCCATTGTCAGGCTGACTTTGTTTATATCCCTGTTCTATTCTTTTATATGGATTGATAATGGATGTAAACAAAGTCAGCCTGACAATGGACAAAATGAATATTTTACCATTATTTTATGGTTTTTGTGGTCATTTTTGAACAGAAACACATAATATGAAGCTTAATCTTTTTTTATAGAATATTTTCGAAACATTATTTTTATTTCAGCATCCGTTTTTCAAGAAAAGGTTGACTATAGCTCCTTTAAAAAGGGGATGAAAACAACTTTTTAACACTTCCAGTGCCAGCCCCTAGAGGGCACCAAAGAATGCCAGGGTTTGTCCCATAGGCGAGCGTATTAGCATCCGGGGACTCACGTTGCAGTGACGCGTGTGCTCACGTTCGTGCACGTCATGGAAAGGTCCCGGATGAAAATGGCTACACAATAGCTATTAGCATTTTCTCATTTTAAAGATCATTTTTCAGCGATTTCGCCGTAAATAAACCTCGCGCCGCCTCCCTAAATACACAATCCAGAGATATGGACCTTCAAAGATGTGGTTTTTCATTGGATTCGGCGGCGATTCGCGACGTTACGCCACCCGGCCGGCCGGCCCTCGGCCACTGGATTGAAAATTTAGGCACAGGCTTCAGAAGGCCTCGGATCATTTTATTCATTTCAATAAAAAAGCCGAACATGTTCGGGATAGGCACACTGGACTACGTTCCGGAAGCGGCGCTGAACATTCGGTGAACATTGGGGGTCTCAAAAATGTATTTTAAACCATTTTTAATATATCGTCGGACCATGTAAAATGGCTCGCTGGCTAGCGTAGGACGAGCCAGGACCACCCACGGCTCTACAAGCAGCTCAGGGTAAGTAAAATAAAATAAAAAAAATTGTATTGGATTGAAATAAAGCCGAACATGTTCGGGATAGGCACTGTATGTGTTAACAAGGCATTTGCCAATAGATGTACTGACAGATGCCTTTGTGTGTTTTTAAACTTTTAAAACATGTTCTTAGTTGTGGTTGGGGAGTGGTCTTATGCCATAGTTTTGAATTTTATTCTTTTTTATTGTATTTATTTTTATTCATATTTGACTTTTTATGCCATGTAGCACTTTAGGATTTGTGTCAAATTGCATAATGTATTATTATTATTATTATTATAACAGGACCATATTGAAATGTACAGATGACACAGTTCACAGTTATTAAGGAGTTTGTCACAAGGTGTGATTACTCTTTTTTTGGAAAACACATACAAAAGAATGGATATTATTATAGATTAGAAAAAAAAAACATAAGAATACAATCATAAATTAAAAAAAGCTATAATTCTGAGCTCTTCAAACCGAATTGGCAGTGTGTAAAAAGAGCTTGTTCCGTCTTAGACAACTGTCCTGACCCTCTTTTATCTGGCTTTTATCGCATCAATCTTATCATCATCCCTTGAGTCATGGTTTGGTAACCCGTCACTGAAGAACAAAAATCCTCAAGTGAGCCAGACCAGTAAGTGTAGGCCTTGTCTCAACTCCAGCTATCAGTTCTATACTCCTCACAGCTGCAATGTTTGGAGAGGTCCATCTCTCAACTCAAGATTGTTCCTATCCATTACACAGTGAATTTCAGCTCCTTCGCTCCGGCAGGCGGTTTTTGGCCCTGAGGTAGAAAAATAAATGATAACGGAAATTATTTTGCCAGTGCACTACTGAACAAAGATGGCACAAGATGATGTACCTCAGCCAGGCACGACAGGCACGGCGCTCTGAGTGCAGTGGGTGAGCGAGTATGTGTGTGTTAACTCACTGGTCACGACTTTCCTCTTTTTCTTTGCCTTTTTTTGTGTCTGGAATTTATATTTTTGTGATTCTTGCTTTTCACAGGAGTGCTGTATTTCCATTCTACAAAACAAATGTAACCGTGGGTACAAATGAAGAACATCGAATTGGTAACCATTACGATCACCTGACTAATTTGGAAATTAATAGTTTTGATTGTTTTTTATTTGGTTACCTGGTTACCATGGTAACCACTAACCAGGTAAACAGGTGCTGTGGCGGCTGCTACTCGACTTCCACTTCCTCATTCACATCCATTATATCTGGCTGCGGTAAAAAGGCCTTTCCTGGCTTTTTTCCCCCCCACATCGCTCGTTTGCTCAAGGCGACCCCATTTTTTATGGACTATAGCTGACCCATGGATATTCGCGGTTGTATTTTTGAAGCGGTGAAAGCCGCTTCCAAGGAGTGGCTTTGTGTGTCCCGTTCATGTCCATATATGGTCATTCCAGTCCAGAATGAACAGGTTTTATCTGTCTCGTACATGTGTGTCCCGTGTGTGTCCCATGTGTGTCCCGTTCATGTCCATATATGGTCATTCTAGTCCAGAATGAACAGGTTTTATCTGTCCCGTACATCCAGAATATGTGTGTAACGTCCGTCCCGGTCTGATGATTGGATGATTAAAAATGTCCAATGAGACCATACTTTGAGGATTGGTCAAGCTTCACATGACAATTCGGCCCTCCAGATAAAATCATTCATTCATTCAGAATTGGATGAATGTATCACAGAGTTCATAGCTCTAGAACACATAGAATAAAAGTTCACCGCTTCACTTCGAACCGAGGTTTGATTTTTCCTTCTCTGCATGAAAGAGGCCATGAACGGGGGCTTTCAAAGTGTTGTTAATTAAAGGTGTCTCTCCTTTTGTTTCTTCCTTTTCCCACAAAGGGGCTTACCATTGCCCAAAGTCTGTGCGATGTGATCCCTTTGTTAATGGTGGGCCTGCAAAGCCCTTTGAGACATAACTCTAATTAAGGGTGATATGAATAAGTACTGTAACAGTGTGTTTGCCTTAACAAGCCCACACTTTGACTTGAGTAATTTGGGCTATTTTCGCCTATCCATAACAAGGCTTTAAAAACAACACTGAGACATAACCCCAACTAAGAACAAACTCGCTCCCGAAGGCACTTATTAACAACTGTCCAGCCATGCTGTTAAGTCCAAGGAGGATATTAAAAATGTCAGCATTCTGCCAAAGTGGAATATTCATTTAATAGCAGCCCCAGCAGATCTCGCTGAGCTCCATAAACATCACAAAGTCACTCATCATCCTTTTGCTGTCCTCTGAAGTAAAACAAACCAGATGGTTATGCATTAGAATCATTCAGTTCCATTATTTATGTTGTTGAGCTGTGCACAGCGAAATGTTCAGGGGAAATCGTCTGATTCCGACATTATGAGCCAGTCATTTGACAGCTCTGAGGGCAACTATTTAATACTAGTAGATACATTTCTTGCAACAGACATCCCCTACCTAACATTAACTGTGATCACCAGTCATAGCCTGGCTGAAAGATTAATAAGAACACTTGACTTGCAAATGTTTCGACCTCTACTCCAATTTTAACAAGCGGCTTATTAACATCATCAGTGGCCATGTGAAGACAATGAGAGTGCATGGCCACTGACACGAGGCGGTCAATACGTCTACATGTCTGTGGACAAGCTCTGGAGTCAATTAGCCAGTTCTGTGTGTGTGACTGTGTGTGTGTGTGTGTGTGTGTGTGTGTGTGTGTGTGTGTGTGTGTGTGTGTGTGTGTGTGTGTGTGTGTGTGTGTGTGTGTGTGTGTGTGTGTATTACTATGCTTGTGAGCATAGATATAAAAAGCTAGATGCCTCATTGGCCGCTGCAGTTCATTGGAGCGACGAGCAACAACTGGAGTGTGGACGTCCGCGATTGCCGGAGACCACGCTGCCAGTCATGTGACTACTGGCCAATCAAAAGGTGGAGGGGGCGCATTGAGAGAGGAACATAATTATTTTGTTCTTCAGTGTGTTACAGCAAGTGTGACCACAATTTGGCAAATTGATTAGCCTATCGTGATTGATGTTGCTGGAGACAGTGGATGCAACAATTGCAATATGAAACTGGCTGATGACATGAGAATGCCACACAATATCCTACTAGTCTTACCATCTGACAAAGATGCAGTCTGAATGAAACCAGTGATTCATTAAAAAGACTAATGTCCCCTTAGGGATCAATATATATACACCACTAGTAAGACTCCCTAATCGGGAGATTAAAGGACAACTTTAGTTTTTTACAACAAGGGTTCATATTTTAGATTGTAATTAAAGAATATATAAGATTAGTGTTACAATTATTTCATTTACTTCTTTCTATTGTTTTAGAGATTCTTATTTCAGTGGTTGGGGGCATGCGCACAAGTGGCTAAATATGTCATTTTACACAGAATAAGTCCATTCCCAAGATACAATGCAACCTTTCATGGTTGGATGTGACTTATGGGGGCTAGAAGTGTTAATGTAAATAGCAATAAAGAAACTGCTGGCTTATTGTGTCTAAAAAAGACATATTTAGCCACTTGTAAGCATGCCCCCATGCGTACACATGCCCCACATTTTAGCACGGTAAACGTGATAAAACAATAGAACGAAGCAAATGAAAACATTTTAACACTCACTTTTTCTTTTCTCTAATTACAATCTAAAATATGAACCCTTGTTGTAAAAAACTAAAGTTGTCCTTTAAGCGACCGCCACATCGCATACACAAACTTTAGAAGGCAATCATAGCCAATCAGGAGGGAATATGGGAAATGGGACAGATCCATGTTGATGACATGACTTTAAAGATACTGTGTACCGCTTTGTGTGATTTTAGGCCAAAATCTGTAGGAGCAGTGTCCAAAAATATGTTTTGCACCTGATGGTGGCGCTAGAAGAGGGGCATGTGAAAAATGAGGGGTGGAGGTTGTGGTTTGCCAGCCAAGGAGTGTGTGTGAAAGTGTGGCATGGTTAGGGGAAACAGTGCCCGAGATAAGAGTAGGGGGAAGTGTGATGTGACGGACTGACTCAGCTGACATCTTTTCAAAGTAACTTGCGACCTGACGGTCACAATAAAGCTACAGTCCATAAACTATTGGGTAACGGGGGCCTGCCGTTCAAGTGTGTCCTGCATTCTGGCATCATCATTTTTACCTCAGCAAGGGGAGCATGATGAAATCTGACTCACATCTGAGATCTGAATCACATTAGTCTGATCTACAAGTTCACAGCGAGCTTGTCCATCTGCTATTTTAGATTCTTTTTTTAAATATATATATATTTTTACTCAAGGCCAAATATATAATAATGTGGGGGGTCCTTGGGGACAAAATGTTTGAGAACTACAGCGGTAAACGTCTGCTTTAAAGCATTTAAAATATGGGAGAATCTAACAACAGTGTGCAGGCTTTTCTCTCATCCATATGTGCTACTCTACATGCCCACGCAGCCTTTGCAACGTGATTAAGGATTTTATTAATTTAATCACGCTGAGGAAGGCTGTGGTACAAACCATCGGTATCTTGAACTGTGGTCTTGAACTAGGGTTATCAATAAATAAGAGACCCTAAACAAGTGCTGGTGATCTTTTTTGAGCCAACATAAAAATCATCCTAATCCCTTATTTTTCACAACAAATAAATGTGTCTCTGCAAATTATACATGCTGCAGTGTCTGCCTTGTTTTAAGGAGATTTGTTAAACATTGCACATAAACGAGATGGAAAGGATGACATGATGAAAACGAAATCATAATGGTGATATACAAATGGAATTTACCATGCCGGTGAATACTGACATGTGCACAGTGTGGTCCTAGGTGTGTTTATAGAACATTTTGTCACAAGACTCAATCAGGTACTGGAACTATCCCACAACCTAATTAGAATCGCCCCAAAAAATAGTGTGTATGCTGGTTGGTCCGACCGTCCATCTGTAACTCCACGTTCAGCAGTTGCTCAATTGTCTAAAAAACACAATACAAAAATCAATAACGCATGTACCTTGCCCAACATCAACTTTATCACCTTCAGATGTGTCTCTACTTCTCATAATCCCCAAATGTTTAAAATATTTTCCCAAATTTTGGCCTGTAGGCGGCTGTCCTGTGATGCGATTTACATCACAAATGGGCGTCAACATCACAGTCTGTCTGCTTCACACCAAGGGGCTGTAGGCTAGTTATCTTTATAGAAGCAAGATTCAACTGGCAGGATTCCAATTGAATATCCTATAATAAAATGTATATCCTTAATACTACATGGCTTTGTTCTGTCTACTGCAAATGCAAATGCTAATGCAAAAAAAGTTTTTAAAAAAATCAATGAAGAACAAAATGTAACAAATCCAAATAAATATCACTGAAGAACAAAATGTAACAAAGTAATTAATCATTTCAGGCCAAAGCAAATACACCATAGAGTTGGAAAGTGTGAGGATGGGACTGTGGAGGCGGCTGCTCATTATTCTGACTCACCCAAGCATTACAAAATGTTAGATTAGTGTGAGGTTAGGTACAATTAGCATTCTTAGGCTAGAGAGACTGCAATGAAGGAAGAGAGTGGGCATCTGGTGATTGTCCAAACTCAGTGAAATCTAGTGAAGGTACAGAGTAATGCTTTTGAACATTCATACAGTCCCAGGCAGGGAAGATGGAGTGGAGATGGAGATGAGCTTTGGAACACGTCTCCAACAGACACACGGTGGAATAGAGCTGTCAGCATCTTTCTACAACTCCACATCAACACAGATCTGCCAACCTGGAACGGATGTCGGATGAAATGAAAAATGCGCGGTGTGTGTATTTAAGTGTATGTGTTTGTCTAAGGGGATTGTTTTGATGGAATGGGTAAGACAGTGCGTGTGTGTGTGTGTGTGTGTGTGTGTGTGTGTGTGTGTGTGTGTGTGTGTGTGTGTGTGTGTGTGTGTGCACGCGCAAGCGTCTGTGCGTGTGTGTTACAGCCCTTCATACAATATGTTGCACTTGCAGCTCATGCGGATTGAAACCTGTTTCTCTCTCCTGCTACTGCCTCACATATATTTGGTTTACATTATATGCAGTAAATGAGGGTGTTCCATATAATGTACAAAACCCTTGTTTTCATAACAGTTCTTGCTGTACTGTTGCTGTACAATGTGTTAATAAAGTAATCAATCAATCAATCAATCAAATGTATTGTTTATCGCAAGGGTCTTCAACAGGGGGCTCGCGACCCCTAGGGGGTCCTCGGAGTTACTACAGGGGGTCCTCCAAATCTTTGTGTGATAGAAACTTTTTTCTCCTTTTTTATATTAATCACTTGAACCCTAGTCTAGTGTCCAAATTCTGAGAACTTTAGCCAAAAGTAGCAGATCTACAAGCTCACAACGCCTCGCGCTGTGAGGCTTGGAGAACAGCTATTTTCATCAAAAAGGTTTGGTGTAGAGGGGGAAAAGAGCAGACTAAGTACAGAGTGAAAGGTCAAGTTTATTAAGTATTGAAGGTTCAAGTGGTTAAATATCTGAAAACAATAATTTACATGAATCCAAAATATACAGATGAGTGTGCTGTCAAATGATGAAACTATATGGAATCTATGAAAAGGTTGTGGGGGTCCCTGCTTCATCTCTCTCTCAACTACGGGGTCCTTGGCCTGAAAACGTTGAAGACCCCCGGTTTATTGTAAAATAATTCACCCTGAATGGTATCCACTAAAGGCTGTTAGAATAACCACACAATATTATTATTTGCCTCTAAATTGAATACACAGGACCTCCATGGAAACAAACCCTGGTCTTATTGGGTTATCCTTTCAGCATTCTTTTGTATAAATCTGTGCCAAGTATGTTTTCAATATATCAGACACTTTTAAAGACCTTTTTAAAGACAATTATGAATGCAGACTTATTTCACATTCATTCTGGCAAACAAAGGTACGGATGTAAGGATGTGATGGGAAATCAGAGTTGCAGATTTACTTGCAGAGATAATGAATTAAGCTATTATAAGGTTGAGTGATTAGTGGTTATCGTTGGTAAAGTTTGTATATGCGACCTGACGGTCGCTTATCTCCCGATTAGGGAGTCTTATTGGTTGAGTAGTTTTGTGTGTGTGATCAAAACCACATTTAAAGGCGAGACTTTTAAATGGAGCACTAATGAGTGGTCAATATGGAACCAGACACTCAGAGCACCTGTGTGATTACTGTAGCCAGATTGGTGGCTAGTCTCCCCCCCCCTTTTGTCAATAACAACAAAGGCTTCATTTGGTGTTTAATTGATAGGAAATTCTTTGGGTGAACTACTCCTTTAAATCCACTGTTGGTCCTGCACCTGCCACGTGCCAGTTCTATTATTTCTTCAATATAGGAACCAGGTGTTAGGGGAACAACTATCTGGCCTTTGGCATCGTCAACCTTTCGAGGGCACAAAGGCCAAATGCCAGGGTAGCAAGGCTATCAAATAAAACAATGATTTTACGTAAGTCCATGGAAACAATGAATTTAACTAAGGTTGACTACATTTTGTTTTTGTTTAACCCATTTAGGCCTAAGTCCCATTTGAATAAAGCCTTAAAGACCTAAGTCCGATTTGAAATGTACCCACTGTTTTTCTGGAAAACGTATTATTACTCAGCCTCTGTAGCAGTTAGAAACAAAATTCCAAAACTATTTGATAGCTTACATCTTTGGCTTTCATAGAAAAGAAATCTGAAAAACTTGACAAACTTGGCTACATACTGTACATACTGTAATACACAAAAATGTGTTCCCGGCCTGAAGGGGTAATACACTTTAATGACCCGCCCCATACAACCCATAATTCCACCCACTCTGCACTAGTCATCTCATGGCTGACACTGTAGATCCTGATGGGAGAAAACACAAACCAACAAGCACAGGAAAGCTGTGCAATTTACACAGGCAGCGGCTCAAATCACATACTGTAGCACAATGGGGTGAGAGTGAGAGAGACAAAGAGAGAGTCATTTATCTTTTGGTTCCCACTAAAATGTACAGAGAATGGTGATTAATCATGACTAATTAATTATTCATCCGTGATCAATCCGATTCAAATTTGTCATCATTTCCAGTTATAAATTCATCCCATATCAGGAGAGAAAACACAACAAATGTATCAGCTTATGTTCCAGACAGTTCCAATTTTGTCTGCACAGTTATTTGTTTCACCACTTCAATTTCAATTGTTTATTTGGTAAACTGTATGAGTTCTCTCTCCAGTTTGGATAACATAAGCATTCTGACCTGGAAATGCATTTTGTTTAATAAAGAGCTGGAGATATGGGGACACTCCTGTTAACACAACGTGCGCCAAACTCGTTCAGTAACGAGAAAAGGCCACTGGAGGTCACTGTGCCAAAACTCAGTTGTCTCGTTGAGAGACGAGACAAAGGGTTAACTTTGTTACGTGCAGCTGAATGCATACTGCGTGCCCTGTGAGAGACCCTCGTGCAGTGGGGTTCCGTGTACATGTAATTTTAGGTTTTCATTTTAAATTTGTGTGAAAGTTTATTTTTCACTTCCAATTTGTAGATTATGGTCTATAGAACAATTTTTGTTCGAGTGTCAAGACAGTAGATTGAAAAAATATATATATTTTTTGCCCTATTTCCAAAATGACCAAAATCGGAATTGTGTTTTTTGAACTGTGTCTTAGTTTTCCCACAATTGCTGTGTAATATCTTTTTTTTTATTGCTATATCAAGTCAATACTGTGTGAGGAATCAATTGGAGTCAAATGTTTGTTTTGAATATTATGGTATTATATGATATTTCACACAATGAGACAATTCAGCAGCGAAGTGTGATGTCACTTCCGTGAAAGGGCGTGAAATGTCGCCCTCTACGGGGTTCATGCTGGTATTGTTTTGTATTCAAATCGCCATTGAGGAATTTGCGATCACCGCATATAAGAACTGTGTTAAAAATATAAACACACCATGTGCGCGGACATGCTCTCAGCGACAGTCTGTCCCAGACACGAGTGTCTCTCTGTAGTTTCCAACATTTAGGACAGCGTTGATTACATTTTCTCTGACAACAGGCTATATCAGATATGAATGAATATCATAAACTATGCAGAACCCCCCCGCTGACAGAAACGCGCACATGGTGTGTTTATTTTTTTAACACAGTCCTTATATGCGGCAATCGCAAATTTCCCAATGGCGATTTGAATACAAAACAATACCAGCATGAACCCCCTAGAGGGCGTCATTACGCACAAATGACGACATGGCTTCGTTTCTCTATACCATAGTTATTACACTCATACAAAACAATACAGTTACATATTTTTCCTGTACCACAATATAGTGCCATAGTGCCAACTACTAGAACAATATTTTAACAAAGACAAAAAAAATCTAACACCGATATACAGTCTGCTCTGGTCTAGCTAGTTCTCACAAGTAGGCCTACATTTGCACAGATGTGTGCATTTCAACTTTTCTTTCATGTAACTGCAACGAGTGCAGGTTGGCATACAAGCACTTTTACAAGTGCACTTCACACTTTAATATATCCTTGGCAAGGGGCAGAGTGGTCCAAATGGGACCACTAATCCCATAATTAGTGGGACTGTGGACAGGCATCATGGACCTGAATGAACCAGTAAGACTCCCTAATCGGGAGATAAGCGACCATCATGTTGCATACACAAACTTTAGAAGGCAAAGGTAGCCAATCAGGAGGGAATATGGGAAATGGTACTAATCTATGTTGATGACATGACTATAGAGATACTGTGTACCGCTTTGTGTGATTTTAGCATCAGTTGGGGGTGGAATTCTTTCCACATTCCTAGTTTTCTGTGAGAATTGTGTAATTCGAACACGATCAACATCATTGCCCTCATTTGAGTCATCAGGGTTAGCCTACAGACAAAGTTTGTTGCCAGTTTTTTCAGCCTTGGAGATGCTTATGTTGGAGTGTCGGCGAGGGTTACAGATTCCTCCATGAGGGATGGCACTTTGCGCATCACCTTGCAGCAGGATCTCTTACCCTTGAATTTGAATGACGGTGTGCTGTCTGAGCCAGTGAATGCATGGAAGAGAGCCATGCCCTTGCATGTTGTCATGCCCAGGTTTGTGGAGATGGTATACAAGGAGATCATTCTAGTAGTCCTTACAGCTTTGAAGGAGATCCAGATTTCCACAGCTGATACTAAACCGGATTCGGCATGACATCGACCCTCACCTGAGGGAAAACCAAAACGGCTTTCGAGAGGAGAGAACCAGATCTTGGCCTTGAGGAGACTAATCGAGGAGGTGAAGAAGAACAACCTGACGGCTGTATTGTGCTTTATTGACTTCAAAAAGGCTTTTGACTCAATACACAGAGGCACCATGATGAAGATCCTGAAGGCCTACGGTGTCCCTCCCAACCTACTCCAGGCAATAGAGACCATGTATGCAGGAACACGGACCAGGGTGGTGACCCCAGATAGCAACAATGAGGAGTTTGACATCCTGGCTGGGGTACTGCAAGGAGACACCCTAGTCCTGGATTATGCGCTCAGGAAGGCCATCAGTGGACAAGAGCAGGATCTTGGCCTCAAGACGGCACCCTGCAGTAGTCTTGACAGACCTAGACTACGCGGATGACATCAGCCTACTCTCCAACCACGAAGAGCAAGCACAGGAGCTCTTGAGCAGAGTGGAGTCAGAGTGTGCCAAGGTTGGCCTTCAGCTGAATGCCAAGAAAACTGAGGTGATCACCAATAACATCCAAACAGAACATCCCCCTCTCACAACAACAGGAGGCACTGCTCTGAAGGAGGTCAAGGACTTCAAGTACCTGGGCTCATAGGTCGACTCAACAGAGCAAGATCTTTAAGTGAGGATGGCACTTGCATGGAGGGCCCTTAATGGCATGGCTAGTGTATGGAACTCCAACCTCCCTCAACAAACCAAACTCAGCTTATTCTATGTAACGGTAGAGTCTGTTCTCCTATATGGCAGTGAATGCTGGACCTTGCTCTGCAGAAGTCTCTATACGGGTGCTACACCAGAATGTTACGTGTAGTGCTCAACATCAGCAAGAGTTCACATGTCAGCACATGTCAGCTGCCAGACAGCAAACTGGTGCTGTGGGGAACCAACACATGGGCACCGGTCACCAGGACGTCCCACACTAACATAATGTGGATGTACTCAAGAAAGACACAGGAGTGCAAAGCACCAGCGAGCTGACAGGATGTATGGAAAACCGGGATGACTGGAAGCGACTGATAAGATAAGAATTATGATACATAATTCTATGTTTGTGTATGAAGCTCATATGACCATATAAGGTTATATATTATGAACTGAACATACAGTATTAGAAGACCACATTTTGGTCGCATACTGTAGGTTCAGGCAAACTGATTACAGGTCATAATAACTTTGGTTGCCCCGACTGTAATCATGTTTTGTTGCCCCGACTGTAATCATGATATACTGTATAAGTCACTAGTGGAAAATTACAAGCACTACGTGGCACTACTTCCTTGTTATGATCTAGGAACAAATCAATGAGTCCCACGACTTCTACTGTTATAATGTCACTGTCTTCCTTGTTATGATCTGGGAACCAATCAATGAGTCCCACGACTTATACTGTTATAAACTGTACTCTTTATATAATGTTCTCCTCCATCTTGGAGGAGAGAGAGATTTAGAAAGCTGCCGCTATGGTAGCTCACTGTTTGTCTCCTCTGTCTGACCCTCTCTAAATACAGCAATCTAAAAGATATAGTCCTTTGGTCTCTGTGTTTTATTTTAACTATGGATTTATAGATCCATATTTATCTTTAATAATTTATCTAATAGCGACGATGGAAGGCTCGTCTGAGGACGACCTAGAGAGAGACTGCCGCATTCAGAGCCTGGATGTGATGAAAATTACACAGAAGCACTACAACAACATCTGTGTCTCCAGTATGCACCATCCCAAGTGATGATGTTTGGAGGGCATAGAGAAGATGTAGGCCTACTAGGACACGAGTGTCAGCTTCCTCATGGTTGCATTGATCCATTGGTGGACTGTTTCCAACGTAGTGGACTTGATCACCTGCAGTAATGTAGAAATCTGGAAACTGTGTATCTGTTAACAACTTACTTGAAAGGAATGAGTACAGCTCCTTCTTGTTGTCAATGTTTGCCAGAAACTTTTGCCAATTTCATTACTCCACCATCAATAACAAAAGTCATAAACAATTGGCACAACTAACTCCTCCTGAACAGAAACCTCCTCAACAGAAATCACATCCAGGCTCCGAATGCGGCTGCGGAAATCTGGATCTCCTTCAAAGCTGGAAAGATTACTAGAATGATCTCCTTGAATACCATCGCCACAAACCTGGGCATGACAACATGCTCTCTTCCATGCATTCACTGGCTCAGACAGCACATCGTCATTCAAATCCATGAAAGGGTAAGCGATCCTGCTACAAGATGAATGGAAGAATTTGTAACCCTCGCTGACACTCCCAACACAAGCATCTCCAAGGCTGAAAAAAGTGGGCAATGTTGATCATGTTCGAATGACACAATTCTCACATAAAACTAGGGACATGGAAAGGATCCCTCCCCCAACTGATGCTTTGGAACAACATCTGAACAGAAGTGTCTTCCAAGCAAGCGCCTGGACGTATGTATCTGCATGAATATTCATTCAGGTCCATGATGCCCGTCCACATTCCCACTGATTATGGGATTAGTGTGAAGTGCATTGTAAACGTGCTTGTATGCCAACCTGCACTCAAAGTTGAAATGCACACGTCTGTGCAAATGTACTTGTGAGAACTAGCTAGACCAGAGCAGACTGTATATATGTGTTAGATTTCTTTTTTCTTTGTTAAAATATTGTTCTAGTAGTTGTTAACTCATACAGTGCCAGGCGACTTTTAGAGCAACTTTCTCACTATGGAGTTCCCTGCCAAGCGACTTTGGGCGACTTTTACTTAGAAAAAAAAAAAAAAAAAAAAAATTTTTTTTTTTTTTTTTGGACCCAATTAAATCTAGTAAACATGATTTCAATCGCGATTTTGCATGTTCCACCCCCCATACAACCCCATCTTTCAAACATGGCAGCCATTTTTGTTTACATCTGAAGAAAACATTATGGCTGATAAATCATGAATGCCGGATTTCCAATCTTTTTTTTTTGTTTGAAAGCTGTGAACAGCCTGCACAAACATGGTGCATGATCTGTGCATGGGCGTGCATGATCTGTGCACTATAAATTACATGGGAGTCTATGGAGGCTTCTGGCACTAGTGCCACTCGAGGGGCATTTTAAATTGGCAGTAAGTGAGTTAAATCCAATGGCACTATGGTACAGGGGGAAAAAAGTGTAACTGTGTTGTTGTGTATGAGTGTAATAACCATGTTATTGTCTCATTTGTGTGAAATATCATACAATACCAGAATATTCCAAACAAACATTTGACTCCAATTGATTCCTCACACAGTATTGACTTGATATAGCAATAAAAAATATATATTACACAGCAATTGTGGGAAAACTAAGACATTGTTCAAAAAACACATGAAAAAAATATTTTTCTTCAATCTTGACACTCGAACCAAAATTGTTCTATAGACCATAATCTACAAATTGGAAGTGAAAAATAAACTTTCACACAAATTTAAAATGACTTAACCCTCTAAGGCCCGCATTAAGAAATACTTGAAATAAAAAATTGAAAAAAATCAGATGGTGTTGTAGGAGTCCTATTAAGAGGAAAATGTAATGTTTTTTTCAAAAAAATGTTTTTGTAAGATTTTATAGCCATAAATCAAAAATCATAAATCATGCTCTAATTTACATATGGGGGATATTTTTCACAATAATAACATATGTACATGTTCTAGACATTCTAATGATCACCAAAAAAAATAGTACAGGCATTTTACTTATGTTTTTGTGAGGTATAGCTTCCATGAAAAAGTGAGATGTTGTTCGTCAAAACTCTGGAATTTCAGCGGGTGTGGCGGGTGTGAATGTCAGCCCCTGTGGGGGGTATTTATATGCAAATATTGTGGCCAATGGCATTGTAATACTAAACAATAGAATCCAATGGTGGTGTTTAGGTGGTAGGGGTAGCTAAAATAAAATGATTTAAACCTTTTTTTGGATAAAATACAAACGTTGTAATATTACAACCGTGGGCCTTAGAGGGTTAAATGTGTCCAGGCACCCCACTAATAGGTCATAACGTGACAAGCACAGAAGCTAAATGGAGCGTCTATGCTGCATTAACTTCTATTCTATGCTGAAACATAAAAATGGATTTATCTGTGAATAAGGTGCAAAGAACGCCAGGGAAGCAGAGATCTGCTTGTTTTCACGGCGACACTATACCGCGATGGTCGGCCCCGGTTTGGATTTTAGTTTCGCGAGCATTTGTAAACAAACGGATCTTCTTCCTAAATCGTCAGTGGACACTCACGTGCACACACACGAAGCTTCCGAGGCTCTTCAAAATAAAGCGTAAGTGAACGGCGGCACCAGCAACCGCTTGAAATGTTAGAAACCTTGGCGGCCGTTGTGTTAATAAACAAACACAATGCAATGGTTACTATGTGAATACAGAGGTATTTAATTAATATCACTATCAGCACTTCGCACCCTATGTGAAATAAACAGTCAAAAAATCAAATAAATAAGCTCTTTATTTCACAAAATTATTTATTGGTGTCTTTTCATACTTTAACTTTGTAACCTTAAAATGCTGTGCTGCCTCTGGACGACTGAGTTTCCCCCTTGGAATAATAAAGTTATCTATCTATCTATCTAACTCCAGATCAGTCAAAGGTTAATGTGGGCCTCAGCCCTGGATTCATCAGAAGTCAGGGAAGCATATGGATGGCTTTGGTAATCTGCAGGAGCATAACCCTGTGGCTTTTCTGAGGAGGAGGACTTCAAAGGTAGAGAGAAGTCACTCAGGCGAGAAGACGGTGACCCTCGTCTGCATTTTAGCCTTGAATGGAAACTATGGATCGCTACACCAGAAACGTTCAGTAATACTGTATCAAGCCAGGAAGAGCTGAATCAAGTATTTCTTGCCTTAGATGTTTTCAGAAAAAAATTGTTGTGCACTGTTAAAAAATTTTTTTTTAAATAGCGTGTAAAACGCAGCAGTTGTTGACATTCAACAGAGTAGCACTGCCTTACACTCAAGCCCAATGAATCATTGTTCTGCGTGGAAGATTGACAGGTGCTTGTCATGGTATTATTGTTCAAATTTGGTTGCTAGTACCTGCAGATGTAATAAAGCATTACGTTTTTCTTTGAAGTAATTAAGATTAGACTTGTTTTTCTCTTTTACATCTATTGGTAACTATGTCCCATCATGACCGCATACAGTATTCTCTAAAAGGTCTTAAAGGTTGAGTGCAATGGCTTTTTCTGTCATTTTATTTTGAAAGTTTCAGTCTAAAACGGAAGCCTGTAGCTCTGTAATATTTGTGTCATCACAAAGCATGTTTTCGTTCACAGGAAGTAATTAAAATTGGCTTTTTAGGGACTTTTGATCTAAAAATATACAGAAATTGTGAAAAACGTATTTTCATTTCACATATTTTTCAGATCAGCTCGTCTTTAATAAATAATGCAAACCCTCTCCAGCTACACCGCATGTAGACCCTCAGGACAAAGTTCATAGTAAGAACCAAGTTGTAAAGGAGATGTGCCTAAGGAGTGGATCAATCATAGATGAGCTTTGCCTCAGAAATAAAGTCCATATTACATCACACAAGAACTTGAAAAGAACAAAGTGAGCGGTGCAAACACGACACACTGGACTTCAAAAGGTAGAGAGAAGTCACTCAGGCGAGAAGACGGTGACCCTCGTCTGTATTTTAGCCTTGAATGGAAACTATGGATCTAGACAGGCGGGCGGGCAGGCAGACATCACACACTTAACATGCTCATTGCTCAAGGCCCCAAACTTGTGAGGTTTAATATACGGTAATGATGAGACGTCATGTGGGTCATGTGGGTCTATCATCATCATCATCATCATCATCAGGGTATGATTTTTGAATAGCCAAAGCTAAAATCGAGAACAGATCGACACAGATGCTTTCCTGGTTGTAATGGGTTCAATGACCACCTGATGTAATTTAGTATGTGTGTGTGTGTGTGTGTGTGTGTGTGTGTGTGTGTGTGTTAGGGCATTCAATAGTGATTTTTAGTATTCGAATTATTCGACCTCAAAGTATTCGAATATTCGACAGGACTGACCAAACTGTCAAATATTAAGTAAGCAAGAGGCGAACATTGTGAAAATAGCCGATCTACATGCTCACATGTATTAATGTCACATTAATACCTACAATTCCAAGTGCTTGTCAGGGTGGGGGTCCCCAGTTCAAATATGTTTATTTTGGGGGTCACGGCCTAAAAAGGTTTGAGAAGCCCTGGTATAGAGCATTAACAAATTCATCCACCAGGGGCATTGACGACTCATTCTTATGACTTCCTATCTAGCCAAGCTTTATAAACTATATGTATATTTTTTTAAAGAGAAAACAATAAAAAAAGAAGCAAATATTCGACTGAACAACGTGAACGAATATTCGAATATTTGGTGAATGCTCTAGTGTGTGTGTGTGTGTGTGTGTGTGTGTGTGTGTGTGTGTGTGTGTGTGTACCATGAATAGTAGTACATAAGGACCGCAGGAATACACAAGAAACGGAGGGGGAGAGTCATTTAATCCGGTTGCTCCGTAGCTCCGTACATAATTGACTCTGTCCGTAACCTTACGGACAGCACTCAATCCCCAACAGCAAGAGGGGTGCAGTGTGTTTTGTTATAATTACGCAGTCCGGGTGGTTAATCTCAATCTGTACCTCGGTCCCTCGCAGAGTTGCATTTACCGCGATAACGTTGCCGTTGCCGACAGCAAACATCACGTCGGTTGTCGGGTCAAGAAATTCTGTGGTTCTACATAGGCTATTTTGGCTAAAAAAAAACACCTCCATGTGGCGCGCAGCCCAAACGGGAGCAGAATTGGAGAGCGGGTCGGCACATAAATAACGGAGAGAGCAACTATGCATGTCGACGCAATTACCGTACGTACTGTCTCACCCCCAAACGTACACAAAATCAACCATACGTAACTATAAATGGCCCTTTAGTGGTTGCTTAACCCTGGTTTTTGACATTATGGAAACGAAGCGGATTAAAGCGCCAAACTTTTTTTGAGGCTTCTTTAGGACCTAACGATGGATTTTAGCCTTGGGTACCAAACTTTATTTTTAAGTTTACCCATAGGATTATCCATCAACCCACTATGTGTGTGTGTGTGTGTGTGTGTGTGTGTGTGTGTGTGTGCGCTCCTTACCGTAGCCGTGCGAGCGCTTCATGTGGTGCTTCATGTTGCTCTTCTGCGTGAAGCGGATGCTGCAGACCTCACACTTGAAGGGCTTTTTGCCCGTGTGTTTGACGACGTGCACCTGCAGGGCGCTCTTCTGGTTGAAGGCCTTGTCGCACTGGAGACACTTGAAGGGCCGCTCACCTGGAAGACAAGAGTCAGAATTTACAACAGGGGGTCCTCAGAGTTACTACAGGGGGTCCTCCAAATCTATGAGTGATAGAAAGTTTTTCCCTCCTTTTTTTATATCATATAATATATTCATATCCATATTCCGTGAACTTTAGCCGAAAATAGACGATCTACAGGCGTTGTGAGCTTGTAGATCGACAAATTTTCGCCAAAGAGCTTTGGTGTAGAGGGGAAAAAGAGCAGACTAAGTAAAGAGTGAAAGGTCAACTGATGGGTGGAAACCTATGAAAAAGTTGTGGGGGTCCCTGCTTCATCTCTCTCTCAACTAAGGGGTCCGTGGCCTGAAAACGTTGAAGACCCCTGATTTACAACAAATGGTCCTGCTTGTGCAACCCTTGCCCAGACCAACATCTCTCCTTCCAGGGGTTCCCAAACCTTTCCAAGCCAGCTAGGGGACCCCCACATTAGAATGGCTTCAGCCCCTGAATCGCTAGCCACGTCCATTAAAAACAATATTCCGGCAAAGCGATTCAGGGTCTGGTGACGCTGTTGAATGCAGGGTTTTCTCGGTTGAAAATCGAACCGGCCCAATTGGGGATGGAGATGATCCGGTATGAACTAATCGCCCCCAAGTCCCACTTTGGCCACGCACCCATTTGAGAAAACGGTTGCACTGAAAGGGCTTTTCATGCTCATAATGTATTGAAACTAAATGAAAATTCAGGCTGAGCATCAGGCTACCCCCAAATAGCCATAAAAGAAAAAATAAATAGTGAAGATACAATCCACAAGTAAACAAATCCCGTTGTGCGCTTGTTGATCGTCGTTATTTTCTCTATTTTTGAAAATTTGTGTTGACATAAATGCCATGCCCGAAGTAGGGACACAAGGTTGATAACTGTTAAACGGTTAATTATAATTCAATAGATTTTTTTAGGTATTCTTTCCAATTGGCCCTGCAGCCCCCACTTTGAAAACCTGTCTTGTTCTACATCTGCTCATTATTCCAGCCGAGTATCATGAAAATCTCTCCGTCCGTTCTCAAGTTATCTTGCTAGCAAATAAATGTGCACACAAAGACAAGAATGATGACCCTGCTACACATTGCTGCAGGCAGGGCACGGTATAAATAGACCTAGTCAATCTGAGGGCTCACTCTGTAAACTGTAAGCTGGCTGTCAACTCACCGTTGTAAAAGCGAGGAGGAGGGGGTGGGGGGGTTGACAGAGAACTGTCTTAACGTCTTTGTACAGTAGGCTATACCATTCGTGTTTACTGGCGCTCAGTGGATACGCCATTCAAAAGGGAAAAGCAGTGGCCTGTAAACAGCCCTGTTTCACTCTTAATCACGGTAATGGTTCCATTTATTAAACAGCCCTTTCTCCGGAGCCAAAGGGGGCATGCCGGGTCTCTCCTGACAGAAAAACAAACCTTCCTTCTATAGAGCGATTCAGGCCAGCTATTCTAAACAGGAAAAATGTCTCCCGGACTTGTTTTCTATTTTGTGTGTGTGTGTGTGTGTGTGTGTGTGTGTGTGTGTGTGTGTGTGTGTGTGTGTGTGTGTGTGTGTAAGGATATGCCACGTTAAATCACTTATTCACACTCACCGTTGCCCTTTCCTGGGTGAAAGAGACCAAGCTTTAGGCCAGCTGACCTCCACATTCCCGTTCATAAAGACAACTTTTGCTACGCCACATTTACAATAGTTTTCCATTGTTGGACTCATCAATCCACAGACACTGGACAGAACATCGACGAAGACAAGTGTGGTGCATCTTAGAAATCGATCAGTGTCCTTAACAGAGTTCAGCATTTTCTCTGCGGCAACAAAAGTTATTCTTCAGTCAATGCTGCTTTAACCGGCACGTACCATAGATTTTTCCTATAGTTGTTGTCAAATACAGCCCAAATGGCATACAAGGTGATATGGGTTGGAAAGCTCAATGGAAACATCAGTGGCTACTGTATGTATATTTAAGAGCTGGTAGAGGGGTTTTGTAGCATTCACGTATGATCGACTCTGTAAACATGTTCCTGTGGGAAATCAATGAATAATACTAAGGGAGATTATGTGTGCAATTGGATTTATTTTTTTACCTAAGAGTGGCTCTAGAGGAAAGGCAGTTGGGGCACCAATAACAGCAGTGTTCATTCTCCAAGGAACAAGCATGCATGCACTCAACGAGTTTCATGGTAATCCACCCATTTGATTTTTCAAATACAGTATCTTGTGCGGAAATGAATCCTATCCTATCTACACACACGCACCCATTATCCCACGATTTTTGCAACCCATTTCTTTAACGCAGTGTCAACTGTCAAACATAATCCTGGGCGCTACACTCCCTCTGCCAACAGAGACCAGGATTACTGCATGTTTTTGTGAGGTTACCTACCCAAGGGGACACAGGGAGAACATACAAACTCCGCACAGAAAGGCTCTTTTGCCAGCCCCACATATGGTATGGCCACTGATGACACATGCCCCCAGCAAGCCAGGACCTTCTTGCTGTGAGGCGACAGCACTACTGTGCCACCGTGGACCCAAATGCATTTGGGTCCCCATCCGGAATCAATGGGGGGAAGTGTACCATTATAACATTTTTGTCTTAGTAATGCGACAAATAAAATAAAAATATATTATTGAACTCAAGTCTCCATGGCGTGAGTAATCAAAGAAAAAAAAAACATTTTGGGGATGAACTACTCCTTTAAACAAATGGCATCTCTCGTACCTAACTGCAACTGTAATACCAATAATGAAAGTAGCTATTTTACTTAATAATGAACACAATTTGTAAAATGATATACTGCTATACTGCTAGCTATAGCAGTGGCTGAGACGTCAGGAAGAAAAACAGAGCGAACATGTGCGCGAGTGTGCATGCCATCTGATCCGCGACTGGTTGCGGCCCTCATCAAGTCGCCTTTCATCCAATGCGGCCCTCACCCCAAAATGAGTTTGACACCCCTGCTCTAGGCTAAAGGATAATCATCCCTCCACCAACTTGCTAATTACAAAACCCCTGCTCCTCCGGCTTACGGGATGTAGTGGAACTAGCTGATCGCAGACACTGATGTTCACTGACTAATTTAATGAAGTGTAACTGGTAGCTTAGCTCAGTATAGTAGCTTGCCAAACACTGATCGATTATAGATAGATTGATAGATTACAGCTGCTAACCGCACGCTTTGAATTGTTTGGTGTTTGTATCTAACTGTTGCTGATAATGAAAATTGTGGAAGGTAGAAACAGTAGCCATACTAATCACAAATTCCTGCAGCAACACGTTGCAGTACTGTGGTCTAGTCAACAGGAATAATGAGCAGCCTAGATCAGGCATGTGGGGAGTTGGAGCAATATCGCTATGTTTAAGAAAATACTGCATGCTGTTCTGCTTATGCTGAGGTGAAGGGATTGGGGGGCTTATTAAAAAACTGCCAAAAGCAACTGCAAAAACATTACAATTCCTCAGCTAAATTCTAAACATAAAACCTAAACTATCTCCAGAGAAATATAGTTTGCGCTATTAGGGCTCCTGGCAGATGACTACTCTGGTTTTTATAACCCTTCCATATTAATTTTTTGCGCTGCTCTCAGCAATCGGTCCTTAGTGTGCTTGCATGTTTGTTTGTTTGTTTTGGTGGGAGTGATCAGAAGGTTACCCGAAAGAGATGATTAAATCTAGCCGAAATTGTAAAAGATCAAGGGCACAATCAACAGACACAGAACAAGAGCACCCCCAGTGCATTCCTTTGTTTATATAATTGGTATGCTTGTAGCCTTGACACATGCTGTGTGTGCATTGTTGAGTCAATGTTTTGCCAGCCAAGAGTGTCCCTGAGTCACTGAAATCAATTGGATATACATTGTAGATATGTGGTTAGGTACATCCAGTTTTGACTTCCATGATTTATACACACCTCACACTCTACAATACAAATATATGAGTTCTTCTCAGTTCAAGTTTGTGTTGTAGCTAACTTTTCCGTGGTAGAATCGATGAAGGGTTGTAAGTGTGTGTGTGTGTGTGTGTGTGTGTGTGTGTGTGTGTGTGTGTGTGTGTGTGTGTGCGTGTGCGTGCGTGCGTGCGTGTGTGTGTGCTTGCGTGCATGTGAACAACATAAACTGTGTTTCACTTTTTTTGTTTACACGCCTATGACATTATGACTATTTCTGCAGGAATCTCAAAGGGGCACATGCTCCAACCGACCTCCGAACTTTCTTTTCTAGAGGATGGGCGATCTCAGAAAAAAGGCTACTGCACTCCTGTACTGACTGCCCGAAGAATATTTGGACAGTGTGATTGGTCAGAAGTTGCGTGGGAGTCGGCTGGCTGAAGAGCGGTACTAGTCTCACAGGCCAACCTCCAGGAGGTACAAACACCTTTCAAATCCCACATAAACTGTGGAGAGAACGAGAACGATACGTGGAATTATTATTAATTATTATTATTATTAATTATGAATTAATATCTATCTATAAATGCGACAAATTATTATTATTAATTATTAATTAATATTATTATTAATTTGGAATAATTTTCCTGTCATTAGTAATGTGACAGATAACTGGAACTGTTGGAAAATGTTTTTATATTTATTTTGTAGTTATAAATGAGGGGCCACGTACATTATGAACTTTTTACTTAACAATATTTTCAACCATTTTTCTTTGACATTTTTAAGGGGGAAAAAAACAGCTAATTTAACGTTGAGGTGCCCACAAGGTTTAGGTGCCCACTGGGCCTGTATCCTAATGGCATATACTGTAGTCATTTTGAAGGAGCTTTTTATGACCCTGTTCAAGCCTTACCTGTGTGTGTGCGGTTGTGTCGCTCCAGCTGGCTGCGCTTGGCAAACGCCTTGTCACAGGAAGAGCAGTTGAAGACCCGAGGCTTCTGGGAGCTGGGGGAGGGGCCAGGCTGGTGGACACGCTCGTGCTCCTGGAAGAACAGCAGGAAGGCAAGGTAAATAGGAGGTAGGGACATCGCGTGACAACGGGGATACGCCATGTCCAGCCATGAAGCTCACCATGGGTGCCAGTATCGCGAGACTATCCACCGTTTCCTGTCTGTGAACCAAATCTCGCGATACTTCGGAGACAGAAACGATTAATATTTACTGTTATTATTATTATTTAATTATGCACATCGAAAAGCAAGTGATTGTAAAAATACCGTTGATATATTTTCTTTTATATTCCTGAACAGATTATATGACAAAGGTCTCAGTCGTTCATAAATAGTGTTTCTTCCAGGTTTGTTCATGAGCTGATCTAGCCGGCTCCATCATTCTGGCACCCAGGAGCGTCATGGCCGGTCCCGGCGGTCACATGGTTTCCCTTCCTTATATTTTAACTTCCTTGCAGGAAGGAAGGAAGGAAGGAAGTTTTAGAACTGTTTCCCAACCTGGGGTATGCCAAATACAGGAGTTGTTTATTTTAAAAATCCTAAATTATTCAAAAGTACATGCTTTTAACCAGTGGTGTGTTCATTTTTTTCTTTTTCTTTTTGAGGGTATAAGATAAGACAAGATAATTATTATTATTACGGTATTTGTTTATTTATTATTAATTATTCTCTTCCCACATGCACGCTACGCGCACATGCACGCCGGATCTCATGCATGGTCACTGAATTAAATAACTGCTCTATTGTTGAGTAGTTAATTTGTGAATTACTTCAAAACTCGGTCAGCAGTCTCAAGACAACAGCTACAGATAAGCCTTCACCTAAGATGCCACATGTTGCATTCAGTCAAACAAACACATACGAAGAAAAAACAAACAAAAAAAGACACACATTCATCTGCAAGGCAATCAGAAACTCAACAATCTCTGCCCTTATCAGCTGAGTGTAGTGACACAGAGCACCTGTCCCAATCTGATCCTTTACAAGCTCTGATGGATTGGAACACCACCAATTTGGTGCCAGCCAGGCAAAAAGTTACATTCTGATCCACCACAGAAAACAGGGAGCCTCTAAAGGGAAAACCTCTCAAACCACACTCTCTTTATACAACAGTTCATGTTTCACTTTGTGAGATTGAAACTTGTATTTGTTTATATATATTCTCTTATTATATTTTTTTATTGTTTGTCCAAAATTGCTGCTGCCTAAATAAGCACATTTTGTACCATGCTATTTATCCCTAGTTAACAGTTTGTGATTGAGGTAAACTTTGGTAGTCTTTGTGCAAATTATTAGACAATGTAATTTTTGACCAGATGGTGATTTTTAGTACTAATACATTTTTCTGCCTCTAATTCATCCGGATGAGAGACTAGAGCTTACTCATCAGCAAAGTGGAACGGGGGGGGGGGGGGGGGGGGGGGTAATGAAAATCGTGTAACTTGTGTTTTCCATGAAAAAAAACTAAAATATAACTCTATGAAACTCACTGAACATTGAAAACAAAGAGACCTCAAAGGTGTCTCTTTCTGTGCTCGCCCTGCCACCACCCTTCGATTGTATGACCTACGGTTCAAGAGTTATAAGCCAAACATAAAGCAACCTATTATAGCAATTTGGGGTGGCGGTTCTGCATTGCCTATTGGGAGTTTATGTGAAAAGATTCACAGCAATCAGACACTACATTCACTACTTTGAAATAGTAGCCAATCAGAATGGAATCTGACAAATCTAACAGATACATCTCCATGGCTACAGAGATGATGTGGAGATGTGCACCGATTTTGTTTTTTGGACCAAATGATGAGTAGGAGTAGTACTTCAGTTCTGTGATCTACTGAGCAGCCTAGAGCGGGCAAGTTTGTATACAAGTTGGTATAATTTTCCAATATGTATTCATATGAAAACACTGCTTATTCTGTCAAGTGTTTTGTTTCTGTTGAGGTGGTGACAAAATTCAAAACAAAACTGAAACCATCTCCATGTCATTGCTCAGCTCCATAAAGCATGTTTGTTTATGCCAGCGGGTTCATGTGTGCATGTTCTCTGACAGCACATTGCCAGACACAAATGCAAATGATAGAGAACAGTTTGTAGTAACAATCCTATCCTACAGTCAGTCCCACTCTCTGTTCCGCAATTTCCTCCTCAGTCGATACAACAGAGCAGAGCTGTGCGATTTCATGGCAATTGTAAAATAGGTGGAGTGACGTCCAGAGTGGAAGTTGTGAAAGATGTGATTCACAGCTTCCTGCGCCTGGTATGTGTGGATGTATGTGTGACTAGTATGATAAGAGCCATCAACAACAACGTGGAGGCAGCAAAGGTGGCTACATGGCTATGGCTGAAATGGGGTGACCGGCATGGTCAGTAGAATGCCACTTGGACACAGGGAGAGGCTTGATCAACCTCCATCGGGCCACCTGGGTGCTGTTGTGAGCAGTGTTGCAATGTGATTCAATGTCAGTGACGTTCCCGCGCATACATGTTCTCGCGACGCGTGATGTGACTGCATAAGACTAGTAAACGTCTTTGACTACTTTACAAGAAGTAGGATACTGTAGCAGTACTGTCTGTTGCCAAGATGCCCCATGTATATGTATGTGAGGACGACGTACACATACCCTCACCTAAACCTGTTATGCTAAGTATAAGTAGCCACGGTACTTTAGCCAGCCCAGGGTACTTGGCTCACGAAGTGAGTGGAACTCATCCTCGCGTGCCCGCGTGTGCACATTCGTGCATGTGCGTGCGCATGAGAGTCGTGATACAAAGGTGGAAAAAGATATGGGGCGGTGACTACCCGTGTGACCGGACCATTGCATCACTGATTGTGAGAAACACCCAAGGACTCCAGGATACAACAGTGATTATGTGTCCAAGTTTGAGCATCAAAGGAAGTATGAGAAACTGTAGGCTCTGCAGGGATGCATGCTTGACAGTTATGCATGGATGCATGAGTGGTTGACTAGCAGGGAACTAGAAAAGTGCACCCACCAGGTCGGGTTGCCAACCTAGGGCCGGCAAAATTTGGAAGGCAGGCAATCCTAGCTAATTGGAATCCGCAAAATCGGATTGATTAATCTTGATCACATGACTCCAGAGATAATATGTACCGTTTTTTTGTGAGTGTCAGACAAAGTTTGTGGGAGCAGTAGCATTTCAAGTAAGGCCGATGCACACCTCAAAGGCTTGTGACAGGTGCAAGGTCCAAATGTTCAGAAATGCTTTGATATCAGATCAAAGAAAGAGGTCCCGCATGGCGCACACTGTCTGGAGCTTGCAAAATAGATTTTTATTCAGTCGACGATTAGTTCTTTAGACTTTCATCAGGACAAACATGAGTAGTTGCGAAAAGTCTGTTTTGAAGAAAATGTGAAATGGTGGTAAAAAGGAGTCTTGCACAAATAGGGCCTATTATGTGGAGTTGCGTCATGATCCATTGAATCCCGGGATTGATTGATTCAAGAGTTCAAGAGCCAAAATGTGAAGCGGGCTGTTATAGTGCCACCATTGATTGAAAGTCAATCTTAGCCAATCAGAAAGGAATACGAAAAATCTGGCAGATGCAGTGCATCATGACCACATGTACCGATCGACCACATGTACCGATCACATGATGTGCACTGATTTGTGTGAGTTTTGGACAAAATCTAGGACTAGTAGCAAAAAGCGTGTTTTGAAGAAAACATAAAATGGCAGACACTCTTGTCAGGCAGAAATGTAGGGTTGCATCATGATCCAAGGAATACAAATTTTGTCAGTCTTTATGATGGTTGTATTCCATTGGATATCCTTCTCCCAAACCTTGCTGCTGTGCTTGCGCATTATTGTACTTCACCCTGCAGATATGGAAGTCTCTCGTTTCAATTTGTCTCACCCCTATTGTGAAACTATCAACACTTCCTAACCCACTTACTTGTGAGTTACGTTGATGAAAAAACATGATCATTAAAAGTTAGATATTATTCTCTCTAATCAAGAAAGTAATGGTTTTCTTTGCCATAATAGGCGAACAAAATGACTATCCACAGGCCAAAACAACATTGTGGTCTCCAGCTAATGAGGACCATGGGGACAGAGAGGACATGATGGCTCTTTCACACACTCTCGCCACTATGTCCCACGAGCAATTAAGTGTGTCAATTAGAGAAGAGCTAAACAGCGAAGTGTGAAATGGCTGGCAGGGACATGGGTTCAAATATTTTTCCAGTAAGTGAAAAGACGAGAAAGTGGGAATTGGGCAGCTACAGTACAAGCTTTAGTTAGAGGTGTCCATAGGCATCAAATTGGTTTCAATACCAGATGCAGATGGTCCCAAATGATCCAGCGGAACACATCATTCTGATAATGAGCTGACAATGTTTATGGGCATGATGCCTGCAGACCAAGGGAGTGGAGAATGGACAAAATTAGATGCGTCAATAAGCCACAGAGTCAGCATATTTTGGCAATAAAACTCAAGATCCATAGCGTATATATTCTGCTCTGGGAATTATCCAATGGCAAACAGGAAGCATTATTCTCCAACGCATCCAGAGGCGCTCCTCTTGCCCTCCTTGTGTGTCCCTCTTTGCTCTCTGTCACTTATTCCCAGACTAACTTTGCCGCTGCATGCAATCGACCTCACATGAATACGAAAAAGCCAACGCATTTTACTTATTTATTTTTGAGATACAAGTGGAAGGCAGCATGATGGCATGAACCAAAACATTAAGTCAACACTGTCCCCTCTTGTTCTCCTAGTGTGCACAGTGCTGGAACATGGTGCAATGGACTGTTAACCCAATGAGTGCCCCGGGCCACAAGGTGCCGCTAGAGTGCCAGAAATATCTCTATAGGCCTTCGCTCTAGCTTCCGTCGACACTGCCCGTAGTGCCTTGGGATTTCACTCCAGCCACTGTTATGTATGACGAGAGGAGGAAGTTAGCTAACACTTAGCCATTAGCGTCTTTATTTTTTAGAAGCCCGATCTAAAGCTATTTCAGTCGCAAAAAAACTTTGTCTTTGGTCTGGGAACACAATTCAGAGAAAATGCTCTCTAAAGATGTGACTTTGTATTGGATTCGGCGGCGCGATGCGGCGGCGTTGCCCGATTACGGCCCGTGGATGGCCGAGTCTCGGCCCCGGCCATGGATGGAAATTTAGACCGGGGCCTAAATTTCCATCCATGAGGCCTCCGATTAATTAAGTCATTTTATTAAATATCCCGGACTAGATCGGGATAGGCACCCCGGAATACGTCGCGCCGCCGACAGTATAGATTGAGTTTTTTTGGGGGGGCTCTAAACTTTATTTTAAACCATTTTCAATGGAATAAATCGTCAGACCATCTAGCATCACTCGTTGGAAAGCGTAGGACGACCCAGGACCACCCACATCTCTACAAGCAGCTCAGGGTATGGAAAATAGCAAAAAGAATATTGTATTGGATTGAAAATATCCCGAACTTGTTCGGGATAGGCACAAGAAGGGTTAACAATGCTCTGCCCCTCTCTCTCTTTGTGTGCAACTTTATATAATACAATATAAGCCTAAAAATACATCTTTGTTTTTTTAACTCACTGAAAGAACAACTAGTCATTATTCCCTATAGTCTATAATTTCCAAGGCTGATGTCAGACTCAGGAGGTAGAGTTGATTTATGGCCCTAATGAAGTCCATCGATTTCTCTTGCCCTAAATACATTGCACCAGCTTGTCCAAAAGCTGGTACGGGTCATAAGAACACATGATAAAGCTCACTGTGACTGAATACTCTCCTTTACTCCATTAAAATCCTTTGTTGCGGCCTGGATCGCTGACGTAACGGTCCAGGCACCTAGGCCTGACAGCGTGTCGCAGGTTCGACTCCCGATCCCCACAACTTTTGCTGAGTGAAACCCAACCATCTCTCTCCCCATTTCCAGTCAATCTACTGTAATCTATAAATAAAGGCAGAAAAAGCACAAAAAAAATCATAATCCACTGATATACAGTAGCAACATAAATATGTTGAATCGGCCTCAGGTCTTAATGGATTAATTGATGTAGAAGTTGTAGAAGTGACAGGTTCAATTGTGCTACACAGAATGACCACAGGATTGTTGACGCAACGAGATCTTTCTTTCCATGAGCTATATCTAACATTGCACCTTACCATGCTGTGGTATTAACTGGTATTAAAACAATTAAAATATAGCTGGAGAGAATCTTTCAGCAGAGAGAGCAGATGCAGTGACATTGGCTCAACCCCAGTGTGGCTGGTTTATCCTGTGTACATCGATTATCTTGATGCCCAACAGGTGTGTAGTTGTGCATCAAGAGCCCAATGCCATCAAGAGCACTTGAGCCCAATGCCAGATGTTTGGCTCACTATTAGAGATTTATTGTAAAAAAAAAAATAGATTCAATCAATTTGAAAAACGTTTGAATCGATTAAAGTCTCTAAGAACATTTATCTTCTAAGCAAATAAATATACTAATTACTAACTACTTGGCCGAAGTACCCCATGAGTTTCTGCAACTTTATTTTCATTTTCTGAAGCACATTTATAACTCTGGTGATGTCTATGACATCTGACATCATACCCTTTTATGCCCATACATGGAGATCCCTGTCTGTAGAACCAGCCACACAGATATGGGCTGTCTTGGCCATATATGAATTCTGTTAGTGTGGTATGTGGCCGATGTGGCCTCCACCTCCATATATGGGCATTCCCATATGAAGTCCTGTTAGATAATATGAGCTTAATACTGATGACATCAGGGAACTCCATTTATGGGCATAAAAGGGATTCTGTTTGTGTGACATCACAGTGAAGCCAGAGAGTGACAGCCAGAGCGACAAACCCATAGAAGCACAGTGTCAGGCGTGACAGACAGACAGACAGAGATACATACAGACAAGCTGTGACTGTTCACATACTAATCAACTTGTGTGTGTGTGTGTGTGTGTGTGTGTGTGTGTGTGTGTGTGTGTGTGTGTGTGTCTGGCTGCAGTATACCTTCAGATGTGTGGCTCTCTTAAAGGCCTTGCTGCAGACCCTGCACACGTGGCAGCGGTCCTTGCCATGCGCCTGCTTGCAGTGGCGTCGCAGTGTGTTGGCATTGTGGCACACCTGGTTACAGTAGAAACACTGGTTCCTGTTCTGAACGTCTGCCTGGCCCTCGTTCACTCCCACACAGTGGCCATCCTCCATCATCTGGTTGGCGCGCACACACACACACACACACACACACACACACACACACACTCTCACACACACTCTCACACACACACACACACACACACACACACACACACACACACACACACACACACACACACACACACACACACACACACACACACACACACACACACACACACACACACACACACACACACACACACACACACAATATCGTTGCTGTTGGGCAGAAACCTTGTGTCTTCTCCATATTTCAAAATGAATGATCTACTTGCTTACTACAGTGTCACACAAAAGTGGCAAAGATACGTGATCTACAAGCTCACAACATGTCGCGGTGTGGCGCTTTGTGACCATTTTCCTGGTCCCCACACACACACCTACCGTGTATCCATTATTAGGTGCTCCATTATGATGGCTGACCAGTATGACCTGCTGGCCAGAGTTGGCTGGTTGGCCTTGGAGACCCTGGTCATTCAGAACTGCAGGGTATGTCTGACCCTGCAAAGAAAACATACCGTTCGTTAGCATCTACAGTAAGCTCTGTCTGTCTGTCTGTCTGTCTGTCTGTCTGTCTGTCTGTCTGTCTGTCTGTCTGTGTGTGTCTGTGTCTGTGTGTGTCTGTGTCTGTGTGTGTGTGTGTGTGTGTGTGTGTGTGTGTGTGTGTGTGTGTGTGTGCTTGTATTGTTATATTTCAGCGGATCAAACGCCCCGCGAGTGTTACGATACTTTTCGTACACTCACAAGACATTGTTTTTTTGGTTTGTCAGGGCTGGAACGGTCGACTTTAAGTGATTAAAAATGTTTTTTAGAGTTAGGAAAGGATTCAGGTTGGAGTTGGGGTTAGAGCCATAACTGATTTATAATTAGTTGCACGAAGACTAGAATCTTTATGTCCTTAAAAGTATAGTTAGCAATCCAATCTGTGTGTGTGTGTGTGTGTGTGTGTGTGTGTGTGTGTGTGTGTGTGTGTGTGTGTGTGTGTGTGTGTGTGTGAGAGAGAGAGAGTGTGAGCGTGTGCATGTAATGCAAGTACCTGTGTATTGAGGTTGAGTGTTACACCATCCAGCATGCCCTGTGCGTCTGCCAGGGTTAAGGTCACACTGCCGTCACTGGCCACGCCCCCCGGTGACATCACCAGGCTCTGGGACATGGCCGCGTGAGACAGACTGGTGCTGGACGGCAGGCTGGTCACTGGTGGAGGGGAACAAAACAAAGGGCACAATCAGCTCTATATTGTCATCTCAGGTTAACAGGTGTAAAGAAGTGGGTTTATGTGCGCGCTCCATCATTTTGAAGTATTCCATGAAGTATCCCATGACTACAAATCCCAGAATACAACCGGAAATTACATCATCCCAAAATGTTCCGCTCCGCCGGCTCCATGTTAATAACAAATGTATCTCAGATTGTTTTCTATGCTGATGATACCCAGCTGGCTCCCGGTTGTTTTTAGGATTGATTTTGAAATTGAGTGAAAGAAACTATTGAGGGGCTCGCTCTTAATTTTTGTAGTTATAGAGGACAATTATAATGTATTAAGGCATATTTGGCTTATTAGCCAGGGATCCTTTTAAGTGTTGTGTGCTGTCCATGGTTTGGTTACAGTTTTAAAACCAGTTTTGATGAGTAAAGTTTAGTGAAGATCTTGTAACAGCCTTCTCAGTCCTCATGGTTACTTTTTCGAGTGACAATAAATCAATGGGGATTTACTTTACAGTAGTATTAGACTAGATTTTGGCTGTAATCGATTCTGAAATCAAATTTGGAGACTCGAATATTCGTAAACTCCACGTTATGACGCGGGACAGACGGTCCAATTTCGCGTCTGTCCCGCGAGATGCGGGACAGGTGGTCACTCTAGCCTCAATACCAACCATGATTTCGCCAAAAGTTGCTGGCCAAACTTTTACCCAGGTACGGTAAGCGTTGGCAATGTTCTCAAACATAAACTTTAATCAAATTATAGTTGTTCAAACGGATGAGTACATCTTGCACTTTTTGGAAAAAATACCAGTCAAAACATCCGTAATTGGTGGGCTAGGACTCTCCAAATTTGGGATCAGACCCAGAAGTCTGGCATCGGTCAGGCTCCAGTTCTGAGTGTCTGCCTGTTTTGAGCCAGAGATGTTTTCCACTCGAGTTGAGAGGAGAAGAGTAATGAAGAGAGATGGGTGCATAAATTTGATTAAGCCACTATGTGACGAGTGAGCCAATTGAGCCTCTCCTGGAGCAAATTGGCACTGTCGGCTGGAGATCTCGTACGTCCATAGCTACTACTTCTAAAAGTACCTGTGTCAGTGTTGCCGGAGTTTGCGAGAGAAATAAGGTCTATGAAAACAAGCCCAAAAGAAGCGACTAGGCCACATGAGCATTCTAAACCTATACAAATTGGATATTTGATAGCTGATCTACAAGTCGATCTACAAGCTCAACGTGTTACAATGCGATGCGTACTGAGCTTGAAGATCTATTTAAAACAAGTTATTTAAAACATTTTCAACATTCTAACACCACAAATCTGGTATGGGTAGTCCCGGGCACGAAATATTGACATGAAAACATTTGAGAACCACTGGTTTAAACAACATGAGGAAACAAACCACCAATATTTGCAAGCAACTTTACAGAAAAACTATCCCCAAGTCGCTTATAATAAGCAGACCTGACCTGTGTTACAAAGGATCCAATTAGTTCTTTTTATTAGTTAAACAATATTAATAAAACACACACACACACACACACACACACACACACACACACACACACACACACACACACACACACACACACACACACACACACACACACACACACACACACACACACACACACACACACACACACACACACACACACACTTGTTCATGTTTTTGTATAAAATAGTGACTTTGTACGTCAAAGTATAGGCCTATAGGGCATTCATCTACACAAACAAAATATATATATGGAGATACAACGTTTCTGCCCAACACCAACGAAAGCATATCTGCGCGTCTGACACTTCGCGTCTCTTGTTGCAGATTGGTCGAGAGGCTGCAATTTACACACACACACACACACACACACACACACACACACACACACACACACACACACACACACACACACACACACACACACACACACACACACACACACACACACACACACACACACACACACACACACACACACACTCGTCCAGCTAACAATGGCCATTTGGCTGTTCCTGTAATTAATGTGGGTTCCTCAGATGTTGGGTTGGAGCCGCAGACACGGCTGGGGTAGTGGCCGGGGAGGGTGTTTCTGTTTGTTTTGAGCCAGTGGGTCCACAGGAAGAGCAGGTTATGATTAGGGGAGCAGCACAGATCACGAGGAGACTAGGGAGCTGTCCCCCGAGATCACTGCACTGCGCTTCCGGGGCTTTTCAAAGGAGCAGGCAAGACAAGCCAGATAACTTAAGGTGTTGACACTAAGGATTTCCCACCTGCCCCTGGCAGGTAAATAAAACTTTCGGGCAGGTGGAGTTTGCTTTCAGGTTGCCCGACCGGGCAAGTGCTTGTTTGAGAGGGGACGCAACTGTCAAAAAAAATAAAAGAAGAAGTGTGAACCCATAATCATACTCATAGCTATGAAGGTTTGTCATCAAAATGTAGGTATGACATATCTTTCGCACACTGCCCCAAGTGTAAAAAAGAAAGCGTTTAATTGAACGCTAATTACATTTTATCTGTCATTTTTATAATGGACGTTTACTTTTCGGGCAAGTGGGTACCGAAGAGGTACCGAAGGATTCCGCCCAGTCAGTATGAGGAAGTTAAAATTCACATCAAGAAGTAGTTGGAGCAGAAAGTGATTAGGGAGAGTAGTAGCCTGTACACATCGCCATTGGTGATCGTAAAGAAGGATGGCTCGATTTGGTTGTGTGTAGATTATAGGCTAACGCTGGACTGCGATCTACCCATGCATACTACACAAACACACACAAATAAATAAGTATAAATAATGCCCTATTTTATATGACAGTGTTGTGCAAAACAAAAGTAGTGGAAAATGCTTTGCATTGTAACACTTTGGTGAGCTTGTAGATTTGATACTTTTGAAATGTTTGTATGTTGAAAATATTTTCCAATAATGATGATATGGCCAGAGTAATGTCTCCAGCTTTAAAGTGAAAACGTCAGTCTGTGGGTTTTGTAAATATCTTGTGTATTTGTGTATTTTGCTTGGCGGGGGTCTTATACAAGACCAGTAGTCCAAGTGCCTCTAAACTTGGCACAATGGGTCTGGCTACTTTTGCCCCTCTTAATTTGCCTACAATCTGTTGAATTTGTATAACAAACACACAACACATTTACATAACAAAAAATCTCAAATAATCTTTGACCTTAGTGGTGAAAATGCACAATGGAATGTAAAAATTATACTTTATATATTCAAATAACGAACGAGGCTAGCAAGTGTCAAGAGGAAGCCAAGCCACAGAGGCGGCTGTGGCAACAACTTGCCACAGTAATGGTTTTGGACATACAGGGTTTCTGCCCAACAGCAACTACTGTGTAGACCAGGGGTGGGCAACTTTGATGATGGCGAGGGCCACTACATTTCCACCTTCACTCCAGAGGGCCACATTACATATTGCTACGTCCTATTTTGTAATTCTAGTATCTCATTCAATAGAAGCAAAAATAGCAGATCTACAAGCTCAAAACGCATCGCGCTGCGATGCGTTTTGAGCTCATAGATCGTCTATTTTTGCTTCTTTTGAATTGGAATCCTGAATAATTTTTTCGTTGTTTTTGAATTGGAATCCTGATTTTTTTTTATTTTTTTATCTAATTTCAAATGCATTTAGTTATATAGTCATGTTAACTTTATGAACCTAAATACAAATACATTGGACATTAAAAAAATACATTTTAATACTACTATACTAGTCATTAACTCATCTGCCGCCCAGCACGTTTATAAACGTTCCATTAAACCCAGCTATCTACCGCCCAACACGTTTATGAACGTGCTATCGTCTTTTCATTGTTTTACAGTTGATGGTGCTCTCCCGCTGCCTGTGACTTAATACAGTAGGGAAACATCAAAGGGAACCAGGTCATTCACGTGAATGAAGAAAAAAGGTCAAAAAACTGCATTGAAACACATGTTATCAGACAATCCAAAATAACAGATTGAGAGAGAGGCAACAACAACCACTCTAGCAGTTTGGGAGACACAATGCAGAAACACAAGCCAGCAGAGAGAGGAAAAAGGAAAAAAAAAAAAAAAAGAGGATCGGCTTGGTTGAGATTTGAATATAGGATATTTATAGTTAGAGTTAGAGTTTAGATAGTTGATTGATAGCCTAGAGATGGCAGTAGAATTCGTTTAGATTTGAGTGTATTTAGGTGAAGAAAGTTTTATAGTGGGAGAGAGGTGGAGAGGAGACGCTGTCTCCGTGAAAACAGAGGGGAGGGGAGGAATGGATCACACACACACACACACACACACACACACACACGCCTACCTCTCATTTCCTCCTTCTCTCCTGATGGCTCGTAAAAGATTCAAGCATCATGTTATCCATTGATTGATTTAAACAGAATGAGTAAGTCCACAAACGCCGGCCCATCCGCCATGTAAAAGAGTATAGATCCAGTCAGTAAACAAAGGTGCATCCACTCACTGCTAGTAATGTGCTGCCCAGAGTGCACCGATGCACCCCCCCCATCTGTCCCCCATGAGAAAACATCTCTGTTCCAGTGGTGTGTGTGCGGTGAAAATAGCCGATCCTCAAACTCAGCGATGCGCCCCCCCCCCCTCCTCCTCCTCCTCCTGTCCTCCTCCTGTCCTCCTGTCCTGTATGCAGACTCTGCACTCCACCAAACTTTCGTCAGCTTCGAAAAAGTTACACGATCGTGTGTGTGTGTGTGTGTGTGTGTGTGTGTGTGTGTAAGCAATTGGTTTCATTTACCCTAAAATGACATGGTTTCATTATCTGAGAAATCACGTGACCTTCCTTGTTGCTTGAGACATGCGCATGCGCGTGCATGTGTGTGAGTGTGAGCGTGTGTGCGTGTGTGTTGAGTGAGCACACAGTACCACAGCGCCATCTATTGGCTTGAAACTAAATAAGAGACGTATTCATGCTGGTTTCATAAAAAGGCTTTTTTTAGGCTTTTTTATTCAAATTAGCCCATGTTGGGCCAGTACAGTAGTCACTTAAAAAATCAGGGAAAAATCAGAAAACAACATTTAAACCCCATGTATTTATTGGTAAAAGTATATTTCTTCATCTTTCCATCGGTATACTCCATTTGTTCATAGCTAAGAAACACATTTTTTAAATATTCATTGAAAAGGAGTCAAAATGCTCCAAAACCCTGACATGTTTTGGAAGAGTTTAATTAAAAACGTGGGGCAGGCAATGTGTTAAGCTACTAATATAGACTGACGCAATTAAAGCAGGTCATGTTTGGAATTGTAACAGCTGAAATCAGTAATATATCAGTATTCCAGTATTAACTTGTGGGCCGCATTAAGTGAAGGTGGGGGCCGCATGTTGCCCCCGGGCCGCCAGTTGCCCATGTATGGTGTAGACGGTAGGCCTATATACACTGTTACTAACCTGTCATGCCATTGTTGGAGGGGCTCTGAGGTAGGAGGTGGTCGTTGCTGATGGTCAGAGTGGCGTTGGCAGTCTGGGTGTTGAGCGGCGATGCCAGCCTCATACCGCCACTCATCTCTGCACCACTAGAGGCGCTGTGCTGGGGGAGTAGATCCTGACCTGCATACGAATGAGGGAAGGAAAGAATTAAACCAGGAATAAATCAAGGAAAAGGTAACTGTAGCTGGGGCAAGATAGCAGCGGCCATCTGTGGATAAATCTGTCAAGATTAAGACTTGTTCCAAAGGAGGTCCAAGGTCCATCGCTGTAGCTTTGTTGATGTTGCCTGGTACTGAGATACTGAGACTTTTGCTCTCATGCTGACAACAAAACAAAACAAAACGAAAGCACGAAGGCCACGAAGGAGACAGATTTAAATCTCTGAATAATAGGCTCTGTATCTTGACAGTCTGACAACATAATTTAGATTCGAGTGAAGTCGAGGCTATACAAAACCCACAGAAATGTGTGGTGACAGTTCCAGACCAGCACACAGGTAGACGTTGCAAAGCAGAGTCCGAGCCAATGTGAGATTTAAGACCAGCTAAAATGGCTTTTTGCGACCGTACCGTTACATATTGTTGCTGTCGGACATAAACCTTGTATCTCAAATTTTGTATGTTAAGTTGTAAATTTATGTAAAAAATGTAAGTTCCCAGTCAAGGCTTTATTATAGATTAATGTTTCGACACTAGGAGCTATATTTTCGTCCATGCCTCCTTACTCCTTATCCCTGAACTTCTTTACTTTTTTAACTATTTTGAAATACATTTTAAAATACTTCAAATAGACGATCTATATCGACACGTTGTGAGCTTTAGATAAGCTATTTGAAATATTTAAAAATGTTTTTCAAAATAGTAAAAAATGCCAAAATAGCTTAGGGATAAGGGGTAAGGCATGGACAAAAATAGAACCCTAGGTCTTCTATGTTTCTTGTTTCTTTAATCTAATTCATTATACAAGAGTAATAAAGTAGTAAAAATTGCTTATCGACTAAAAAAATAAAAAGTTACAAAATAAAAAGGAACCGGTTTGGAGAGGTTTTCACCCAACAGCGACAATATTTGCTAGTTAGACAGGGCTGGGCATGTCTCAGCCAATCACAGCGATGGGGCAGTAGGGGCAGTGCTGAACCACCAAAGCATTTCCAATCTCCACACAGCCTGCAGTGGAACGTCTTGTATCCAGCAATGCAGAAACAACTATAGCAAAAGGCTTATATATATATTTAAAACACACACACAAGTAAGACGCCTCAGGGCGACATGCAACCTCGCCCGTGGCCATCTGGTCAGTGATGTATATCAGACCAGTTACCCATATATGGAGACCCTTGCATGATAGTCAACAATGTTATGTCAAAACATGCTCATACTGTATATGGGCATTCCCAGATATGGATATTTTATATAAGTGATGTCAACCCATAGACTGTACAAATTTGTACACACACACACACACACACAGAGACAAGCTGTGACATTTCTCACGGTAAACTGCGACCTTTGGTCGCAATTAAACATCCAAAAAGGTAAGATTGCGGAAGTTAAGGAATGAGACGACAGATGAAAAATGAGTCTCTGACGTTTACTTACAAACAATTGCATCAAACAAACACAGGTACAGGCACTTCCATATATACTACCTTCCTATCTCCCATTACCCCCCCCCCCCCCCATCCATTCTGAGGTGAGATAACCCCACCTAGTGTCCAGATGTCCAACACACATTTTGTCAACCCTGTTACCAACATTTAAATTACTTTTTGAACATGTTTCAAAAACATATTTAGAACAAATGTCATACAATATGTTACAATCAGTGTTTGTCAAATGAAAATATTGACAAGTTGTACTTTTCCTCACAGAACAACCTGCATTTTTTAATTGATACCCCTACAGCACCTTATTTTTTAAGAAAAAGTTACCAAAACAACATATTTTATATTACAACATTGTTTGTGGATTACTGGTCATGTTTAATTAACATGAGAGATGAATTGATTTTATGTTTGCCTTTTAATTTATTGAGTTATATTAGAATACAAGTTATAAAAGTAACAGGATAATTTGTAACAGGGATGACATAACAGGGTTGACTTAACATAGTATAGTAACAGTATTAACTAGGAATAACTATTGATTCATTGATTGATTGTAACAGGGGTGACAGCAACAGGGTTGACAAAAAAGGCTAAGATTAGTAATTCATTGCGACCATCAGGTCGCAAGTTACTAAGAAAACCTCCACCGGCTATCTGTCAGTCCCTCCGTCTGTCCGTCACGTCACGCCACGTCACACTTTTGGCCATATTCTTATCTCCGGCACCGTTGCCCCTATCCATGCCAAACTTTGCACACACACTCCTTGGCTGGCAAACCACAACCTCCGCCCCTGATTTCTCACATGCCCCTCTTCTAGCGCCACCATGAGGTTGCCGACCTGACGGTTGCTTACTGGTAGCTATGTGGTGTATGTAATGACACCACATGGTCATACATTCAGATTCCTAACATGATTATGTGTAAATGAAAACTATTGGAAAAACAACTGATAACTCCTAGTAAACAGGGTAACAGGATTGACTCGGGGTAATCGTCCCCCTTGTCAAACATAGTATGAGTAAGAATATATATATTCTTTTCTTTTTTTTCTCTCTCTACAATTCTAAACAAATAAAAACAAAATGTTCAAGAGTCATGAAAAGACACAGGCCATTTATGCATGAATCAGAATCTCAAATAACCCTATAAAACAGTAAAATAAAAATGTTATTGTCATGTCATGTCATGTCATGTCATGTCATGTTATGTTATGAAAACACATCAAGGCATTTAAATTATGATTTTTATAATTTTGTCTTTATTCAAATTTACAAATCGGTTTTGTTCTGAGGGACACAAAATTGCACGTTTTCGTAGAATGACCCCTCAGGGGAAGTGGAAAGGGAAGGGGTAGGGGCAGGGGGCCGTCTTTGCCAACGATGAGGCTTCGCCGGTGGAAAAGCAGAGGTGACAACTGACGGAGGGCATAGGACAGGGGCAGGCTTAGGTGGCCGGCCCCGGAGTGGGTCTCAAGCCAACTCCACCGGCTCCTCTGAGATTATACGAGCAGGCTTCAGCCGATCCGCTCTTTCCTACCCCCCCATGTCCACCACAAAGTTCTTGGGGCCCGCCTCGAGGACGCGGAAGGGCCCGTCATAAGAAGCCTGCACTGCACAGCCTGACAACATGGCTAATTGACAGGTCTCCCCTTCAGACACTTATGCGTGACTCTACCCTAAATAAGGCTTTAGGCACACACTTGGATTGTGAGCTGCAGTATTATTAGTCTAGGTTAACTATCTAAAACAAACGGCAGGGAGCCATCATGACATATGAATACATAACCGGCAGCCATCAGGTCCTTCAGGATGTAGGACTGGGGAAGGCAGTGATGTACAGGAACCGGAGCCAGAACCCTCATGGCATCCTGTAAGGCAGACCGGTGAGCTGTAGCAGACCACGGGGCAGAGGAAACAGCGAAGAACTCCCAGGGACCCTCAACGTAGACCAGCTCAGCTGAAGCGGCTTGCAAGTCTTCTTTAGGGGCCTACAGCAGGCCTAACATGACCCACGGCAGAAGGACGTTCCAGTTGCTGTCTGTGAGAGTGGCCCGGAGAGCAGCCTTCATGGAGCGGTGAAAACCTTTCACCCCAAGGTTCTCAGCAACGGCGCTCCACAGCTCAGATGTGAACTGGGAACCCCTGTCCGAAGTCAAGTCTGTTGGCGTGTGATACGGGTCACCCAGCCGGAGATGAACGCCTGGGCCACCACCGCAGAGGTGATAGATTTGAAGGGAACAGCGTCCGCCCACCTGGTGGTCCTGTCCACTATAGTGAGGAGGTACATGAATCCCTGGGAAGGGGGAAGTGGGCACACTAGGTCCACATTGACATGGTCAAACCACCTCTCTGGAATGAGAAACGGCTCCAGGGGGGCCTTAGTGTGACGGTGTATCTTGGCCTGCTGGCACGCCACACAAGAGGCGGCCCACCACTTTACACATCCTTCCTGAGTCCTGGCCAGACAAACTTGGCCCAAACCAGCTTAACTGACGCCCGGGTGTGAAAGGGCGTGAATGGCGTCAAACACACTGTGACGACAGACAGTTGGCACCATCGGCCGTGGCTGGCCAGTGGAAACATCATACATCGCCTCGCTGTTACGAAACGCCACATCCTCCAGTTGCAGTCCTGTGACCAGCCCTCTGATCTCTCGGACGATCCAGCTGCGGCACCACTGTAGCCTTGTATTGGCGGGAGTCGCGGGACGGCAGTAGTATTCTGTCCTCCTCTTCTGCTAACCCGTGGTAATCCCTGGTGCCCATTAGCGGCGAGATAGCCAAAGCTGTGCGCACTGGAGTGAGAAGTTGCCGCAGGAAAAGTTGGATGAAGAGGAATGAAGTGTCGAGCAGTGCAAGCATGTTCTCCATCAGTTCCGTGGGTCTACTGTCTCCCAATTCATTGAGAGACAATAGGTGCTCTGTGCGCTCTGCGTCGGACAGCTGAACCAACCGCAGGAGCTGTGCTTTGATGGCTTAATATTTGCAGGCTGCCGGTGGCTCCCGCAGAAATCCCATCACTCGGCAGGTGGTAGAGGAATCCAATGCCGCGACCACATGCTAATACTTTGTGTCATCCACCGTGATCCAACGGAGGTGAAACTGCACCTCAATATGCTGGAACCACGGGCCCGGATCGGATTGCCAAAACTCTGGCAGTATAACTGTAGCCGCAAACACTGCGGGTGGCGCGACAGGACCGGGCGCCACGCCGTCACCGGCCTCACCATTCGACATGCTAAATCATCACGTCAAGGTCACCACTGTGGAATTTAAGGAATGAGATGACAGATGGAGAATGAGTCTCTGACGTTTACTTCCAAACAAATGCATCAAACAAAGGTACAAGCACTTCCCTATATCACAGTGGTGACCCTAACAGAGATAACCCCACCCAGTGTCCACCACAAGATACTCTTTCAACATTTTTCAGTTTGTTTTCTTTTACATTACTTAATTATAACTTATTTTCATCAAACCTTTTACGTCACAATTTCATTTTATGCATTCTGCTAGTGTTTAAATGATCTCCAGAATTAAAACAATTGTTTCACTGTGAACAAAACCAAATGCAATACATTTTCACTTATACAAACCAGTAAGACTCCCTAATCGGGAGATAAGCGACCGTCAGATCGCAGTGTGATTTTAGGCCAAAATGTGTAGGAGAAGTGTCCAAAGATGTGTTTGTAAAAATCGGCCTGATGGTGGCGCTATATGGGACAGATCCATGTTGATGAGATGAGTGTAGACATACTGTGTACCGATTTGCATGATTTTAGGGCAAAATCTGTAGGAGCAGTGTCCAAAAATGTGTTTGAAAAAATCGGCCTGATGGTGGCGCTATGTGCGACAGATCCATTTTGATGACATGAGTGTAGACATACTGTGTATCGATTTGCGTGATTTTAGGGCAAAATCTGTAGGAGTAGTGTCCAAAATGTGTTTTAAAAAATCGGCCTGAAGGTGGCGCTAAATGGGACAGATCCATGTTGATGACATGAGTGTACAGCAAGTGTGTACCGATTTGTGTGATTTTAGGGCAAAATTTGTAGGAGCAGTGTCCAAAAATGTGTTTTAAAAAAATCGGCCTGAAGGTGGCGCTAAATGGGACATATCCATGTTGATGAGATGAGTGTAGACATACTGTGTACCGATTTGCGTGATTGCGACCGTAAGGTCGCAGTTTAGTATCAAAACCTCCACCGGCCGTCCGTCACGTCCGTCACGTCACACGTCACACCTTTGCCCTGCTCATATCTCCGCATCAGTATGACATCACACTGCTGACATCAGTATGACATCTGATGTCAGCAGTGTGATGTGTACACAAACCTTTGTGTACGTTGCTGTGGCAACAGTCTGTTGTTGCTGGTCTGTTAGTGTACGTTAGCAACCACCTTAGCAACCATGGTTTTACCCTAGCAACCACACCGTACACAAATGACCCTTATATAAGACCGGCATTATCTACCGACAGCTGCTATAAGCCAACCCTGGCGATAAGGTCTGAGTCGAAGAAATGCTTCTTTCCTGGCAAGAATTGCCCCTTTATACTGTAGGGCTCGTTTGTGTATTGTATGACATCACGCCACATCATCGGCTGAGGACTGTGTGATGTCATCATATCTCCATATATGGAGACATAAGTTGCTCATGCCCAAATATGGGCTGGTGAGGTCAGACTTAGTGTGATGCGTAGGTTATCTCCATATATGGAGATTCAACTTCCATGAGTAACCATGGCAAAGTGCGACTTGACGGTCGCACTTACTGATCATTGTCATACATAATTTATGAACTCATCATAGAAGGATGGGAATGATTGTATATGAAAGCTCATCTCAAGCAATTTCCGTCTTGTAGAAAATGATGTAAATTAAATTGATGTTGAAGTTTGGCATTTCGTATTTCGCTATTGCAGTGGTTCTCACAAGTGGATACCAGGGACTTTGTGGGTTCCTTTATGGGGGTCTAAATTGACCCATACAAGTCTGTAACTCTAACCGTATACAAATGGAACCAAATGGACCCTAACAGGTCAGTTTGGTTCCATTCGTACACTGTCAGAGTTAAGGGGTGACCTTGAAATGTAAAGGTTTGAGGAACACTGCACTATTGCACACCAACAATGTCCACCACACCAGTAAGTTTGTTTGTGTGAATGGCCCCTCTACAGTACCTGATATGGTGAGGGTGATCTCCTGGGGGTTGCCCGTGGTGTTGCTGACCCCTGTGGCTGAAGCCTGGGCATGGGCCAGAGCCTGGCTGAGGGTGGAGTTGTTAATGGTCAAGGTGATCTCCTGGCCACCGGCCCCTCCGCTCACCAGCCCAGAGCCACCCAGAACATGGCTCAGGTCCTGAGAACCTGTATGGGATAGGACGATAATCATTATTATCATTTATCATGATAAAAAAACACTCCTGTACCATTTAAACCCTCTAGAATTGGTAAATGGACCTGGAAATAAAAAAGACGATCTACAAGCTCAAAACGCGTTGTGAGTTTGTAGATCGGCTATTTTTTGGCAAATATTCAGCCCCAGGATAATGGATGTGGGGGATATTTTGATTAAGTCATTACAAGTAGTTACAAAAGGTCCGGAATGCTAAATTTACTTGAGTACAAACGTATTGGTATCAAAATGTACCAAAAGTTAAAAGCACTCATTATACAGAAATTTTCCAAGTCCATTTCTCAAGTTCTTTTGAAAATAGCAGATCTACAAACTCACAATGCATCACATTGCGACACATCGTGAGCTTGTAGATAGTCTATTTTCAAATGGCCAAAACATATACGTGTATAGGGCTGAAGTGGTTAATGTTTGTTTTGTAATAATCAAAGTTTACACATTAACTAAAGTTTTCTATTAATTGCAGAAGAGCAAAAGTACAATATTTGCCTCTGAGATGTAGTGGAGTAGAAGAAAATGTACAGAAAAGTTGGTATGTACTTAGTTACTTTACACCACTGGATATTGCCACAATGTGTTACTGTTAATAAAATATATTGCCACTATGTGTGACTCAGGTAGGCGAGGAGTGCTAGGGCTGTCACGATTTCAGTTGACAATTAATTGTCACATAATTAATTGGGATTAAAGATTTAATTGTGGTTTAGTCATTAGAACATTGGAACATAGTTAATACAATTTGAATTTCTGTTTGGCTTCATAATCACAAATTGCACAGGTCAGATATGACAATTAATTAAACAAAGAAATGACTGACAAAGACTGACATTAAATAATTTCATACTGTAAAAATAGCAGAACTAGTCCATTTACAAGCTTACAAGTGGTTAATGTATGTAATATATGCTTGTAAGCTGCCATTTCTGCCATTATTGGATAACGTTTGAAAATGTATGACAAATTCAACATGGAAACGATTAGGCGATTGTATAATAATTGTGACAGGCCTAAGGAGTACCAGTTTATGGTTAGCTGTACCCGTTGTGTTCACGTTAATACAAGTTAGCTTATAAAGAAAGCTACTGTAACTAAAGTATAACATAAGCTGGTTATTGTTATAATAAAGCAATAGCCTAACTTCTCTGGACTTGAGATCATGCGCTAAAACCTAAAGAATGAGGGCTGGTGTTTCCGAGTAAGGGACAGTATCATCAAAAAAGAACAAAAAACAAAGGTGCAAAACGTTTCGACAGAAAAGAAGACACTGTGCTCATCGCTGACATCAGACAGCACAGTCAGTTATCTCTGTGTATATCATAGAATTTATTATAGTTTTAGAAAGTTTAATATTTTAACATATGAAATATATGTATGTGAAACATAATTTGGGGATTTACTTCCTTGGACTCCATGCAGCGTTCACAAGATATGTGGCACTGATCGGTAAAGTCATTTGTGAGTTTAGTCTCCACAGACAGCTCTAGGCGCTATCACGCTGGAAAAAAAACAAATCCCTCTTCCACTCTGATGCGTAAAGTGATGCCAGACTCCCTGGAATCTTTGAACCTGTCAGTAAACAATTAGGCACTGCACAGGTGGAACTAATGTGTCGGCCTATATCAATTTTAACAACACCAAGGGAAGATGGAGGATGATTATCCCATTGTTGTTGACGCAGTGTCACTTACACACTTCTGATGTTCTAATCTATATTAACTAGCCCTTACCCGTTCAAAGATATGAGCTCCGAAATGATGTGCAGTGTGTGGGTTATGGGATGTGCACTGTGCACACAGTATATGAGGGATGGAAAGTAACTTTAACTTGTGCTTGCATGATAATATGTAGGAGCATCAATGTAAGAAATACCCGTTTCGTTTAATGGCTACAGAGATACTGTGTTCCCGCCCGCCCGCCCGCCCACCCACCCGCCTGCACACACACCCGCCTGCCTACACACACACACACACACACACACACACACACACACACACACACACACACACACACACACACACACACACACACACACACACACACACAGAGAGAGAGAGAGCTGGTTAAACATGTTGCCTCATGCTAGATGCAGAATAGATATGCCTCATGCTAGATGCAGAATAGATATAGATACACCATAAAAATGCTAATATACAGCATATGATTTGTGAAAGTGACAAACGGGCTTCACAGTTATGTCAGGTGTGTTCATATGCTAATGGTGATGCGATTTCAGATCAATTGCTCCAGCCACTGAGGAGAAACGCTGTTTCAGACAGACAGACAGACAGACACTCACTCACTCACTCAGACATTCCGAAAATTATATACCGTTCTACTCCCCTCTCTCTCTCTCTCTCTCTCTCTCTCTCTCTCTCTCTCTCTCTCTCTCTCTCTCTCTCTTCCCCCGTTCCATGTCGTGACAATTCTATTTGTCTCACTCTCTAACTGTCTTCTCCAGTCTCCATTCCCGTCTGTCTACTGTTCCCTCTCTACTGGTTTTGGATGCGTCTGTGCATTAATCAGATGTTTAACGTTTCATCCGGAACTAAAATATTCAGACAGTTTCTGCTCTGTGAGGCCCATCATTACAAACACTGTTATCAGTGGTGGCAGACTGCGAGGGCAGCGCGAGGGAGAGACGCCTGTAGCAGAGGCAGCATTCACCATTTTTGCGAAAACAATCACGCACAGAAACTCTCTTTCAGTTAACTTTACTTCTGTCTGGATCAATTTCTTCACCTGCTAAGTGCTGCAGTTTCTCTTCCAATGGTTCTACAGGATTATCACCATAAACTCACAGTCCATCCAGGATAAAGTTGACACTCGCCTACAGTGTCAACCAGTTGTCAGAGGATGCAACTGCGCAGATAGAGGGGTCCCTCGCTTGCACAGAGTTTGTTTTACGACGATCTGAATGCGAAAGCTGAGATAATCACGAAAAACATCAAGTCAAATAAAATCTTAGGTTTAAGGAAAAACAACAACTATTCCGTCACAAGGACTGGCTTCCCCTCAGAACCATTAACCGCTCAGCAAAAGTAACTAGAAAAGAAAATTTCTAAGAAATTTTAAGTGTGCCTGCAGCTCGCTAAGTCTGTGCAACCTTGTGTAGCGGTTGGTGTTAGAATTAGCGTTATTAACATTAGCATTTTTTTGCATAAACGTTAACATTATTGTTCTTCATATGACACCACCCACATGTCTGTACGACAAACGGTTCACGAGAAAACGGGTCACTTCCTGTTTGGTGAGGGGCACTTCCTGTTTGGCGAAATAGGCCCCAATTAAGTTTAAGGACTCTTAATCTTGTCATTTGACGCAACCCGCGTGTCTGTATGACAAACGGTTCACGAGATCAAGGGTCACTTCCTGTTTGGTGAGGGGCACTTCCTGTTTGGCGAAATAGGCCCCAATTAAGGTCATGGACGATTAATGAATTAAAGCTGCAAGCAGCGATGACCGGGCCCTCGCAGCTCTACCCACGTCACAAGGCCAGCAGCCAATCAGAAACCAAACAGGAAGTCAGCCATTTCGACTAATTAGTGGCGTTTTGGCGCATTTTTGGCCGTTATCACGGGTCGCACTTTAACGACAGTTTTGTGAGAAAAAAAAAGTTTTTTGATTTTTTGAGGAAAAAAAAAATTTGAGAAAAAAAATTTGAGAAAAAAAATTTGAGAAAAAAAAATTTTAGAAAAAAAAATTGAGAAAAAAAAATTGAGAAAAAAAATTTTTTGAGAAAAAAAAATTGAGAAAAAAAAAGTTTTTTGAGAAAAAAAAAGTTTTTTGAGAAAAAAAAAATTTTTTTGAGAAAAAAAACATTTTTTTGAGGAAAAAAAAATTTTGAGAAAAAAAATTTGAGAAAAAAAAAATTGAGAAAAAAAAATTGAGAAAAAAAAATTTTGAGAAAAAAAAATTGAGAAAAAAAAATTTGAGAAAAAAAAATTTTGAGAAAAAAAATTTTTGAGAAAAAAAAATTTGAGAAAAAAAAATTTTTGAGAAAAAAAAAATTTTGAGAAAAAAAAATTTGAGAAAAAAAAATTTGAGAAAAAAACATTTGAGAAAAAAAAAATTTGAGAAAAAAAAAATTTGAGAAAAAAAAAATTTGAGAAAAAAAAATTTTTGAGAAAAAAAAATTTGAGAAAAAAAAAATTATGACACCAGCCGCGAGTCTGTACGACAAACGGTTCATGAGTTATAGAGGCACTTCCTGTTACAGAGGGGGCGGGGCTTAATCAATTACAGCTCATCCCTATTGGCCGGAAAAAGACCAAAGTTGTGTGTGCATTTTAAAGTTTAAATCACGTTGCTAGGCAAAAGTATGGCAGAGTTATGTGGCGCCAAAGTTTCTGGTTTTTTTTCGGAGTCCCCCATTCTAAGTCAATGGGGTTTTTGGGCGTCGTTTTTTGCGAATTACATCGCAATCGTATCGCGGATCGGAAAGAAAAGTAATAGCACACCATTCCCGGCCGAGCCGCACGTTTTGATGTGTATATTGCGGGGGTGGCGTAAATCGTGCGGCAGTTATTACGTGCCGAAATTTCCCCCATTCTAAGTGAATGGGGTTTTTTGGCGTCGTTTTTTGCGAATTACGTCGCAATGGTAACGCGGATCGGAAAGAAAAGTAATAGCACCCCATTCCCGGCCGAGCCGCACGTTTTGATGTATATATTGCGGGGGTGGTGTAAATCGTGCGGCAGTTATTACGCGCCGAAATTTGCCAGAACATGACTGACTTAAGTATGGCGGATTACAATAAGTGTTTTGCCATTGCATTGCATGGCAGGCACACTTAATTAACTCTCCTACTGCCAGATTATTTATTTATTTATTGGGTCTGGTGCCATCAAAAAGCGGCTTACCTTTGCGACGTTATAGTAGATAGATAGACATTTATTTATTTATTTATTTTTTGATTGTGCAATAGTGCACTTTGGTCTGCCAGGCAGCAGAGGGCGGCGTCATGCGAGAATGAATGTGAATTTGCCTGTTATGTGTTGCCGTGCATTCAGACCAGTCACTGGCCACAGAGCCTCACAGCCAGAGAAAATCAACAAGGAAGTGAATTGGTCTCCGTTGATGTTAACGCATAATGGATTTTTGGAGCTGTGTGAAGCACAGGCTCCCTATACGTGGCTGTGTGGGTCTGTCTGTGTGTCTGTGTGTCTGTGTGTCTGTACGTAGCCTGGACTTCGGCGCGTAACTAGTCCCACAGTTTTGCCACCACACACTCGCGCCATATGTCAAATCGACCGGCTTACTCGGGAATCGTGGGCTATTACTTTTCTAAGAGAAAAGTTGTATCGTTTAATTGATATAAATGTATTAGTGAATTAATTTTCCCCATTGACTTATAATGGGAATCACAAAAACTCACATTGAATTATTTTTCCCTCACAAACCATTGGGGCTACAGTTTCAAAACTTGGAGAGGAGGTTCATAATGCAGGCAAGGATTAACTGAAAAATAATTACATCATTCGGCCTCATGGTGGCGCTATAACGGCCCACTTTACGTTTTGCCCCGTAACTCTTGAACCGTAGATCGGAAAATTAAAATTCTTTTTTCCCTGGATTCCTTGGGTCAAGACGCATCTCCCCACATAGGCCACGCCCATTTGCGCCAGGATAGATTTTCCGCCATCTTGAATTTTCTCCAAAACACACTTTTTGCTCCTTTTCCTACATATTTTCTTCAAATGTCACAAAAATCGGTACACATGATCTATGGACTCATGCGATAAACATATTCAAACGATATTTTGATAGTCCATACCGTTCTTCCGTGACAAGCTTCCAAAGTTAGCGGGAGGAACCCATTTTATAAGAAGTAGCCATAAATCACAAACGAAACATCCAGTCAACACAAAATTTTAAACACAAGTTGCGGGCGCTATACTGAACATATACCCAAAAGCATTTCCACTTCGACCCATAGGGGGCGCCACAAACGCGAAAAACGTAACAGTTTCATGCCAAAACGTGTTTTTCAGGGGGAATGACCCTCTCAAAACGAAACACAAACGATCTCTGGAGAGACGCGACAACGTAATCGCCTTGCGGAACTTGTGGGAGGAGCCTATTTCTTAAAAACAAGAAACCATATCCTTACTTCAGAAACGCAGGAAACGCAAAACACACTTTTTGCTCCTTTTCCTACATATTTTCTTCAAATGTCACAAAAATCGGTACACATGATCCACACACACACACACACACACACACACACACACACACACACACACACACACACACACACACACACACACACACACACACACACACACACACACACACACACACACACACACACACACACACACACACAGCTCCACTTCACACGGGTGTGATTTTTACACCATCACCGCTGAAAATGTGTTTACAGTACACGGCGGCGCGACCCCTCATCAGCTTAAGGACATCAACAAGGTAAACGAACGAACGCGAACGAGCGCCGTATTGGCGCGGAGGTCTCTTGAGAATTGGGGCGAACAGGAACGTCCAAAGCAGTATAAGAGTTAAGCAAGAAAGCAAGACTACAGGGGTCTTCAACCTTTTCAGGCCACGGACCCCTTAGTTGAGAGAGAGATGAAGCAGGGACCCCCACAACTTTTTCATAGGATTCCATATAGTTTCATTGTTTGACAGCACGATCATCATAGTATTTTGGATTCACGTCAATTTGTGTTTTCAGATATTTAACCACTTGAACGGTCAATACTTAATAAAGTTGACCTTTCACTCTGTACTTAGTCTGCTCTTTTTCCCCTCTACACCAAAGCTCTTTGCCGAAAATAGTAATAATAATGGTTCCATCACTCAAAGATTTGGAGGACCCCCTGTAGTAACTCTGAGGACCCCCTAGGGGTCTGTTGAAGACCCCTGCTATATTATACAGTAATACTCAGGCAGGCCTTCCAGAAGGTTAGAACACTCAAGGCTGTATTCCTTCATACACTCTACAGCACACCAATAACTGTCTTAGCCTCTCCTTCATCACAACCCCCCCTCATAGACAGGGACTCAGTGACAGTCTACCAAAATATCTGTTGGCCACTTTACCCAGTGGTACACAGTTAGCTGTTAGGGATGGGTCAGAATATTTGATTATTCTAATAATCGTTGAGTATGAAAGAAATAATTCCACAAAACAATTTATAAAACTAGAAGCGGGCGGCCCAGCGTCTAGTCGGCGACCTGGCCAACTCGGGAACGATGTAAATAGGGAATGAATGCCCCGCCCTTTAATGCAAACCCCATTATACCTGTTGTCATAGGACCCGTTTTGACCATCTGTTTGCCTGTGTCCATTTATGCCCATATATGGAGATATCTGTTATCTGTCTGTCTGTCTGTCTGTCTGTCTGTCAGCGTCCATTTTATGTCCATATATGGAGATCACTACAGATATAGTTCTGGGTCCATTTTATGCCCATATATGGAGATATCTTTCTATTTGCGTCCATTTCATGCCCATAAATGGAGATCTCTGCAGGCATTGACACTAAGGCTTGCCCACCTGCCCCTGGCAGGTAAATAAAACGTCAGGGCAGGTGAAGTTGGCTTTCAGGTTGCCCGACAGGGCAAGTGCTCATTTGAGAGGGGACACAAATGTCTATAAACAAAACAAGAGATATCTGTCTAAACACCTGAACGTGGCCAGTGCGCTTCTGGTCTGTGGAATGTAAAATAAGAGCACTATTTAGTATTTACCTATAATGTGCTGTTTTTACTGTTGCTACATTTTAAAAATAAAAAATAACAAGTGTGAACCCATAGACATATTCAATCATAGTTAACTCATTGACTGCCAAGGCACGAGTTTCACGAGTTATTACAGTACTCCCAGGCTGCCACAGCCCGAGTTTCCCGAGTTGGAAGCCATTTTGGAAAAAAAAAAAAAAAAAAAAAAAAAAAATTTCAAAATTTTTTTTTATAAAAAAATTTCTAAAAATGCCTCAAATGTATTAGGCATGATCGCAATTGCGAAATTGCATGTTTAGCCCCATAACAAACACATCTTTCAAAATGTCAAAAATGGCTGTTTTGTCTGACTTTGAAGGCTTGTATCTCATGAATGCCTGAACGGATTTCCAAGCGGATTTTTTTGTTTGAAAGCTGTTAAAAAGTACTACACATATGGTGCATGATCTAGGCATGGGCGTGCACGATCCGTGCACTAAAAATTGATCCGTGCACTAGAAATTTGGAAGGTGGCAGTGTTTGTTTTGTCTGACTTTGAAGGCTTCTATCTCATGAATGCCTGAACGGATTTCCAAGCGGATTTCTTTGTTTGAAAGCTGTTAAAAAGTACTACACATATGATGCATATATGGTGCATGGGCGTGCACGATCCGTGCACTAAAAATTGATCCGTGCACTAGAAATCTAGGATAGTGGCAGTCTGGTACTTGGGGGCCATCTTGAAATGGCATTCAATGAGTTAAAGTATTTGAATTTGGAGGTATTGAGGTATGACATTTTATCGCACAGCCCCAGAAAGTAAAGAAATAAGTGTTAAATTGAGCGGTAATTAAAATCGTACCTATCATTTTATAATGGACGATTGACTTTTCGGGCAAGTGGGCATTACCTTTGGGCAAGTAGAACATGACCTGTACTTGCCCGATGGGCAAGTGCCTCTGAGACCTTAGTGTCAACCCCTGCTCTGTATCTGTCTGTCTGTGTCCCTTTATGCCCGTATATGGAGATCTTTGTGATTCTGCGTAAATTTTATGCCCATATATGCCATTTGCGTCCATTTTATGCCCATTTATGGAGATCTCTGTATCCGTCTGTCTGTGTCCCTTTAAATGCCCGTATATGGAGATCTTTGTGATTCTGCGTCCATTTTATGCCCACATATGCTATATATGGAGATATTCAGAGATTCTTTGTTGACTCATGTGGCGTACGTGATGTCAGAGCCTTTTATGAAGTGATGTCACAATGAGTCAGAGCTTTCGCCGATTTCCTCCGGAACAGCCTGATGTCAACAATCAACCCCGCATAAGGAGATTCCGAACGTTTCGCGCCGGTTCCGGAAAACCGCGCGTCGGGTCGGGTCGAGACCCGGCACTGCACTCCGTGCCGCGGCGGGGAACGCGCGTGCCGAATCTGAAGCCGGTGGGACGAACGGTTCTCGAGATACGCGGATTACAGACACACAGACAGACACGCAGAGACTTCTCGCATTTATAGATAGATAATACCCCCCTCATCTTTGACACCCACAATAAACAAACCCAACTCACTGCCCTCATCAACTTCCATCAACAGCCAACTAAAAGAGATGGCAGTGTGCTTCAAGTACCACAGCCTCATCCTGGACAATAAACTGAGCTTTGATCAACAGATCACAGACATCCACAAATGCTGCCAACAAAGAATAAATAAACTCTCTCACGGACTTGCAAACTCCCCATAAACTGCAGGTGTGGCAAGATTTTGATCAAAGCTATATATATATATATATATATATATATATATATATATATTTATACTATATTAAAAAATCCTGTTTAAGTAATTTTACGTACTTATTTTTCTGTATAATTTTGGAGCAGTGCTAGACGCTCCAATACGTGACTTTGTGTGTACTGCATGTCCATGTGGAGAAAATAAGTATTTGATTGCTCCATTACATACTGTAGAATGGAGAATATTTCTGAATGGAGAGGTTCTGCAATTTTTCCTTTTCTGATTGAAAAATATAATGGAGTTGAGCATTGGTCAAGCTTGACATCAAGAACTCTTCGGGAAGAGTATTTTCTAGTGGGAAGAGTGTCATTTATTGTATTCAAATGTCCTCCTTTTTATGTGTTTATTCTGCACGCTCTGTGTCTTTATGTCTTAATGCTTAATGTTTTATGTAAGGCACCTTGAATTGCCTTGTTGAAATGTGCAATACAAATAGACCCCAGATCCTGCACCTTCTCTATAGCAGGGGTTCCCAAACTTTTTTGTCTCAGGGCACCCCATAAATATTTTTTTTATCCGAGGCACCCCTACATTATAATTTTCACTCCCCGCACCTTATATTTATAGCATATTGTCTAGTCGTTGTCGGGTGGAAACCTTGTATGTCCAAAACCTTTTGTTTTGTATTTATCATCTATGAAATGTACTAAACTAGTGAAAACAGCAGATCTACAAGCACACAACGCCTCGCATCGCGAGGCGTTGTGTGCTTGTAGATCGGCTGTTTTCACTAGCTTTGTGCGACAGTCTTGTATGATGAAGCAGGGCTTTACTTTACCAAAAGACGTACACATTTGAAACTTGGAGATACCAGGTTTCTGCCCGACAGTGATGATATTTTAGTGATTATGTTGTGAGGAAAACGTTGAGATAATAGCCATTTTGGTTAGAACTGACTGAAAATGACTTTGTACTTCAAGTTTAAAAGGATACTAAATATTTTTTTCAAGTGTCCAAATGAATTCCAAATATCATCAAATGATCTCGCGGCACCCCTGGACTGCCGTCGCGGCACCCCAGGGTGCCTCGTCACCCACTTTGAAAACCCCTGCTCTATAGCAGAACATACGAGCATACGAGTGGAGCGCCGGGAAATGCCGCTCCTCGCTCCAGGGGGCTGTCGTTAACGCTCGCTATTCACTCACTATGACAGCCAAAATCCGTCTCACTTGCATTTAAAATCGTATCCTTTGACTGGCTGGTGTTGTAACTTAACTGACACAAGGTACGTGCGTACAGGTTCTGTACGTGCGTGTAGCTCCTTTACGCCTAGGTTGAGCTAGATCGCCCCCCGCTCCCCCGTTTCTCCCTCACACACACACACACACACACACACACACACACACACACACACACACACACACACACACACACACACACACACACACACACACACACACACACACACACACACACACACACACACACACACACACACACACACACAAAAGCTGGCAGGAGGAGAACGATTTCACCAATTCAATAACATTTTTGTTCAAAGATAGATAGAAATATAGTCCTACTGGCGAATATTAGAGATAATATAACCCTAGCGCAATAGACGACATGCACAAATGCGCTCTGTAGGCTATAATGTGAAATAGGCCTATACTCTGTAGCGAATATCAGATCCTATATAGCCTAACCCTAAAACAATCTAGCACAATAGACATCATACACAAAAAATGTGTGCGAGTGTGTGTGTGCTGAATCGATCATTGCGCTGGTCTGGGAGAGAGAAACGGGGAGGCGGGGGTAGCGGGGGGCGATCTCGCTCAATCTAGGCGGAAAGGAGCTACAAGTATGGTGCACGGCCCCAACAGGAGCGGCATGGAGCGAAGGGCAGTCATCGCTCCAAAGAGCGGAGGACAATCCTCGCTCCAAGCCGCTCTGATCCATTTTATAACTCGCTTGCTCAACGCTCTACCCAAAATCGTCACGCTCCGCTCCCAGCTCCGCGGCCAGCTCCGCTCGTATGCTCTGCTCTATAGTAGCATTATTGAACCATCGTACCATTGTACTGTTCCACCTGCCATTTCACCATGCTTTAACAACTGAAACAAGCTCCTGGAAATCACTAACACATCTATATAATATAATAGGCTTCCCCAATCCCAACCTGCCAGTGCTCCTTGACGCCATAGTACATGACTCATACTACCCCCTCAACCCATTCGTCACCCTCTGCCGCAGAGACGTAGACTACTACTACACACAAACAAACATGCTTTGGGAAGAGTTTTGTGTCCTCGGCAACAAATAGAGTGCCTCCTCCTGATGGGGGCTCCTCACTGGCAGGCGAGTCAGTAGAATACAACAGCAGCGACAACACACAAATGTGTGGGGAGGAATCAATATTCCTAAAAACGACTAAATTGGGGAGAAACATGGGTAAAAAGCACCCAAAAATAATAATAATGTGTTTAGAGAAGTTCTCAAAAAACTAATTCATGTGGAATGGTTATTGTGAACAATATGCCAGTCAAAGAGTATTAAAAAAAACGTTACACAGTATGACTTTAAAGTATTCTGAACTTTTGAATCTGCCAGTCACTCACTGACAAACGCACGCGTACACACCTGTGGCATCATGGTCAGCGAGGCCAGCCATGGTGACCTGGGCAGGGGTCATGGTGGAGGGCTGCAGGGACAGGCTGGTCAGAGGGTGGAGTACCACGTTTGCCTGCACAGAGGGCTCGCCGGCGGACATGAGGTGACTACCAGGGTGGGAGACGAGGCTGGTGTCCCCAGACAGGGAGTGAGAGAGGAGCCCGCCTTGTTGTAAAGTCTGCTGGAGGAGGGCAGGGTCAATCTGGAGGACAGGATGAAAGCAGAGGAAATATTACTGAGATATTACCCCAGCCAGCACGCCCACATGGGTCCCGCATGGGTACGAGTTGGGCTACTTGGGTACCACGTGGGCATGGGCTTGATGTGGGCAAATTACATGGGTCCCACGTGGGATATATGTGGGATACCTGGGCATGGGTTGGAAGTGGGCTTTCCCACATGGTTCCCACGTGGGCTACATGTGGGCTAACTGGGCATGGGATTGAAGTGGGCTGGCCCAAGTGGTTCCCACGTGGGCTACATGTGGGATAACTGGGCATGGGATGGAGGTGGGCTGGCCCAAGTGGTTCCCACATTGGCTACATGTGGGCTAACTGGGCATGGGATGGAAGTGGGTTGGCCCACGTGGTTCCCGCATGGGCTACATGTGGGCTAACTGGGCATGGGATGGAAGTGGGCTGGCCCACGTGGTTCCCGCATGGGCTACATGTGGGCTAAGTTGGCATGGGATGGAAGTGGGCTGGCCCAGGTGGTTCCCGCATGGGCTACATGTGGGCTAAGTGGGCATGGGATGGAAGTGGGCTGGCCCAGGTGGTTCCCGCGTGGGCTACATGTGGGCTAACTGGGCATGGGATGGAAGTGGGTTGGCCCACGTGGTTCCCGCAAGGGCTACATGTGGGCTAACTGGGCATGGGATGGACATGGGCTGGCCCACGTGGTTCCCGCATGGGCTACATGTGGGCTAACTGGGCATGGGTTGGAAGTGGGCTGCCCACGTGGTTTCCGCATGGGCTACATGTGGGCTAACTGGGCCTGGGATGGAAGTGGGCTGGCCCACGTGGTTTCTGCATGGGCTACATGTGGGCTAATTAGGCCTGGGTTGGAAGTGGGCTGGCCCACGTGGTTTCTGCATGGGCTACATGTGGACTAACTGGGCCTGGGTTGGAAGTGGGCTGGCCCACATGGTTTCCACACAGGCTACATAGATTTTTCAAGCGTCAATCCCTGCAGTTCCTACATTGGTCTATTTTTTTTCCAGTTTTTATTTTTTGGCCGTGAATTTTGGCTTAGGCAGTGGGGAAAAACATATTTCCTTTAAATATTTCCATATGGACCAACCAAGAGTAGCCTAGTTATTAACAACAGCTTGACCAAAATATCTATACACAGGGTTATGTAAAATAATAATAATAATAATAGTAATAATATCCATGGCTTTGATGCTATAACAATTCCATGCTGTACCAATAGGAGAGATAACAGGCAAAATGTTGATCAAAATAACACTTCTATATTCTCAAATTGTTTAGACTTGTTGTAAATTAAGTAATGCAGATGCTTAACAGTAATGTAACTCTTGATTGGGTAAAATGAAACCAAATGGACCTGTAGATATATGAGGGTCCATTTGGTCACCAAATCGCCATCATTTAGCTGGGGACGACCTGGTCCAAGGACCACTGGTTTGTGTGTGTGTGTGTGTGTGTGTGTGTGTGTGTGTGTGTGTGTGTGTGTGTGTGTGTGTGTGTGTGTGTGTGTGTGTGTGTGTGTGTGTGTGTGTGCACGCGCGTGTGCGTGTGTGCATGTGTGCTTTTAACCTGTCTGGTGGTAGTAGGAAAAACATTCATTTAATTACTTCTATTTTGGCCCATATGCTCTTAAAACAACATTCGACAACATTACATTATATTCATTAAAATAAGTTAAGCAGACTCCTGGTCAAATCCACACTCAAAAATGCCAAGATCATAATGCATTGCATCGCAAAACTGTTCTGTTTTTATAGAGCTGCTATTCATGCAAAAATGTAGTTATTATGAGTGGTTATAAACATTTTAGAGAGAAGCCTCAGGCCATACACAATCTGTCTGTGTTCCCATGATTGGCCAGACTTTGGACTTTGCTTTATGTGCTGCTAGTTAGTTTACCTAGCTGCTTTGTACAACACCACTAGCCTAGCAGAGCTAAACAATCCACCCAATACTGCAGTTAGTTAGCTGCATTAGTATATAGTCTGGCTATGTTAGGCTACAACACCACATTCATTTTGTTCAACAAGACAGACAGACAGACAGACAGACAGACAGACAGACAGACAGACAGACAGACAGACAGACAGACGCACATGCATGCACACACACACACACACACACACACACACACACACACACACACACACACACACACACACACACACACACACACACACACACACACACACACACAGTGAGTAGACCAAACCAAGCCTCTCATTACCATGTGAATACAGGGTGATTTCACATGTAGGTGTTATTGACCGTCTAACCAATCACTGTGCTTCCCAAACTTTTTTGAAACTGAATCACTTTTTCTTTGTCATTTGAGAGTGAGGAACTTCATGACAGGACTTGCTTCCACGAATGGACCTTAAAAAATCCAAAAGTATATGGTAAGTAGCCTCATTGTCTAATCTATATTCTAAAATGTTCTAGACTAGGCTAGATACAGGCAAGTTTTAACTCACGGTTTGTTGATTTTGTCAACTTAACTAAGGACATTATCTTTAAACAACAAGTTACATGTTTTATGCTCTAGATGTAATGTTATGTTATCACATTGTAACAAATTATTTCAAACCATGGATTTAGGCAGGCCAATATTGTTATATATTATGTTTTAAGTCCCTAGATTACAATATATGTTGGTTTACCGTATGTACTGTATATGTCGGTTAATGTACCCAATAGTGTTCCTAGTCTGGGCAAACCCACAAAAACAGCAGCCCTACTAGCTAATAAAGCATCACAGCACGTTATGAGCTTGTAAATTGTCAATGTTTTGTCAAAGAGTTGTGTGCAGAGCAGTTAAGTATTTAGTACAGCCATATGCTTAAAGGTGGGCCAGAACCTAACTTTTTTCCCTCCTCAAATATGTGTAGGCCTACATTGAAATTTACATTGCTTTAACTTTTGAAATCTCATTTGTCCCCTCTTTCTTGAAGACAAATAATGTGCTCAACCCAAACCTGAAAAGCAGAGGCTTCAATCTACAGACAGACAATGAAGTACCCCATAAGTGACAATGGTAATATAAACTTACATAACGTTTGTGATTTTGTTGGGATATTGAGCTTGGCTAACTTTAATGTTGTGTGGAAAAAAATGAAGTTGAATGTGACAGCATACGGCTGCAGCTAACTAGTGGAAGGGGCAGATTTGTTGAAGAGATCACGGTTGGCAGTTACATTTTTATTCTACATCAAGGGTCTTCAACAGGGGGTCCAGGATACCTAGGGGGTCCTCAGAGTCACTAAAGGGGGTCCTCCAAATCTTTGTGTGATAGAAACCTTATTTTCTCATTTTTTATATTAACCACTTGAACCCTAGCGTCCATATTCTGAGAACTTGAGCCAAAAATAGCAGATCTACAAGCTCACAACGCCTTGCACTGCGAGGCGTTGTGAGCTTGTAGATCAGACATTTGGGCAAAGAGGTTTTGTAGAGAGGGAAAAGAGCAGACCAAGTAGTGAGTGAAATGTCAACTTTATTAAGTATTGACTGTTCAAGTGGTTAACTATCTGAAACACAAATCGACATGGATCCAAAATACAATGATGATTTTCCTGTCATGATGAAACTATATGGAATCTATGTAAAGGTTTTGGTGGTCCCTGCTTCATCTCTCTCAACTAAGGGTTCCGTGGCCTGAAAACATTGAGCATTCAAAACCAGTTTGTCCACAGTCAGCAGGCACGTAGACAGTAGGCAGCTGATAGCATAGGCCTACTCAACTTGCTTATAGAGATGCAAATCTTTGCTATTGTTGACGGGGGGTTTACTTTGGGTCATCGTCACCTGGCTTTACAAAGAATCAAATGTGCCACGCGCTCGCCAAATGGTCTGTCTCCTGTGTACTACACTATTGGACTTTAGTTACTAGTTACTTATTTAGAATATTATTAGGCTATAAAACATAGGCCTACATTAATCTCTTCAGCCCTATACATTTTGTCTATTTGAAAATAGCCGATCTACAAGCTCACAATGCGTCGCAATGCACTTCACAGGCATTTCGGCTGGCATTTCGCCTACTAAAATCTCATTCCTGGTGACGCCAGTGTAAGTGTGTTTAAAGATAGAATAACTTTACATTCATATCTTGTGGCTAATCCTTTCTTTGACTTTTGCCATAAACTCAGGAATTGCCATGTCGGAGATATCTAAGGTTAAGGCTTCCTGGGTGAAGGCAAGATGGACAGACCAGTGGAACGCAGCAGAACCATCCAGGCTTCACCAATTCATCAAGGATCTCACAGATGTTCCTGACCAGCACCTCCCCCGTAAGGAGTGGACAACCCTCAATCACCTGAGGACAGGTGTGGGACATTTCAGTGCAGCACAGGATCCATCACAGACTGTGTAGCATGTGATGACCAGCTGCCCTATATACCAGCCACTGAATGGTGATCGTGGCCGAGAATGATCATGACCTAGACAATGACACACTCGACTGGATTGCTGCAACGGAGTGTAAGGACATACAACAGAAAAAGATCTGGATGATGTGCCACCCAAATAGACAAACTCTCTCTCTCTCTCTCCCCTGTGGTTGGCTAAAAAAACATCCAACAAGCACAGCGGACCCAGATTGATGAATGCAACATGAATGAACAGTGGATTCCAGAAAACCTATGCCCTAAAACAGTTTTGTTACAAAATTCAAGATTTTGATGCACCTCTTACACAATTTATGTTTTTGGACATTTTTTATCCTTTATTTTGTTCTGTTAGCAGTCTGTGGAGCATTATGGGAATATCTCTTTTTGCATTTCAAGTGTTTTTTTATGTACTGTATGTACACTTGTACACTATGTGCACATTTGATCTGTTTGCCTTCATGCTGCTGCTATCTATATTGTATTGTATTATCTTGTTTATTTTTGTAATAAACGTTGTCAAATATACAGTATATTGTCTATTTCATCCAAAATGTATTTTAGGTGTTTCAATAATTAACACAGTTCATGTCAAACACTGTTTTAGTCTACCATTAAAATCTTCCTAGGAGCAAGGTTGAGCCCACTTGGATCCCACGTTTATCCCCTATGGTTCCCGCATAGAATTGCCTAGGTGGGGCCCAACCAGGGCCCATGTAGAACCCACCTAGAGGCTAGCCCCATATACATTTGCCGATGTGGGGCCTACCCAGGGCCCCTGCAGAACCCATGTTGATCCCACGTGGGCCTCGGCAAATGTATATGGGACCCAGGTGGGTCCCATATACATTTGCCGAGGTGGGGCCCACCCAGGACCCATGCAGAACCCACCCAGAGCCCACGTGGGCTAGCCCAAGTGGTTCCCACTTGGGTCCCATATAAATTTGCCGATGTGGGGCCCACCCAGGGCCCCTGCAGAACCCATGTTGATCCCACGTGGGCTAGCCCAAGTGGATCCCACTTGGGTCCCATATAAATTTGCCGAGGTGGGGCCCACCCAGGACCCATGTAGAACCCACGTTGAGCCCACGTGGGCTAGCCCAAGTGGTTCCCACCTGGGTCCCATATAAATTAGCCGAGGTGGGGCCCACCCAGGACCCATGTAGAACCCACGTTGAGCCCACGTGGGCTAGCTCAAGTGGTTCCCACCTGGGTCCCATATAAATTAGCCGAGGTGGGGCCCACCCAGGGCCCATATAGAACCCACACAGAGCCCACGTGGGCTAACCCACGAGGGACCCTTGTGGAAACCGCGGACATTCCCACATAGAACCCACGTGGGCTAGCCCAGGCGGTTCCCACATGGGTCCCATATAAATTTGCCGAGGTGGGGCCCACCCAGCGCCCATGTAGAACCCACGTTGAGCCCACGTGGGCTAGCCCAAGTGGTTCCCACCTGGGTCCCATATAAATTAGCCGAGGTGGGGCCCACCCAGGGCCCATGTAGAACCCACACAGAGCCCACGTGGGCTAACCCACGAGGGACCCTTGTGGAAACCGCGGACATTCCCACATGGGGCCCATGTAGGGAAGCCCACCCTGTACCCATGCGGGACCCATGTGGGCGTGCTGGCTGGGACAGCACAAAAAGAAGCGTTTGTGTGTGTGTGTGGTGCCTGTTTTCGGCATATCAGATGGAAGGACACGGGCAGAGGAGACGTTCTTGTTCTCAAGTTTTTGAGAATTATTTGAAGTGAAAGCTGGGGAGACCAGTCCCCCGAAGACGTTTTGAATTTCATGGCTTTTGTCGACTATGAAGAGCCAGAATGTTCCAGAACCTGAAACTTTACAGAACCTGAAGTTTTTTTTTAATAGTTTCCATTATAACCAAAACCCTCCCTGAAGGGGGAGGTACATCATTAAAATAAAGAGAAAATAGAGAGAAAATAACCAAATTACAAGCTCTGCTCATAGCTTGTAAATTTTAGTGCTACTGTAGCTCCTGAGCATGGCCCAAATTAGGTTCTGAGAACCGCCTTATCTGAAACCGAGCCGTGACGCATGGAGACACATCTTGAACCTGTGAAATCTATTTCTTGATACGGCGAAGGTAACTTGTCGTCAAAAAGAGACACAAGTTCTGTGCAAGTCAATGAGGTGTGAAATCTTTATTTTTGGCAAAGAGGTTTGGTGTAGAGCAGGGGTCTTCAACGTTTTCAGGCCAAGGACCCCTTAGTTGAGAGAGAGATGAAGCAGGGATCCCCACAACCTGTTCATAGATTCCATATAGTTTCATTGTTTGACAGCACAATCATCATTGTATTTTGGATTCATGTCAATTTGTGTTTTCAGATATTTAACCACTTGAACCGTCAATACTTAATAAACTTGACCTTTCACTCTGTACTTAGTCTGCTCTTTTTCCCCTCTACACCAAACCTCTTTGCCGAAAATAGCTGATCTACAAGCTCACAACGCCTCGTGCTGCGAGGCGTTGTGAGCTTGTAGATCTGCTATTTTTGGCTAAAGTTCTCAGAATATGGACTTTAGGGTTCAAGTGGTTAATATAAAAAAGAAGAAAAAAAGTTTCTATCACTCAAAGATTTGGAGGACCCCCTGTAGTAACTCTGGGGACCCCCTAGGGGTCCCGGACCCCCTGTTGAAGACCCCTGGTGTGGAGGGGAAAAAGAGCAGAAGTACAGAGTGAAAGGTCAATTAAGTATTGACGGTTCAAGTTGTTAAATATCTGAAAACACAAATTGACATGAATCCAAAATACACTGATGATTGGGCTGTCAAACAATGACAATGTGGAATCTATGAACAGGTTGTGGGGTCCCTGCTTCATCTCTCTCTCAATTAAGGGGTCCTTGGCCTGAAAACGTTGAAGACCCCTGCTCTAGTACACAGTAATTCTAAGCGCTTGGGTCTGATATGAGACGTGTTACCTGTAGCGTGATGTTGTTAATGTTGCTGGTGTCGATGCCAGAGATCTGGACGTTGGGGCACACCAGGTTGGCAGAGGTCAGCTGCAGGTGGATGCCCTCCAGAGTGGCAAGGCCATCCGACAGAGAGACGGTTAGGTCTCCACCCGCTGACACACACACGCACACGCACACACACACACACACACACACACACACACACACAGTATATTAATACCTCAATGAAACATGCCTACAACTCATGTCATAAGTTTCAGCTTTGTCAAACACTGTGTGTTGTCCAACTGAAGTAGAATGTCATGCATTGTCCATGTGCACATATCGTACGTTAAATATTCCAGACAATACCCTATTACTGCTTGCAAAGCATTGTTCAATGCCTGGCACAATGCATAGCCCACTGTGTGACCCGGTTATTGATACAAGAGCATGTACGTATACTGAGCATCCACTCACGCCTCTGTAAGCCAGTTCCATAGACTCTACTGGCTGGTGGAGGGTCAGGATGTGAGGGTCACCATCAACAATATTGATCAGCATTGTCGTCACCCCTCAACATGGAACAAGTACGAGTTAAGCCTTAAGATTCTTTATTATTCAGTCACTGGTAAGGAGAACCATGCAAAAGCCAGAAAACGGCACTCGTCCCGACTTCCTGCCTCGTTACGGAGTGAATTTTTTTCTGGTTGCCCAGAGAGACATTTTCTGTTTTGTTTTCACGCAACTTTTATTCTCCATTTCCTCGATGAGGAGTTGCAGTTTATTCCTTCGACAATAATATTTCACATATTTATGAGCCATCTGTTATTTTTACCTCCTTTTTTAATTGTCAAATACAAACACATTTCATTCTCATCTTCGCAGGGCTACCCTGCAGACGAGAGCACATGGTACCGCACGCCTACCTACAGTAGGCCATAAGTTAGACTGCCACCAGGTTTTTGTCCTTTGAACAAAAGTTATACGTTAGCCCTCTAGTGGGAACCCACAATGGTGTCCTCCTGTGCTCTTCTAAGTATCTTGCAGACTGAAGCAGAGGGGGGTAAGGATAAAAGCCTAGGGAGCCCAGGCATCACATCTACTATACTCCTGGATGATAAGAGGAGAAAGGAGCTTGGAGAGAAACTTCATGACTGCCTACGGTGTTGTGGAATGTTCTAAAGAAGCCTGACGCACACACCTCATGGAGAGACAGCGAGAGAGTAGAGATCGGCTCTGACATAATCTGGATCTGCATGCACGCATAAATCAGCCTGACTTTTTTTCCGATTTCTTTTCTCCAAAGTACCCGCATGGATGCTGGGTGTATTGATGTGTGAGTGTTTTCTTATTAACTTTTTACTATTTAAAGATTTGAGGTGGCGCTTCTCTAAGCACATTTTTTAACATTTCCTGGCCAACCCTGGCGGCGTGGAGATTGAAATAATCAGTGAAGTTATGCTGCTAGTGGATCCGCTTATCGTTTCTGCTGTGACTATGCACACCCGATCACATATAACCATTTAACAGTGGATGCAATACTGTATGTGGGATAGTATAGTAACTTTTACACAGAAGAAACATTAATTTGATCCCGTGGGAGAAATTCTTTTTTCAGCTTCAGCTCAGGTGATTGAAGCTCAAGCACAGGGAGGGGGGGACAGTTTGGGGTTAGGTGTCTTGGTCAGGGGCAGCTCGACAATTGCCGGGGCTTGAACCTGGCACCTTCTGTTTGCCAGGCAGAAGTCTAGAATGGAAACTGGTTCCAAGGCCACGTCTAAAAGTGAAACTGTATTAGTAATAAGGGAATTTTATCATATATTTGACAAATCTGGAAACTAAATCGTTACCAAGAAATGTCTTTACCAATGTGTTTCTAATGGTGTGTAATAATATGTACTAAAAGCTTGAAATTCAACTCCCGGGGGAAACATAAAAAACTGATGAAAGTTTGTGTCCCATTAACTTTACTATACAGGAAAAAAATATAAAAAATAAATCTGCTTTAAGTAGCACGTGAGGGGCCAAAATAGGGTTTTTTCATGATGCTGAATCCATTGCAAGCATTTGTTTTGCACAAAAAACATTCCTTGGGCTAAAAACGCCCCCACAAAACGATGAGTTGAATTTCAAACTTTTAGTACATATTACACAACTTTAGAAATACATTGGTGAAGACATTTCTTGGTAACGATTTCGTTTCCAGATTTTCTTACGTTTCCCTTATAATAGCCTAACATAATGGCCTAATCTTTAGACCTTTTCTTTACTCTGTCCAAAAATGATTGCGACCGAAGGTCGCATATACTCTGAAGAACCGTGTCACTTGAGTGTCCTTCCTTCCTTCCGTATCCTCGTGACCGTCCGTATCCTCTGTGATGTCAGTGTGATGTCAGCGAGTTGTGACATCACTTCCTGTACAGGGCGGCTACACGAAATGTGGATAACACTATATATGGAGATAGTCCAGTCCATCATGTCATATGGGACTACCGTCATAGAAAGTAGCCATTGTAGCGAGGCAGATAAAGTGCATATTACAGGTGAATCGTTCACTTGCGGATACAAGCACCAAAATTGGCACACATACTCCTTAGGCATTGCTCTTTTCAGAAAACCATCTGGCCAAAAAAAAAATCAAGATGGCGGCCAATTTTCATGATGGCCGCCATTGAATATACAGTAATCTTGCATTCCGCAATAAAATCCCATAGACTTGTCCTATTTGAATGATTTTGGTGTCAAATCATACATTTATCACTATGTAGAATCCAAATTTGGACCCATGGACTTACTCAATGGTTTCCTTGTACCATATATCAGTCCCGGAATCCTAATATTCTGCTAAATTAGAGGTTTGTGTTATGTCTGACTCGGGTAAAATGGGTGGTAGTGTATATCTTAGTATTGTTAGAGGTTTATAGTGTTTGTGTGTGTGTGTGTGTGTGTGTGTGGGGGGGGGGGGTGGTAATGTAGTAACTCAACAGAGCGGATTTCAATGCACAGTGGCTGACGTGGCTAAAATGCACGGTAGATATAATAGCGCCGTGGGATCACTCTTTGTCTAGTCTCTATTTTTCGACCTTTTCGACTTGGGTAACCCTGCCAGGAGTACAAGACTCCTGCCGACATAGCTCTGGGGGTCATGGAGACACGCAAACTGCCTCACCACGATAAGGTGATGATCCCGTCGAGGCAGGAGGTATTTTCTTTTTTGTCTTTTTTTTTAATTTTTATATCTAGGGCCTAGGCAGTATAGTACAATAGTATAGTAGGCCTAGACTACAACGCTTCTAAACCTCGCACCTGCAGCTGCAGGTGCGAGGTTGGAATGGCTTCGTATGGCCTCTGCTTCCGAGCAAACAAGTCCAACCTCGCATCATTGACACCTTCAGCTGTGCTGGATCGGTCGTACATCATGACCACAAACTTCTCCAAGGTTTTCAGGTCTTCATCATCCACTACAGGTGGGTAATGGCTAAGTTTGCTGAAGACACCGGAAGCCTCATCACAAACATTCCAGGTTTGCCACGCAGACTTCTTCCCCTTTCCGCGGAATGCTGAAACAACATTGCAGCCAGTGAAGGCATGGAAGAAGAGCATCCCTTTGCTCTTTTCTGCAAGAGTGCAACACAGGTCATGAACAGGAATCCACTTTAAGTTCTGTCTTTGGCCAAAGGCAACCCACAACTGCTGCAGACTGAGCTCCTGAAGTCCCTGCAGAACACTGACTGCGATGACTACAACATCTGTGTTGTTGGCTTTGACCATGATGACCTTGCTGCCTGCTTCTGTGGCATGCCTGGCATGCACAAAGATCCGTGTGTCCGCTTCTTCGTGACTGCACGGTGCCACCCCAGCCAGATTGATAGTGCTGTTGCTGAGAGCATCTTCTTCCTTGGTCACAATGACCACATTTGGTGAGGCCACACATGCTATCTTATCAGCCAGAAAGTTGAATAGCTCAGCTTTTTTGTCATTTTCTATCATAAAGTTTTGCCATTTTGAAGGAATTTTGCCCAAGCCTTGCTGTACTGTCAGTCACTGGCTGAGCTGATACCATACTTCTTCGCAAACAACGATGTTCACTATGCACGTTGGCTTCCGATCCACTACAGAGACATGGTGACCCTGGGACAGAAGCATCCTCAGCTGGCTCAGGAGTTTGAGAGCGGAACATTTGAAAATTAGTGACCAAGGAAGAAGATGCTCTCAGCAACAGCACTATCCATCTGGCTGGGGTGGCACCATGCAGGATTCCTGGATTCCTTGTTCATTCCCCCATTGGATTCCTGTTCATGACCTGTGTTGCACTCTTGCAGAAAAGAGAAAAGGGATGCTCTTCTCTTCTTCCATGCCTTCACTGGCTGCGATGTTGTTTCAGCATTCCGCGGAAAGGGGAAGAAGTCTGCGTGGCAAACCTGGAATGTTTGTGATTAGGCTTCCGGTGTCTTCAGCAAACTCAGCCATTACCCACCTGTAGTGGATGATGAAGACCTGAAAATCTTGGAGAAGTTTGTGGTCATGATGTACGACCGATCCAGCACAGCTGAAGGTGTCAATGATGCGAGGTTGGACTTGTTTGCTCGGAAGCAGAGGCCATACGAAGCCATTCCTCCAATACAAGCAGCACTTAAGCAACATGTGAAGCGTGCTTCCTATCAAGCGGCCTGCATCTGGAGTCAGTCAACAGTATGTCAACCAGAAATGCAGACTCCTGACAACTGGGGCTGGACCAAGAAAGGAGATCTGTGGCAGATTGATTGGACTGAGCTCCCACCCATTGCAGAGAGTTGCCAGCAGCTGACCAAGTGTGGATGCAAGTTGGAATGCTGCAGTTGATGCAAATGCTACCGCTTTGGTCTGACCTGCACGGCACTGTGCAGCTGCAGGTGCGAGGTTTAGAAGCGTTGTAGTCTAGGCCTACTATACTATTGTACTATACTGCCTAGGCCCTAGAAAAAAAAGAAAAAAGAAAAGACCCCAAAAAAAAAACTCCTGCCTCGACGGGATCATCACCTTATCGTGGTGAGGCAGTTTGCGTGTCTCCATGACCCCCAGAGCTATGTCGGCAGGAGTCTTGTACTACTGGCAGGGTTACCCAAGTCGAAAAGGTCGAAGAATAGAGACTAGACAAAGAGTGATCCCACGGCGCTATTATATCTACCATGCATTTTAGCCGCGTCAGCCACTGTGCATTGAAATCCGCTCTGTTGAGTTACTACATTACTACATTACCACCCCCCCCCCCCCCCCCCCCACACACACACACACATACACATACCATAAACCTCTAACAATACTAAGATATACACTACCACCCATTTTACCCGAGTCAGACATAACACAAACCTCTAATTTAGCAGAATATTAGGATTCCGGGACTGATATATGGTACAAGGAAGCCAGTGAATAAGTCCATGGGTCCAAATTTGGATTCTACATAGTGAAAAATGTATGATTTGACACCAAGATCATTCAAATAGGACAGGTCTATGGTATTTTATTGCGGAATGCAAGATTACTGTATATTCAATGGCGGCCATCTTGAAAAATGGCCGCCATCTTGAAATTTTATTTGGCCAGATGGTTTTATGAAAAGAGCAATCCCTAAGGAGTATGTGTGCCAATTTTGGTGCTTGTATCCGCAAGTGAACGATTATTTCTGTTATCTGCCTGGCTATTGTTAGGCCGGAGTCATTGGCTGTCTAAACATGGAGATGTGGATAACACTATATATGGAGATAGTCTAGTCCAATATGTCATATGGGACTACCGTCATAGACAGTAGCCATTGTTAATCCGGAGTCAATGGCTGACTGTCTGTACAGGAAGTGATGTCACATGACATACTTTTTATGCCCATATATGAGTCCTAACATGGAGGTGTGGATAACACTATATATGGAGATAGTCTAGTCCAATATGTCATATGGAACTACCGTCATAGACAGTAGCTATTGTTAGGTCGGAGTCAATGGCTGTCTGTCTGACTGTCTGTACAGGAAGTGATGTCACATGACATACTTTTTATGCCCATATATGAGTCCTTCTGTACCACATCTCCATGTTTAGGCAAACTCCACACAGAAATGCCCTATCGCCAACCCAACCTAGGGTGTGAGCGATAGGGCCTTTCTGTGTGGAGTTTGCATGTTCTCCCCGTGTCTCCTAGGGTTGATACCCTCACAAAAACATGAACAAACTCCCCCCAGAATGACAACAACTAGAATCGTCAGAGAAACGCTGTGGTTGGCCAGATGGTCAAGAATTGGCGCGACCTCGCCCTTTAGGGCGAGGTCATTTGGACCTATACATGGAGTAATGGAGCAAACCTGTTTGGCCTAAACATGGAGATGTGGTACAGAATGACTCATATATGGGCATAAAAAGTATGTCATGTGACATCACTTCCTGTACAGACAGTCAGACAGACAGCCATTGACTCCGGCCTAACAATGGCTACTGTCTATCTTCATATATAGTGTTCTCCACATCTCCATGTTTAGGCCCTATCGCTCACACCCTAGGTGGGGTTGGCGATAGGGCCTTTCTGTGTGGAGTTTGCATGTTCTCCCCGTTTCTCCTAGGGTTGATACCCTCACAAAAACATGAACAAACTCCCCCCAGAATGATAACAACTAGAATCGTCAGAGAAACGCTGTGGTTGGCCAGATAGTCAAGAATTGGCGCGACCTCGCCCTTTAGGGCGAGAAAGGGCAAGGTCGCATGTCACCCTGAGGTCGCATTCCACCCTCAGGTGTCTTACTAGTAATAGTTTCCACTGTGCCAGGAGGATTCAAGTTGTCTTCCATGGTGCTGCATGCAAGACTTGTTCGAAGTGTCATCAATTCGAAGTGTCATCATCTCTACTTGGGAGAACCCAACTAACGATGATGACACTTGGAATTTAAAATTTGTGGAGCAGTACTTATCAACTTCATCCATCAATATGGCAGTCTTATCTTACCATTCTAGGAAGTCCTAATATGCTTATTTGGTCCTCCGCTGGCATCATGATTAATTATTTGGGGAGATTAGGTTCATTAACCAACAATGCACAATGTGTATTTACGTACGCATCAGCCAAACTTCATTATTTCAATCTCCATATATGCTGACAGGATCAGTCAGCAAGACATTTTCATTGATTCACTGTGTTCTTCTACACATCTAAAATAAAGGTTAAGTTAAATAAATAAATAAGTTAAATAAAAGTTAGTTTAAATACTGTTAGTAATTAAAGTAGATATTGGTGGATGAGACATGATATTATGATCATTGATATGATCAGACATTAAGTGTCTGCTCATGCCTTTATGCTCTTACGCACATACATACACACACACGTGTGTGTGTGTGTGTGTGTGTGTGTGTGTGTGTGTGTGTGTGTGTGTGTGTGTGTGTGTGTGTGTGTGTGTGTGTGTGTGCGCGCACGCGCGCACATGCAGTACTTCATAGCACATAAATTATTTCCCCACTTGAGCCACCCAGAAATAAACGACGCGCCACTGCTCTATCCTCTGGAGACAACATTTTCATTGATTTAAAATAATGTGGGATAGATGAACATTGTGAGCAGGCTGGTTGTGCAAGTACAGAGAAGTCCTTGAAACGTGTGCTTTTAGTGTTTCCTGAGTTTGAAAAGCAATCAACTGGGTATAGCTGTCAAATCAATTTCCTCTCAGAAAATACTCCTTTTCCTTTCCCTAATGGCTTAAGTGCATCAGCTGGTGTTGAAAGGCGCCCTCCACTCATTGCAACTGATCTCTCTCCCTCTCCTCCTCTCCACCCCCCTTCATTCCATCCCCTTCCTCTCTCTTCTCCTACCTACTCTCTTTGTTTGTGTGGATTCATGTCCCAACAGTGCAATTAGCCAGTAGCTATGCCCCTCCCAAAAAGCTTTTGGCCAATGCTAGCTTAGAATAACTTCCTGCTTGCCAAGGTTTGCCTTGGCAACAGCCTTGGCAAGCTGCCGGTTGCTAAGCTAGCATTGGACAAAAGCTTTTAGGGGAGGGGCATAGCTACTGGCTAATTGTAATTAACACTGTATGGACTCACGCTCCAGTAAGGTCTGCCACTAACTGGACATCCGGGGACCCGCTCCCCGGAGTTCTTTTTGTCTCCCACTTCACAGGTCCATGGACTGTTATTACAGACCCCCAGCTGTAGATCAAGAGTGTGACTGCAGACCGAGCCTCTCCATGGAGCACGACTGTGGATTGTTAGTATTATACTAATAGCACTACACTGTATCTTATTTTTACATTGTTATACCATTATACACAAACATCTAACATTATTGTTTACTATTATATATTACAGTATCTTACACTATTATATCTATTATTATTGTTATTGCCAACACTTGTATTTGTATCTAAGGGGGAGTTTTTCGTAGCCGCTGTCGCAAAATGACTTGCTCAGGGTTGAACCATGTCGTGTCTCTGCTCTATACAGCAGGGGTCTTCAACAGGGGCTCCGGGACCCCTAAAGGGTCCTTAGAGTTACTACAGGGGGGCTGCCAAATTCTTGTGTGATAGGATACCGGTAATTGATCTTTTAAATGAACAATGAACAATGAACAACGAACTTTAGTCAAACATAGACGATCTACAAGCTCTCAACGCCTCGCGCTGCGAGGCGTTGAGAGCTTGTAGATCTTCTATTTTCGGCAAATAGGTTTGGTGTAGAGGTAAAAAAAAGTACATAGTGGAGGGTCAAGTTTACAAAATATCGACAATTTAAGTGGTTAAATGTCTGAAAATACACATTAACATGAATCCAAAATAGACTGGTGACAGTGCTGTCAAACAAGTCTATGAATCCATCAATGAAATCGATGAAAATCTCCATCACACATTTACACAATATGTAGAGGGGGTCCCTACTTCTTCTCTCTCTCTCAGCTAAGGGGTCCTTGGCCTGAAAACATTGAAGACCCCTGCTATACAGTATGTAAAGTGTCTTGAGACAACTTGTTGTGATTTGACACTTTTATAAAATGTAAATGAATTGAATTGAATCTCTGTCTACCAGAAGCTGTCACATGTCCACCGTATTGTTTGTTTCATTAAAGATTCCAGCACAGGCTTTGCTGTTCCTATAAACTTCACTTCACACACTTCGCAATATCTTCAGAAACAGAATGTTACTTTTGTACATTTTACTTTTGTAACTTTAGAGCATATAGGTTGATTCGGGTGTCTGTCTATTGATGTTAGTCGCATTGCGAATTAGGTGGCCTGGGTTCTAATTCATTCCGTTAATCTTTACAGTTACACCCTTATTAATTGTGTATTATTTCACCCACCCAACAGAATGACCGATCTATGGATTAACCAACGTGTCTGTAAATAACGGCAATGTTCCCATCACTAAGAGACAAACAGGAGAAAGAAGAAGACAGAGAAGAGAGAGGCAAGACAGCTAAAGCGAAAAAAGAACAGATAGCATCTTAAATCCAGAGTTGGGGGCGAGTGGAGATTGGTGGCTGAGATGCGTCAGCCAAACCTTGGCCGTACTCCAGCAACAATGAGAGAAATTAATTTCACGGCCTGCTGTCTTGGACAGCCATGCACCATTCTCTGCAAAAGCGGAGGTATTAGGGCCGATGCCAGTCGGGCTTCAGTGGATTCTTTTAAGCCTAGCTAATCAATCTGAAGACTTTTGACAGGGGATAACCGCGCAGCACTGCATCCTGATTCACTTTCCTCCATGGACACCTTCAAATCCAGACTCTTTAAATCTAGCCTGCACCCCCCCCCCCCCCCCCCCCCTCACATGCTTTATAAATAAAATATAAAATTGACTAGACTTGACTTCCACTCCACAGGAGCATGAAAGATTACAGGCCATCTTTTCAGATCATTTCAGCTCCACCATATAAACGTAAACTCTCCTCACCTGTGAATGTTTTTGTGTGGGTATGTTGGTTTGTTTGTGTCGTGTTGTGTTAGTCAATCTGTGATTGAAATAAGTCTGCGACATCATCACAAACATTCTCATAGCATGTGCATGCGCACACCCAGGCAGGCATATATCAGGAGCAAGCTGTTTGTTTGCAATAAGGCTTAATTGCCAATTAGTTAGGGAAAGTTGGCCTATTGCTAGACCAATCTGGGAACTAAAACCTAAATCACTAGCTTTCTTCACAAATGTGTTCATAAAGGTGTCTACTATCACCTCTGAACTTTGTCAAACCCAACTCCCTTGACATACGTTGTGGGAGCCAATCAAAGTTGGGGGTATCGGGATACCCCGGGCCTGGGATTAAAGGGGGAAAAATAAATAATGGCCAATATGAACGTATGAGGTGTGTAATTAGGGTATTGTTGTGCTGCTGAATCCATTCCAACCATTAGTTATCAGTAGTTATCCTTGGCCATAAAAAAGGCCTGATTGGCTAAGGCTTAGCCAATCATGTCATTCAAGTTCACCTGTGTCCTGTGGCTGTTAGTCCCTATGTTTTAAACCCTGTGTTTGAGTGTTCCTTGTCAGATTGCATCATGTTATCATGTGTGTCATAATGTGTGCTTACCCACCTGATCTTGAATAGTTTTCATGAATTCAAACCCTACTCCAACCTTTTTGTATTGCCAATATTATATGTCTCATGGACACAAACGCAGGTGTGGCCTATTTTATGTCCAAGGAGTCATTTTAACTGAAAACAAATGGTTGGAATGGATTCAGCAGCCCAAAAATACTCAAATTACACACCTCATACGTTCATATTGGCCATTTCTTATTTTTCCCCCTTTAATCCCAGGCCCTCGGGATACCCAATAACTTTGATTGGCTCCCACAAAGTATGTCAAGGGAGTTGGGTTTGACAAAGTTCAGAGGTGATAGTAGACACCTTTATGAACACATTTGTGAAGAAAGCTAGTGATTTAGATTTAGTTCCCAGATTGATCTAGCAATAGGCTAACTTTCCCTCACTAAATTGTAGAGAGAGAGAGAAGGTCTACTCTGCAGTCTGCACACCGTCTTAATGTTCCCAGAACAATATATGTATTTATGCAGAGGTAAAAAAAAAAACAATTCAGCCTCTGTGGCCTTTGTAAGGTATACTGAAAAGTGTGTGCAAAGAAAGGTACCAGCTTTTTCATGCACTATTCAGTATACATGACGAAAGCCACAGAGGCCGAAACGTTTTTTTTTTTTTTTTTTCTACCGCTCCATAAATAAATAAAACATTTCTGGGAGCATTAAGACAGTGTCCAGGCCTTCTCTCTGTCTACATTATTATTTATTATGATCTAGCACCCGTCAAAATAGCTGACCGCTATTTATTGCCAATTGTACCAGCACTTGTGATGTTCCTTCATTGGAACATGGCATGTAACAGCAATAGTATGCTTTTATGTCTGTTACTATCTGCATTAATTTTAGTGATGTTGCCGTTTACAGTATACACCTTGCCAAACATTATAATTAAGTGTTTGCTTTGCCTGTAATCTTAAATTAGTTTTTGCTGGAGGCCAGTATACTGTACAGTATATACATACTTAAATGGCCAAAACAGCTAATTAAGGCTATCAAATTAGCATATTTTTTTAATGGTGTCATGTAACCCCATGTTAAATTACCCAATCAAATTAATTTATTGTAGTTACTGGACTGAAAGTAGTACTTTCTGTACAGTAACTGCAATAAATTAATTTGATTGGCTAATATGGGGGGAGGGGCGGAGATGAGCGGCGAGCATTATCTTGTGAAACAACCCCAACATAAATGTGCGAGGAGGAGAAATGCGACAATTCATAAACCGAATTTTAAAACAAGCAGTTCTAGGGGTAAAAAAATATATCGAATATTGTTATAGAATCCACCCTAACCGCGTACAAAGTACAATTATTCTACCAAAAAGGTGTCAGAGATTAGAACGAGGGTCCAACGTTTCCTCCTCGGCAGCTCTGAACCCCATTTAGCAGCCATCTCTGCCCTGCTGTCTTCACCGGAGCACCGTGGCTCATACACTGTGTGTGTAGCCTATGTGTGTGTGTGTGTGTGTGTGTGTGTGTGTGTGTGTGTGCGTGCGTGCGTGCGTGCGTGCGTGCGTGCGTGCGTGCGTGCGTGCGTGCGTGCGTGCGTGCGTGCGTGCGTGCGTGCGTGCGTGCGTGCGCGCGCGTGCGTGTGTGTACACACACAATAGCTCTCGAAAATAGCCGTGCGGTGCGGCGCTACAAGCTAACAACAACGCATCACGTTGTGCACGGCAGTATACATTCACTACTAACTGATACAGCCCGCCTCCTTTTCAGACTGTTTGGAGAAAGACCACGTGACCTACTGTATTATAATGTTAAACTTATGGGCGTGTCAGCATACCTTTAATTTACGCCTATGATGTTTCAGACACACAATGCTGCCTGTTAATTTGCTGGCCAGTAAATGGTTGAACCTCCACCATGCCTCCTTTGTGTGTTCTGTACGACACCCCAGGGCGAGTGCCTTCATAAATAAACCCCAGTAGAATGTCATAATCTTTAGTGCTCATTACCTGACATGGAAGCAGGCAGGATGGCCTGTCCAACAAGGCCTTGCTGCAGCAGATTCTGGTCAAACTGTCCGGTGAGTACTTGGTTGGCTGGGAGGTAAATGTTGGGGTCTGAACTGGACGTCTGCAGCAGACTCACAGGGTGGAGAGCCTCTGGGCTAGCCTGCTGCTGGGCTTGAGTCTGCCCCTGCTCTGGGTCTTGACCATGGCTTGCCCGGCCTGCCGAGAGAGCCATCCGCTTGGCCTTGCGGCCCTCGCTGTGCGGCCGGTAGTGGCACTGGATGTGGGTCTTGCGGTGGCCAGAGGTGCGGAAGCGCAGCTCACATAAGGGGCATTTGAAGGGCTTGGAGCCGGTGTGGAGCCGCATGTGGACCTTCAGGCTGCCTTTTGTGGAGAAGGAGGTGTTGCACATGTGGCAGTTGAACAGTTTCTGACCTGAAAGGACAACTAAAATGAGTGTTGGGCAAATAAATATCATTTCCAGAGGGTTATAGTTTAGAGTGAGACAATACATTCAGCTCTATAAAGAGCTGAATGTTGATGACAAAAACTATGTTAAAAAAAAACGCGGTTATTAATGTGCATGAGAAGTCTTTTGTTCTGTTCTAATCTAACCAAAGAACTAATCTAACATACGGCATCAAGGGCTTTAAGGCTCATTACTGAAGCTAAGAAAAAATTATTAAACCATTATACCTCAAATCACTTAAATAGCTTATAAGCCAGTGCTGGGCCTGTCATTTATCTATCGTTCCTTTTCAAAGCAGAGTTAGGCAGTGCAATTAGATGGATATTGTGAACATGTCTGATTGATATACAGTAACTTGGCTCGCTAGCATAATAACCCATAATGTTATGAACAAAAGTGAAAAGTGAACTGTAGAGATTTAGCATGAATGGGGAGGTTAGACCTGGTATAGATTTTAAAATAAATATACAGCTTTCATTTTCCTGTTTTTCATGTTAATGTGAAACTGCACATGCTGACTCCGTCCGTCTTGACGTGTACACCTTTTTTTTACAGTCTATGGGTTTGCCACTCTGACATCATGCTCTGACACGCCTGATTATGGATCCCACTGGGAAAGATGGATGGAAACGGCATAGAGCGCTCGTTTTCAGTTATTGTCCACGACATTGCAAGCGGCGCAAAGGCCAGGGCCGCGCGGCCGGCGGAGCGCCGCGCGAGTTATGAAGCCGTGATGAATGCAATCGTTCTATTTATGCCCAGGCCATAAGGCCTGGGCAAGCGCACGATAAACGCAATGATAATTGGGTTTTGGTGCACCTCGCGCGGTCCAAGTGACTACAACGGAGCGCTCCCTACGTCCGGTTCAGCCAATCACAAGCTTCAAAAATGAGTCCGGGGCGTGGTTATCCATCTTTCCCAGTGGGATCCATAATCACTCCTCTGACACTGTGATGTCAGGGGAACCACTCTAACAGAAAGGTTTTACCGCTCTGGTATGTGTGATGTCACACTAACAGAATACCTTATATACCCATATATGGAGTTCCCTGATGTCATCAATATTAAGCCCATATCTAACAGGACTTTATATGGGAATGCCCATATATGAACACTAACAGAATCCATATATGGCCAAGACAGCCCATATCTGTGTGGCTGGTTCTACAGACAGGGATCTCCATGTATGGGCATATGAAGTCAGATGTCATAGACATCATAGGACTTTCACATAACGAATAACTGAGTAAGCATGTTTGGGCTCTCACGGCATATCTCCATATACAGTACATGGATCTCCCTATATGGGTACCAGGGGTCTCCATATATGGGTAACTGGTCCGATATACATCACTGGCCAGATGGCCAAGACATGGCGCGACCTCGCCCTGGGGAGTCTTACTAATGATTATATCGGTTGTATACTAACACAGATCTATTGATACAAGTAACATGCCATGGGGCCGCATAGCTCAGGGGTAGAGAAACCGTTATTAGAGCACGAAGGGTTCCCGAAGGGTTCCCAGTTCGAATCCGGGCTCCCCCTGAGTTAATGTCGAAGAGTCCTTGGGCAAGAAATTGCTCCCGGTGAGTATGTTGGTGCCTTGCATGGTTTCCTCCGCCACCGGTGTATGAATGTGTGCGTGAATGTGTGCGTGAATGGGTGAATGTAATGCACAATCTATGTAAAGCGCCTTGGATAAAAGCGCTATATAAATGCACCATTTACCATAAGGGTGAAAAAACAGAGCTTTGTGTGGCGCGTCGTTCGTTACCTATCGTGTGGCACATCGCCATAAATGGGGCGCCCCTGTCGCAGACTCGCAGTTGTATTACACAACGTTTCACGGACACAGTTTTACAAAGACGCATACATGGTATTGGAACTAGGGATGGGACAATATGAAAATGTCATATCACGATTATTGTGGCAAAAGAAATCGCGATTTACGATGTTCAATCAAAATCCATTATCCTGGGGCGGAACATTTGCCAAAAAATAGCTGATCTACAAGCTCACAACGCATTGCGTTTTTATCACAATAAACGATAATATCGCCCCATCCCTAATTGGATCTAGAGAAAAGCGATTAAGAGAAAACGCTGAGTTCTGGCAGTAAGCCACTGACTGACCTGTGTGTGTTTTTACGTGGCAGTCCAGTGTAGACTTGACTGTAAAACTCTTTCCACACTCGTCACACTTGTAAGGCCTTTCTCCTGTGTGGATCCGGATGTGCCTTGGCGTAGAGAAGTAAAGTTGAGAGGAGAAAGAGAGGGGTACAGATGAGGAGCAGAGAATATAGGGGAGAGTAAGGAGAGGGAAGAGCCGGGATTAGTTAGAGAGGTACTTGGTTATCACTGTTCAAGGCACTGGTGTTAACACAATGATTACACACACAATACAATGAAGACTGTAGAGACTGACCGATGCCAGTGGTTTGGGTAAACTAAACTCCCAATGCTGGAGAGTCCTTCTCCTAGACCAGTGGTTCTAAACCTGTGGGTCGGGACCCCCAAATTCTTTTGGGGGGTCCCCAGATGATTAGTAAAATGTTAACATTGTTTTCTCAATCAAAAGTAAACAGACCAACATACTGTGTATACATGGTATCTGATTTTAGTACCTCTGGTCAAACATTGGCCAAATTGTCAAATATTAGAGGCAGAAATTGTGAAAATAGACGATCCACATGCTCACAACACCTCGTGTTCCGAGGCGTTGTGAGTATGTAGATTTTCACAATGGAATGGATCGAGTCAAACTAAATGTAATGCCAACTCCTACAATTTCAAGTGCTTGTGCAGGGTGGGGGGTCCCCAGTTCAAATATGATTATTTGGGGGGTCACAGCCTGAAAAGGTTGAGAACCACTGTCCTAGACCACAGATAAAACTCTACCTTGAGAAACTGTGTCCATGTTTTTCCCTATTGTGGTCTCTCTTCTATGAACAACAATGGCCTGCTAAGATATGTATGGGGTTTAGAGTGCTCCAATGAACCCTAAACACGGCCACTTTAATTACAGCATGATAATTAAAGGCCACGGAAATGTGCTTCCAATTGCACACTCTTTTCCTTAAATTGGACCTGATGAACCAAGGCATTGTCCACTACAGTCGGATCTTCAAGCCAATTCACCCTTTGTCAAGTCCCGCCCATTGTCCCATCCCTCTTCACACCCATTGGTTGCAGTGTCTTGGTGGGACATTCGGTGGGACACTCCATCCACTACCATTCTAATTCAGTTGCTTCGTATTGTTATTCTGTGTGTTCAATTCTAATTTAAAACTTGATTTCAGTCAAATGGAGCTGCTCAGTGGCAGTATAGTGACTCAGCATGTTTTTAAATGTTTTTATTTCTCCAAAAATTATGTTTTAGCTAATTCAACATCAAAAAGGCGGAACCAGGGCGGGACAAGGCAGATTGAGCCTGCTGGTTGGTCAGTCAGGGACCAACCAGAAGGCTGACAAAGGGTGAAAAATTATGGTATTCATCTATTTGACTTAACTGTGCCAGATAAATCATTCATTGCCATATCTTAAACTGTCTATGTTCATTTTAGACATTTTAGACAGAATTACAAACTGCGATGCCCTGCATTATTTACATAGATGCTATTCATCTACTGTATATGACACTATGACACTAATCAATGCAGCAATATCACCCCTTGAAATGTGATGAGCTTTCCCCCAAACAAATATGTAGTGTGAACAAACACACACAAAAAGAAAAAAACACAGTTGCATTGATATGATATAACAAGAACAGCGTTTTGTTCCACTAAAGAAGCAGTGAGAGAGACATGTCTTCCTTCAACATTAGCATGGATGCTATAATTTCTGACAGACAGTCAGACATCATCAGTATTCACTGGACGTCTTGTGGTCCTCTAGAAAGAGTCCTTCAAATTGCCAATTGGACAGTTTTAATCGATCAAAGGTGGCTCTCATCTCAGCACTTGCATTTGAAATTGTTAATTCCTGTGGTAGATTCATGACAGGGGCACATTGAAAATGGGTCTACACTTATCAGAATGCAATCTGTCCAATTTTAATCAACATCAAAAAATATTGTGTGAGACATCGCCCGTTTAAGGATTTTGTGACTGTCACATCTTGAGAATCAGCTCAGCCAAATGTGAGAATAGAAGATATGTGAGAACGAAAATCAATGATCCATTCCCTCAAACAAAGCTTTGTCAACTATTATCTGTATAGCTGCATGCTGTGACATCCAGCAAAAACTTTTCTGTTTACTTTCCACAAATACTTTGCAACGCCAGGAAACATTTGCAACCTAGACAAGAGCTACGCCAAGTCATTTGTCAGTGCATTCAAAGATCTGTTTCCCTTTGGTGAAACCTCACCCCCATCTCACTAGTAGCCAGTAAGTTGGTGTGTTGCTGTGCCAACTGCCAACATAATCCCTACAGACTTCTACACAAGTTGTTCTGAGAGGTTAGAGATGGAGCCCAGGAACAGGTCTCTGTTATTAGCTTCTCCACAGGGTACAGCGAGCGAGACGGAGAAAGCGAGGGAAAGGGAGAGAGACTAGGGATTTCCTGTAGACAGAAAGGCCAAAAGTAAGGTACTTTACTGCCTGTAAATCAGAGCCTGGGGCCATTGCTGAGGGACAAGTCAGGATATTACAGCTGACAGAAAGCTGAAAACTCTGAGTCTCACGAGAGAGCTGGAGCTCTGACAGGACACCTCTTTTGACAGAAAAATAATTGTGACACCTATGAGTAAATTTAAAAAAAGACTCAGGACCCCCTCGAAAACGAGAAGCTACATCTCAAGGGATTATTCCTAAAAAAGAATTTCAATCATCATATAGAGTCCAAGTGCTGAGGCAGCGGGGACAAGAACAAGAGTCTGAAAGCTCGGCTAACAGCCACCAGCATCCTGACACCTGGAAATTGGCCTAAAAGGTGACACTAAGGAAAGATAGGGATTAACTTCAGGGAACAATGTGCTCAGCAAGTTTCTTGGCAATCTATAGATTTTGATTCGGGAGGCCCATAGATTTTGAGATAACTGTGTAAGTGGAAAGTTTGGCCTTATAGTGGCACTGACACAAAAGGAAAGGCATCACCAAAATCAGTGGGGGTCACCATCCGAGGAGCATGAAGGTGCAGAGCAAATGCAATGGCAATGAATCCAGACAGTATCTTTTGTTTTTCCAATATTTTGACCAGTAGGTGTCGCAACATGATTCTGCCTGAAGAAATGTGATTCATCATATTTTTGCCATATTGCCCACTCTTAAAAATAGTTATCAGCACCTATATCTGCTCCTAGACGTGAGGGCCCGAACTTCTAGTTGTTTTTAATCTTTGTATATTTGGGGGCCCACTTGCAATACCCACACTAGTGTTGTATCGTTCATGAGTGATTCACGAGTGATTCATTCATAAGAACGAATCACAAGAAAGAACCATTTCCTTAAATGTTACGTTCATGCTTTCGTTCACACACATGAACGGTTTTGCCCACCACAAAACACACGTCTCAACCTGAACTAAATCCGTAGAGGTCATCCTCTGGTGTTCATGAAGGTGCAAAGCAAAATTCCATGGCAATCCAGCCAGAAGTTTTCCTCAGAGCCCCGCGACTGGCAGGACTAAAGACAGAAATGACAGTCATTTACAGTATTTACCTTACAAGGTCACTGGGCTTTTTGAAGCTCTTTGGGCAGAAATTGCAGCAGTTGGCAAACTTGGGCTCTGTCTCCATCTCAACGGCCTTGTCTTTGATCTCGCTAATCCGATCCCTCTCAGCCGCAGACTGGGACAGCACCCGCTCCGACACTGAGGCCTCCTTGCCGGGGTCCTTGGCCAATATGGCCGCCTGTTCCTCTGTAAAGGTTATAATGTCCAAACTTCTTCTCTTCGGTGCCCTCTGTTCCCCCTCCTCCTCCTCATCGTCATCATCATCACCAATATCTTCTCCATCGTGACCTACGACTGTGGAGAACAAGTGTAAAGTATGATTGTGTAAGAATAAATGATAAAGAATCATAAATTGTCAATTTAGTCCATTGAGAAGGGCTAATAAATTACACGTTATTATCCCTTTGGGTAAAGTTGTCTGGTGCATTTGATCCATCCTAACTACTGCACCAGGGGACCAACTCAAGTTGTAATGCCAGTACCTTGGTCAAGGGCAATGGCAGGTGTTTGTACTTGACTGCACTCACAAGGTATTTTTCTGTGATTGTTTGTGAGTGGTGCAATCACTCCCAAGCTTGACTGAGTGTGTATGTAACTATGTATGTCTCTGTTTGGCATATACTCGCGTATGAGTATACTGCCAACAGCTGCAATACCACTGGGTGACCAAGTGGCGCTGTTGAGCGTGCACGCTCACACACCCACACACACACACACACACACACACACACAGCTTATTGAAATGAACGGCTCAAATGCACCGCTAACTTCAAACTGTGTTTGAATTTAATTGACCACAGCAGCCACGGACAGTACAGCACGCTTCAGGACTTCTGTCTTATAGTATTCAAGGAGAACAGTATGTACCAAATACAGTATGCATGTTCAGGGTCTTGCACTGTATATTTTGTATATGATATGAGAGTGCATTGTGTACACTACACAGTCTATGAAGGTTTGTAGTTTTTTTTTGTGAGTTTGGTATTATAGGTGTCCTTTATGTTGTGTTGTTGCTGTCAGTATTTAATTGTTGTGTTAGTTTTTCATTGTATTATAATACATGCATAACAATAAAAATGAACTGAACAGAAACCTTTTTTGGTGTGGGAGAAGGAAACACACAAACCCTCTTCTTTCGAGGCAAGACTACAATCCATCTATCTACAGCTGGTGTAATCTCCAGTTCCAACAGAGATTTCACCTCAGAACCTTCACCAGGCACTGAGCTCTATTAATGTCCATGATGTAAGAACACTGTCCATCTGCTTCAGCTAACCAAGCCCACAGGGAAAGAAACAGGCCAACAATGTGGGAACAGCCCAATCTCATCCTGACCCTATGCGGGCACGTGCACATCTCTGGCTGAGACCTCAACTACATCAACAGGTTGGATCAGTAAATCAACTGTCACTAGCATTTGAATTATTTATTGAGTTTATATAGCTTTATATCAGAAGTCTAAATCAATTTATATTCATTAATTCATTAATTATTAATTCCTTTCACCTTTAGCAATCTAGGTTAATAATTGAAAAGTTATTAATATAGCTGATAGGATATTTTGTTATGGTTTATATCATCTTTTTATCAATTCATATTGATGACTAACTGACCATTTGACAACAAGGGCCAGCTTGTGACTGGGTGACACTGACCAGATTACAACCTTGGCTTGTGGAATTTGGTGCACAGTAGTCAGTACCCACAAGGCCAGGTCACTGTCTGGAAGAAACGAGGTCTTACCAACTGTCTGCCTGTACCTAAACAATGAGAATTGTTTTGGTTTATAAAGCTTCGCTGACACCATGGATTACAATGAACTCTTTGCCACGTATATGGAACCCACTTGTGGACAAGAAACATCCTATGAACTGTTTAAACGTCATAAATGGACTGACCAAATGACCATACTTATACTCATGTCAAAACATAATTTGTCAGAGAGAGCACGAACCTTTGAATCATTATTTCTGTACTGTTTACCTTTGTCTGATTACTCTCTCAGCACAGTAAAAATCTAAATATACATATTGATTCACTCTCCTGTCTTATTTCCTGGTGATCGTGTATATGGGAATAAGAAGGCGTTGTTGTTTACAAAGAATGTATCAATCAAAATGGTCCTATCATCGCCGCATACTAATGTAACGTTGACCGTCCGGGCGAGGTGAGGCACTCTCTCTCCAAACGGTGGTCCAGTGTTAGAATATGTTTTCAAAAAGAACCAGCTGTGAGTTTGGAAGTTTACTGTGTTTTCAGACAAGGTATTATTTTGACAACAGTACAATTTATTTGATAACATTGCCTGCTTGGACATCCGCCACTGGATCGCTGAACACAAGGTTTTCTGATTGCATGCTCCACGGTCCGAGGACGGATCTTTACAAACCATCGGTGACCGGAATATTATTTTAAGATAAGTATATTGTTTTCTTCAGTTATCTACGCAACAAGTCGCTTCTCAGTTTGAATTATTGGTTTGATTTTTGATATTTCAGGGAGTCGGACAAGGTTAAATAATAGTATCGCTCATTGTCTATGTTGCCTTCACTTCAGTAAGAGTCAACACATAAATTGCCCTGACATATCTTATCATATTGTCTGTGCCAACATAGGGGAATTACAGTAGGCCTATTAGGCACCATTCATTATATCATTCTTTTAAATTATAACATTTTATATTTTACGGTTGACATTATGGGGAATTCTCATTCCCCGCCTCACACACCCCACTCGGGACACACCCATGCCACGCACTGGAAGGCCCCTCCGACGGGACCTATTAACCAAATTGAGTCACTTCTTGAAAGTGTTAATGGACTTTACTGTGAATTTTTCTTTTTTTTTTTTCTTTTTTTTTTTCTATTCACCTTAAATGTTCTGTGGACTGATAGGACAATGACGACAATGGGGGGGACTCGGGAGGGATGGGTTGGGGAGAAAAAAGAAAAAAGAAATGTCTTGATTATACTGTAATGATGTAAACCCATTGTTTATTTGACATTGACATGAATAAAGATATTCTTAAAAAAAAAAGAAAGTGTTAATGATGATGAGGTGTTATTTGACATAACTAGAATTACTCCTTCTCCACATTCTCAAGGTGTGGACCTGATTGAACCTGCTGTCGGTGGACCTCCAGGATTTCTTTCTCCCCACCCTGGCACACGTGAGAAACCAAAACACACACTTGATGTTAAGGAAACACTCCTCGCTCCCAGGATAGCCAATCCACAGGGAGATGGCTCACTGACTGTATTATTATAAATGGAACGCAGAAGACATTCAAAATGTAGCAGACAATTTACCACATATACTCTCCGATTCGACCACATGGGAGACAGCTGTCAGAGCCGAGATAACAGAACTCGGGCTTAATACTAGAGAGGTCAGGCATTTGATTACAAAATGTTGTCCGAAAATAATGTCGAGGAGGCTGTGAACAAAATGATCGAGAATGCAAAATCTCTCATGCGTGCTAACACTGATTTATCTGTCCTTACTAAAACCAAACAGAAAACCGGAGAAAATGTTACGGAATTAATTTATAAATTCAAAACCCTGTTTGACTGCCAGTTGGGTGAAGTAAATGGCCAGAAGGGCTATAAAGATTAAGATTAGATAAAGATAAAGATTTGTTTAACCAACTGTTAAAGGACGGCCTCCATCCACATTTGAAGCACACTATTATTCTGCATAATCCATTGTGGATCATTATGAATCATTACTCTGGCTGGGTTCTACGACAATGCCATAGCTCCACCAAAACCTTTAGCTGAAATACAAGCTTTAATGACTCCGGAGGGCCACGTCACACTACATTCACCACATTATCTGCCATACCAATGGGGATGCGTGGCAAGCCGACAGCAGAGCCAACCAAGATCATGGAACCCAGGTAATCCACCTCACATCCAGTACACCTCTGGCCCCTCAACACAGGGCTCACAAACTACATGTCAGCCCCACCACAGAGCTTATTTATGTTGGAGTTGTGGGGAAGCGGACCATGCTGTAACCGTATGTCCCCAACTAAACTAAACGCTCCCTTTCAAACCTAAACATTGGTACAGAGTACAGACGGACAAATTGGCTGCAGACCAAGATGAACGGTGGACTAAATCTTAACTTTTGAACACTTCATATACATTTGTCATTGTAGATCTGCCATTTACATGATTTAACCTTGTCCATGAGGCCCCGGTTTCCTTAATAATGTTTTTCACCGTGTAAGTTCCATGTTACTGTTTCGACTTTCCGGTTTGCCTCCAAATACATTTTTATCTGTGTCAGATGGTCATATATCAGTCGTTTAAATTCTTTGTTTCATATCTGAATTTTTAGGGTGGATGTACAACGCCCTGATCTATTTTTTATCTATTTCTCCACGTTGTCTCTCTCTCTCTCATTGCTTCTGGATGCAATGAAAGGAAGAGAAAATTAGTGGTTTTCAGACTTTATTTTTTACGGTACAGTTTTGTTTTTTATCTAAAAGTTAGCTTGTTGAAAGGTTATTATTACCCAGCTTGTTGTTATGTTATTTGTTTGTTGTCTCTGTACCGTAGATCATTTCTGTTCTGGTAAATTGAGTCCTTTTGATACGTTTTTATAATGTCTCTGATTAAAGTTAAATTATCTTTTAAAATTAGTGCTAATTTTAAGACCAACTCTCTCCAGATTTAGACTTCAAAATGTGTTAAAATAAACTCCTGTAATATAAGTTTACTGCCTGCCATATGCCCGTATGGTGTGTGTGTGAGTGCGTGCACGTATGTGCGCGTTTGACCTTATCTTCCCTCTCTCACTCTCACTCTCCCTGTCTCTGTGCCTTTGTGAGAGAATGAGGTAGTTATATAAATGAAGTATGCCTGTCAATTTGATGGTTGTTTTAATGTCTGATTCATGCACAAAGTTTTGCTTTTAAGAATAACTTCATACATTTTAAACTGCCAAATATGTCTACAGAAAAAAAAAAAAAAAAACAATCTGTCAAATATTTAATTAGATTTAGAGAAGAAACCGCTTTAAACCTCTGCTCTTCTTACTCAAGTAAATATACTACAGGTCGTTATCTTGTTGACTATTGTAAACGAACAATATAAGAATTAGAGATTCATGTCCAACTCCGACAACAATTATAACAACTTATCTATGCCTTTATCTCCAGTCAGACTATTGTATATATATCAGATTTCACACAGAAAAAGCTCTCAGACAACCACAGCACTTTAAGAGAAGGCAGTTGCTACATGTCTATTTTATTCTTTATTTCTCCTGAAATGTATTTATATGCCTGTGTACAGTAATTTGTATTGACTGTGTGTGAAATAATGCAATGCAAATGCATTTGCCTTGCATAATATTGTTGCCTTCCACCAAACGTCAAGACAATCACAGTAAACATAACTATTTTATAGTTGAGCTGGTAGTCCACCCCCCTCCTTTCTCCCCTTCTTTTATGGTTATTTATTGTTAATACTATTGCTTTTCTTTTTTTTCACTCTCTTTTTCCTTGGTTTGTCAGTTTCTGTTTTGTTTTTTTGTTCTTTGGTTACTATTGATAATTACAATGAAAATGTGGGCATGAAGACATCCCACCTCAAGTACATGATGTTGTTGTATGTTCTGTCATTGTATGTTTTGTCTTGTGTGGTCTTTATGGATTGTCTGTCGGCAGCTTGAGGTTAAAAAAAAGAAAAAAAGTGCCCTGGGAATATGTTTTATCATTGAGATGTTTGATTGTTTGCACTGAATACAATAAATAAATAAATAAATACAAAAAGACAATCACAGTGTGCTATAATTGAAGTTGTGTTTCGCACCTCTCTCCACCACGGCGTGGGTCTTGTTCATGTGTTTTCGATACAGCAGGTTGGTCCTGAAGTTCTCGTCACACACCGGGCACTTGAAGGACTTGACGTGGATCATCACGTGTCGGTTGAGACTGCGGTTAGTGGTGAATGTACGGTCACAAACATTACACCTGTAGGGCTTCACTCCTGTTGGTGAAGGTCAGGGTGGGGAGGAGACAAAAGCAAGGATACCATTACTTTCATGTAAACATGAAACATGAACTGAATTTAGCATAAGGAGATTCAAGTGTGTGTTAAGGCAGTGGTTCTCAACCTTTTCAGGCCGTGACCCCCAAAATACATTTAGTTTGATTCGATCCATTTCATTGTGAAAATAGATGCTCACAACGCCTCGTGTTGCAAGGCGTTGTGAGCATGTAGATCTGCTATGTTCACAATTTCTGCCTATTTGACAATTTGACCATTGTTTGACCAGAGGTACTAAAAAGGTCTTTAAAGTCCTTCAATTGTCACATTAGAAATGTGCAGATACCCTGTATACACTTATACTGTATGTTGGTCTGTTTACGGTTGAGTGAGAAAACAATGTCAACATTTAGCTGAACATCTGGGGCACCCACCAAAATAATTTGGGGACCCCTCTGGGGGTCCCGACCCACAGGTTGAGAACCACTGTGTTAAGGGACTTTTTAATGTACATTGTTACAATTAAAGGTGTTGGACTCTTTGGTAAATATGTATGTCCAGAGTCTCTTAACAATGTGTCAGAAGCTACATGTTCATCATCTTGGCTGATGCACATGTCATCAAGAGATTGCGTGTATGAAAAGGCCACCAATGCAGCTATTTTACGTGATATCATCTCACCTGTATGGGTGTTGAGGTGGGACTTGAGCACCCCGGCTGAGACGAAGGCCCGGTAACACAGAGTACACCTGAATGGTCGTTCCCCAGTGTGGGACCGCATGTGCTGCTTCAGGTGGCTGGACTTCCTGAAGGCCTTAGCGCACCAGGTGCACCTGAAGAGGAAACCATCAGAGGAGCCAAGCTTCAGTTACAGTCAGTGTTAAAAACCCATTTAGAACGGGTACACATTATTGTGTATCATTATTTTATGCTTTAACTATTGAAAAATAGCAGATATACAAGCTCACAGCACGCTGCGAGCTTGTAGATCTGCTATTTTTGAAACATTTTGAAAAATTTGACCCGATTCTAAGTGTCTTTTGAATCCTAAGATTTTTTGAAAACCTATGTTTCTATGTCAGCAATCTGGCTAGCCATCGTTAACTGGAGCTCAGTTAGTCTGTTCTTGAGAGACTACTATGTCAGTGGCTCTTAAACTTTTTCATGTGAAGGACTCCCAAAATGATATGTATTTGGCCACGGACCCCCATCTTAGAATATCTAGTTCCAGGGACCACCCAGAAGCAAAATTGGAGTTACAAACGTAAAAATATATATATTCAAAGATTTGCACACATTTTCACGACTTTAAAAAAAATAGCAGATCTACAAGCTCGCAGCGCGGCACTCGGTGTTACTGGAATAATACAACTTTGTTGGTTCACAAGATAAGTTTATTCTCCGCTCTCCCAAACGCCACCTGCACGTACACACAGTAGTTTCGACAGACCACCCACACACATCCGGCCCACCGGTTCATACCTCCACAGCACACATCTCCCCCTAGCGGTTTACAGGAGATACAAGAGTGTACCAATATTAACAAACTCACTGTCTTTCTTTTTTTTAAAGCATGAATTTCAAAACAAACGTGCGATCTTAGTGCAGAGGATTAAACTCGGTTACATTCAAATTAAGCATCTTACAACTTGTGACCAAAAAAATTAAACTCGGTTACATTCAATGTCATTGTCTTTTTTAGTACTTCAAGCGAGTTGCCACTGTCCTTCTCCAAGAGCCTTCAGTAACTGGAGAGGTGAAGCACCCTTTTTTGTAAGGCAGTCTGCAAGTTGTTCTGTTGTTTTGTACCAAAGGATCCGCTCAACCCTTTTGGTTTGGATGAGCTCCTTGATACTGCTAATTTCCAGACGGAGTCTCTTTTCAGTGACTGACTTTGTGGACTTGAGTGCATCAGCCAGTGAATGATTATCCGTGACACAGGTTATTGGTGCAGCATGATCGACATCACCAGCAGTTAGTTCAGAGAATAGTGTAGACAAGAAAATAGCATTATCAATCCCTTCTGACATTGCCAGTGTTTCACCTGCAAGTGTGCTTCGCACAATCCTCTTGACTCTCCTAGACTGCCAAGAAAGGGGTGAAAACCTTCCATTTTCCCCCATCAGCACAATAAAGTGCCCTCCTTGTGTGCCCCCATCAGAGAGATTTGCAAATGAAGCATCACTGAACATAATCATCTTCAAGGCACTGTCTCTGCCCAAGTGATGGAAGTTGAGAACTACTTTCTTGGACTTAAGTTTAGACACTATCCTGTTTGCCTCATGAATAGTTTGAATAGTTGCATTTTTAATGCTTGATGCCAAGTTGCTTGCGTCAAACATCACATCTGGTCTGCTCTGCCTTGCAACCCAGAGGATTTGACCTATCTTGGACCGGAGTTCATCTCTTTCTTTTTCATAGAGAGGTGAGTCATGCTCAACAGCCCGTGAGGGATCCATATGTATGGGTTGCAAATGCTGTATGTAGTTTTCCTGGTGTATTTGTACTTTTCTGTTCTGAGTGACAAAGTCTATTCCCACATAACAGAAGTTTTCGTGTTCCTCACGTCCAATTTGGAATGCAGATCTGAGCTGTGGTATAACTGTGGTGGAGAAGCTTTGCGTGCCTCCCCACATGAAGTCATCCACATGGCAGGCTAGAACCCCAGACACAGTACAGTCCTTATCCAGCCAGTAGAAAACGGCTGGATCAACTTTGGAAACGTTTCCTCCTGTTGTCAGCACAATTTCCTTTACTCTGTTGTACCAGTAGAGAGAAGCATCTGCCAGTCCATAGACACACTTTTTTAGTTTCCATAAAGTGCCTTCACTCTCAGCCTCAGGAGGAGGCCTGATGTATAGTTCACGTGACAGTGTTGTTCCCTGCAAAAACGCAGATTTTATATCCATCGAATGCGGTGTCCACTGTCTTTGACAAATCACTGCGACAAGTAATCGAAGTGACTCCGTTGCACATGTGGGGGAGTCCTTTTGCAACTCTGACACTTGTAATTCCTCAAAACCTCTAGCCACAAGTCGTGCTTTTGGTACTAGTCCTGTTAGTGTCTCTTTGAGAGTACACACCCACCTGGTAGAAACACATTTCTGTCCCTCATTTTTAACTTCCTCAAACACATTGTTTTCTTTCCAGCTCTTTATCTCAACATGTTTTGCAAGGTCAAATGAAACATCCTTTGTTACAAATACATCCTCACATACATGTGTTACATTAGTGTCATCAACATTGGTTACATTAGTGTCATCAACATTTTCTGTTAACACTTCAAGGATCTCCACTCTTGACATATCAGCTGACTCTGTAGTGCCAGCAACATTAGTTGGTTCAATATACAGCAAATTGTACCAGTTCTTATACTTGCCCACAGCTTTGCCTGCACGCCCCAACACTTTAGCAGTATGTACAACGCCTTGGTCTCTGTCTGTGTATTTCACAATTTGTCCTCTTTTTAGACTAACATTTGTTCTCTGTTCAGTACCATCCTGTGTAACTGTATTGTCAGTTGTGTTACCTGTTTCATTTTGTGTTGTCTCCATGTCTCTCAGACCCTGTTGCACCACAGGTGTGTTGTCTTCTATGACCTCTAGGTCACTGTCAGAATGTCCAACAATGTCCTGTGCTCGCTCAAAGTTTGTGTCATTTTCTGAATCAGCCGTCGCATATTGATCCATCATTTCTCTGTTCACTTTTCTCAGTCTGAGCCGATGCACTCTAACGCATGTTCCTCCATGTCTCACAAAAATCACTGCACCGTCCTGTCCGATGACAACTCCTGGTCCTTTCCACTCAGGACAATCCACTCTCTTGTAATATACTCGGTCTCCACTTTCATATTTTTCATCAGTGTTACGTGTTTGTTTCCGCAGGGCTGGAGATACAAGAGTGTACCAATATTAACACTCGGTGCCACGCTGTGAGCTTGTATATCTGCTATTTTTCACTGGTTAAAGCATTCAATAATTCAAAGCAGCCAAAGGTATGGCTCCTCCATACCTCCAAAACCTGATGAACCCCTACACCCCCACCCGTTCACTTAGATCAGCCAACACAGGGATGCTGACAGAACCCTCGCTAAAAACTCCAGGGCAAAAATCAACTCGTCCGAGACAGTTTGCCCTCCTGGCTCCCAAGTTGTGGAATAAACTCCCTGTCGCACTTAGAACAACGGACTCACTCGCTAGCTTTCGCCGTGGACTGAAGACTCACCTTTTCAGACTCCACCTAAACCCTTAGCACTACAGTAAAATCAATGACCATACATGAAGCTAGTTAGCATTTGTTTTTGTTTTTTAGGTTTTTTAGAACTTTGTTTATATTGTGTTTTTCTCTAGATAGATATCCATTTACATTGTTATATTGCTGTTAATGTACTGACTTTTTATCTTGTTTATTATTGTGATGTTTTTTATCTGCTTATTGTAAGTCGCTTTGGATTAAAAGCGTCTGCTAAATGCCTAAACTCTAAACTGTAAACTGTAGGCCTAAATGGTTTAATTTTGGCAGCAAATTTTTGATTTCGTTTTAGTTGCAGTCTTTGAATAAAATGCAATTTAGTTTTAGTATAGTTTTAGTCGACTAAATATCATAACATTTTAGTTGACTAAGTGTACAGTTGATTTTGTCGACAAAACATTTTTGGCGGGCCTTGATGGTGTCTTAATGGCTGATTTTTCAAGCTACAAGATTTTACAAGCTCACAACGCAACACCCAAGTGCAACCAAACATGAAATGACTTGTCTTTTAGTTCTACTGGTTCTCTAGTCCCTACTGTGACATTTTTGTCTAGTTTTTATTTGTTGACAAAATTGTCAATATATTTAGTCATAGTTTTAGTCATCATAGTTTAGTTTTTATTTAGTTTCTACAGGGTATTTAGTTTTCGTCTGAGAAAAAAGGTAGTCGACGGAACATTTTTCGTCATACTGTAGTTTTAGTTGACGAAATCAACACTGGTTACAGTATATGGTCAGTTGCGCACCAAAAATAGCCAATCTTAAGCATAAATCAGGCTTTATCATCGGATCACATGGACAATAGATGATACAAAAAGACAAGGGGGTTGACTTAGAAAGCAGACTGGGAAAATAAATCAATGTAAAAGCAGCAGGGTTCTGTTAATCGCAGGTAGTTTCATTTGAAAAGCAAGACCAGCCCAACTAAAACATCACCAAATTATGTATTTATTCCTTCATGAATTTTTGATGTCTTTTTTAGGAGAAACATAATCTCGTTCTTTTTCTGATGCTGTTTGCAGAAGAAGTGGGGAAAAAAAGACAAATAAAGCAATCTTGAATCTTCAAGAGTGAATAAGTAGTACTTCCTATGCCTATTATTCAGAATTTCCTCAAATGCATTAGCCTGACCATAACTTCAGATAGCAGGCTTGCTTGCACAGAAAAAAAAAAAAAAAAACCCTGAGGAGCAATGAAGTGAAAAGTGGATAGAAAGGCTTGTGGCCACTGACAATATAGAGCTGTTCAATATTGGGGAAGGGGCTCTCCCAGGTGTGCTGTGCACATCAATAAGTGTCTACACTTGATGAACTACTACCGTACAATGTGGCGACTGCAGCAAGTAACATTAAGCAAACACAAGCTGTTTGTATCATACTTTTGTTTTACTGTACCTCAACTTTTTAATATAAATTTCTCTTCCAATTTAGCTGACAAATATAAATTGTTCAAACGTAATCGGAGACGGATTATGGCCTCATCACGACTCAATCACAGTTTAGCGATGCCCCAGCGTGAGAGCTGCTCGCTCATTCTATCCACTGTTTCAAATTTCAAGTGGAATGAGATTGTAAGGTTGGCCACGTGAGACTATCCTGCCCATTAAAGCAAGATGGATCGATGGACTCTGCTGCTGTCATGGACAGCATCATCAATCACACAGAAGTCTCACACTCTGAACCAGTACACTTTGTGAGTCCCATCTAAAGAACACACTACCTGGAACTTGTATTTGTTAAGAGGTGGAACCATTTGCTTTTTTTCTAACTTCACATTGTGACACGTTGTGAGCTTGTAAATCTGCTATGTTCGCTGAATGTTCAAATATGGACAATAGGGAAAGGGTTCATGTAATTAACATCTGAAGGTGACAATGAATAAGACTGAACTCTGAGGCACTGTAAGGAACATTCCGAGTATGTCTGCAAATAGAGAGATAAAACAAATAAGATGAGTTTTTCTTTGGCTCATTTCATTAACTCATACAGCAAGCAATCTCCACACTCTGCACTGAGAAACCGCCAGAGCGGCTTTAATCTTCTCCCTTTTGTTTTTCTGAAATTGTATTGCTCTCTAACCAGACTTGAGAAAAGCAGTGGGATGAAACCCAGATAACATTATCAAGAACTAAAGTTTGGGAAGCTGCCCCCATCCAACATAATCTGTTTTCAAGTTTGAAAGCCAAAACATTGCATAGAGGAAGGGTTGTTTTGGTGACAGAATGCGTACCCACACTACCCAGTGAGTGACATGCACGCACGCACGCACACGCACACGCACACACACACACACACACACACACACACACACACACACACACACACACACACACACACACACACACACACACAACCTGTATGCTCTCTTGGTGTTGTCTTCAGTGTCTTCCTGGAAGTCTTGCGTCTCTGCAGTGAGCTGTAACTCAATCTGGTTGTTCTCTTGAAGGAGGCCACTCGTCTAGTTTGACAAAGACACAAAGCAAATGTGATGTGCATAATGTTCCAGTCAAATGTCTTTGCTGGGTAACACATATGACAAATCTCCATTTTCCTTACACCACTGCTAGCTCAAAAGTGGAGAGAGCTACAGGGTTCCCACACATCTTTACCAATTAATTTCCAAAACTTTTACAAAACTTTTCCAGAATTTTTAACCCGATTTCCAGGACTATACAACAATAATTCAGCTCAATAACGAGTCGTTTACTCCTATGTGCAATGCCCAAGGACAGGCAGTGTATGCCAGTGGTTCTCAACCTTTTCAGGCCGTGACCCCCGAAATAATCATATCTGAACTGGGGACCTGGGCACCCTGACGAGCACTAAGAGTAGAGGAATCTTGTATAACACGGTTTTATTGTGAAAATAGCCGATCTACATGCTCACTTGTATAACACGTTTTTATTGTGAAAATAGACGATCTACATGCTCACAGCGCCTCACGTTGCAAGGCATTGTGTGTATGTAGATCTGCTATTTTCACAATTTCTGCCTCTATATATTTGACAATTTGGCCAATGTTTGATTTGTCATTTCAGAGGTATTAACAAAATCAATAACCAAAGACAATGCATAGCTATTTTTTCCAGGACCTTCCAGGACCCTTGATCAATTCCAAAACCTTTCCAGTACTGGAAAAATATTTTTCTAATTTCAAAATATTTCCTGGAATGTCATGACCGTGGGAACCCTGGAGCTAAAACAACGGATGCTATGGAGGGAAAAGCCATCGCTGAAGCAGAACTCACCACCTCTGCACTCTGCACATGTAGAAGGTTCTGGGAATGGTAGCTGGAGGACAGGGCCTGAGACTCCAACGTGCTGGAGTCCTGGAGCTGCTGGACCGTGGAGAACTGTGGCTGTGTGTAGCCTTCATTGATGGTGAAGCCTGTGTGGAAAATCAAACAAGAGAATTACCCTAACTCAGGGGTCTTCAACGTTTTCAGTCCAAGGACCCCTTAGTTGAGAGAGAGATGAAGCAGGGACCCCTGTTCATAGATTCCATATAGTTTCATCGTTTGACAGCACAATCATCAGTGTATTTTGGATTCATGTCAATTTGTGTTTTCAGATATTTAACCACTTAAATACTTAATAAACTTGACCTTTCACTCTGTACTTAGTCTGCTCTTTTTCCCCTCTACACCAAATCTCTTTGCCGAAAATAGTGAATCTACAAGCTCACAACAGCGCGAGGCGTTGTGAGGTTGTAGATCTGCTATTTTTGGCTAAAGTTCTCAGGATATGGACACTAGGGTTCAAGTTGTTAATATGAAAAGGATTGGAAGATTTGGAGGACCCCCTGTAGTAACTCTGAGGACCCCCTAGGGCTCCCGGACCCCCTGTTGAAGACCCCTGACATAAAGAAGGCTGTAATATGCAATTGTGCGAGACTGGACTGTGCTTGTCATCCCTGGACAAAATTACAATTTAGGGATTTAGCAGACGCTCTCATCCAGAGTGACTTACAAGTGCGAGAGGCTGACAAAATGATCATTTGATGATTTATTACGGTCACAATCATCATTAAATATGTCATTAGTTTTGAAAGCAGTTATAATTCCAGGAATTATAAGACGAGGCACAGCCATTATAATCTTTTTGAAAATGAGATATCCAAACTGCAAGGTAAAACGTTACTGAAGTTTTGGAAGCGGGATAAGCTCTCATTCATGACCCAAAGTTTCCCTCTGAGGGAGAAAACAGCTCATGGTGCCAAAGGTAAACCACCCAATTCAGCAATTCAGCTGTATTTAAAAAGTACGATCAGCATACAGTAAATCTTCCATGCAGTTGAAAGATGGTTTGAAAAGTGTCAGACCTAATTGACAATTTAAGTTATTATGTCGTCTGCATTACAGAGCAAGTCTAACAGCCAGGAACCAGGACCACCCACATGAAGAGGAGGAATCTCATTGATTTGAAATGGCTTTCAGCACCATAGAGCCATTAAATTACAGATCTGCTGCCTGCTGACACTATGGGCTGTATTTTGATTGTCTTAACTGTTTTACTGCCAGATGTTGTTATTTATTTATTGGGTTTTGTGCCAGCAAAAGCACCTTACCTTTGCGATGTTATAGACAAAGATGTATTTTTTTTTTTATCATTGTTATTTTATTTTCTCCTTAAATAGGTGTACTTTCGCTATACCAGCAGTAGAGGGCAGCCTCATGCAAGAATTAATGTGAAATGGCCGCGGTAGGCTGCCGTCCGTCAAGGCCGCTCAATCACTACAGAGCAATAGACCCAGAGAAAATAACATGGAAGTGTTTTGTTACTCCATTGATGCTAACGTCCAGTGGGTTTTTGAGAGCACTTTTACAGGAGCTGTCTCTACGGTACACACCCGCGTGACCCCTCATCAGTTTACAGACATCAAACCAAGGTACAAAAGAACAAGCCAAAGAACGTACTATTGGCATCGCGCCGCCGGGAAAAATGGGGCGAACGGGAACGTCCAAAGCGTTGATAGAGTTAAGTACCAGCTCTTATGCCTTAACTTAAAGGCCTGTCCATACCGTCTCCGACCACTGAACTTTTCAACGGAGAGTTACGACTTTCCGACGTGCAGCTTTCCGAACTCTAATTCGGGGCAATGCTTGTCAGAAGATGCGAGTGGTGTCATTTTGTAGTTTCCGACGAAAGGTTCGGTCGGTCGGAGACAGTATGGACAGGCCTTTAAATTAAGGCATAGGAGCTGGTACTTAAGACAATCAAAATAAAGCCCTATGACTCTAAGAGAACATTATCAGTAATAGCAAGACCTCTCTTACCTTAAGTTTAAGTTGCTTGATTCAGTATTTAGATATTTGATATTAATTGTTATCAGACTCATACTGCCCTCATAATACATGATCTGTCTGTGCTTATAGACTGTAAGTGAAAATAATTAGGAATGAAGTGTGTGTGTGTGTGTGTGTGTGTGTGTGGGTGGTACATTACCTTGGGTTAGTGCTTGCTGGTCAAAAGCAGGCTGAGGCAGTGTCTGTGAGTCAAACTGGCTGATATTCTGAGGCAGCGAATGTTGAGTATTCACGTAGGAGTCTGTAGACAAGGGGGAGAGAGGCCACAAAATGTGAGTCCATGCCAGTGGTTTTCAAACTTGTTTTGCCCAAGGCACACAATGGTCAAAATCTCAAGGCACACTTGCTTTCATAGTGTAAAAGGACAATCTACAAGCTGCATTTTTATGACTACAAAGATATCTACACGGCAAGGTAAAATGTTAGTCAAGTTTTGGAAGATGGATAAGAACCCAGATCCAACATTGCCCTCAAATCTAGTCTCATACTGTGCTGATTAGGGCAATAGTAACTGAGTTATGGCCATTTTAACCTTTAAACACTGCTGTAACACTGCTGTGTGCAATTTACCGGTAGTCTTTTTTCTTCTTTTTTTTTTTACTATTCTCATATGTTTTTTGCATAGTACTGAATTGAGTACAAAAGGACCCCAATGTAAACAAGCTATTGTGCTTTCTAGGCCTTGTATCTGAAGTGTACTGTCCTATGGTTTTCCTATGCAAACTGCAAATAACTTAAGGCATTCAATCAATCAATCAATGCCAAACCCATGAACAGTTTTTGTGCTGAGCTTGGTCCGGATCGGAGCAACGGTGCGCCTTGACAACGCGTGGCCCCTGGAGGCCCCTGGCAGCAGTAAGCTGGGTTATACAACGTCGCCTCTGGCAGCAGTGAGCTGGGCTGTACAAAGTGGCCCCTGGGAGCACCTGACACAGTAAGCTGGGCTGTACATTGTTACAAATGATGTGACTATTCTCTAGCCTGGTAAACCATCCTGGTCGTGTGAATTCACATTTCATTTCCAACATGTAAATGTGAATTCAGGCTCACACACACACACACACACACACACACACACACACACACACACACACACACACACACACACACACACACACACACACACACACACACACACACACACACACACACACACACACACACACACACACACACACACACACACACACACACACACACACACACACACACGCGCGCGTGTGGTTCTGTTCCGCTCTATAGATGCCTTTAACCACATCATGATCCCCAGCTCTGAAGGCACTCTTCGTCCGCTTAAGGAGGGCAATGATGTCCCTGTTCATCAAGGGTTTCTTATTAGACCTTTTTTGAGGACACAGAAATATCTGTAATAGCCTGGCATAAGCCGTCTCTGTCATCACCGTGTGCCCTGACGAACTCATCCCAATCATACACCTCCAACTCAAACCTCAGTCGCTCCACCGCAATCATCTGACCATTTTTGGACAAAGTAAAGGCTTTGTGGGGTGAAATGACTAGCCTGAAAGCTGCCACTCACTAATATCGCTAAAGAGACAGAGAAGAGACTCTACAAGTCACGTCAGTCTAACTAACATGTGTGAGGCCTTTGAGAGTCATTGGCAGCTTGTGGTGGTACAGGACAGTGTGTCCATTAGATGTTGTTAACCACTTCAACTCAGACATCACAATTTTGGAGATGCCTTTGGACATGGGCAGGGGAAAAAAATCAAAAATATATGCTCACGCACATAGCTATTTTTGCAATTATTTAGGGCTTAAGTGGTTAGAAAGGGACGCTTATCCTTTGTATTAGTTCGTTAGTTGCATCTTTCTCATTAGGTAAAAGAGACTGAGATCTGAAAAGAGTTGACCTTTCTAGAAAACAACCATCCTCATGCATTGCGCCCGCTCTGTAACCCTTGGCAACATCGACAGTGTTGCTCCCTGCATCTCTGTCAGAGATGAAGAGCAGTTAGGATAATGGTTGCATCACATCCCCCGTGGCGCCAGTGAAGCAGCGGTGTACTTACCTGCCAGTTTCTCAAAGAGAAATTGACATTGATAGTTGATGAGCGGAGTATGGGAGTAAATATATTAATTGGGCACAGCAGGTATGTAGCAGAACCTCCTGTCATCTCCTCATACACAAAAGACACCAGCCAAAAAGAAGGTTATTTGAAGTTCAAATGTCACAAAGCCCAAACGTGGGGAAGGGAAAAGCAATTATTACATCCATCAGAGTAGCTATACAAATGAAAAAGCTCTATTCAGGGACAGAGTTCATCCCAAGCCGTACAAATCCCCCCAAACCCCCACACACACAGCAAAAAGACACCAGCCAAAAAGAAAATTATTTAAATGCTGGGGAAAAAAACGTCTAAAATCAAAAGGCTGCATTCAAGGACCGAAATGAGAATACCGAGTAGAGTTTATACAAACAGTTTTCTTCAGGGAACTTGGTTGGTGAAAGACTTGAAATCAAACTATGGGAATACGGACTTCACATCTCAATATTTCATTTTTCCTTTTCAGTGAAGGGCAAAGATAGCGTGTGGAATATTTAAAAAGTATTTCAGTATGGATAGGATTATGAAAGGTCAAGAACAGAGAACTATGCCATAATGGGGTGGCTCTGGTGCATTGGAAAAGTACACTCCAAAGAGACCAGAGAAAGCACGTTGTGGCTTTTCAAATATACAGTAAAATACCTCTAGCATTTCTACTATTCATTGTACTACTCTGTCACCAAAATGTGTAATGGCCTGACACATCCATTAAAAGATGTAAATCACTGTTTTCCTTCAAAACTGGCCTGAAAAATCATCTCTGAGGAGACCAAGGGGAAGATAAATGCAAGTTCCATTAGAAATTAGGTGACATTCACTGCTACCGTTTTGATCCTGTACATGTATTTGTACTATATGTTGATTAATTGAAAACATAAGGCCACATTGGAAACAAGTCAAAACATTTCTTTGTCTATTTCTACACCTATACTGTTGGCTCCTGCAACAGAGTTTTGCATAACGATATAGTAGATCATTGCAAATTAAAATAGTTGTTTTTCAATTCAGTTACTATATCGTTAAACCCCTACTAATTATGGTTGCAGCATAACTCTTGAAATCTGAACGGGTAGAAGATGTGTCCTGGAACTTGAATTAGTTTTAAGTGTGGATACAAATATCCTGCACCCAATATGGAAGCGCTGACTGCTTGTCAATTCTTCTGAATTATGTCAGTAAATAAGGAAGCCAATTAAACACATGCTTTGGTAGATGAAAGTTCAGAAAGTTCACACAGAAGGGGTTGTTATTCCGTCGACAGTAGCAAACAAACAAGGCACTTGCGTTATTCAATTTTGGCAATTATTTTTTAGAAGGACTGCCTTGCATTTCTGAGTTCTAATTATATTGCTCTCTTTATTGTAGATGTCATCATGAACATGGAGATGTGTTTTTTTGCCAAAAGTGTTGAACAAGGGTGATTCTTCTCCATGGGGATCTTTTCTTACCAGAGACCACATACCTTTTTGTAATTATAGAAATGAAATGATTTACAAGCTCATTGCCGAGAACCAAGAGGAGGCAGGTGTGGAAGTGAAAGCCTACTGTTTTCTTTTTTTCTTTTTTTTAATATTTGTCCTCCATAAGTCATTTTGAACATTTGTGTGCATCAAAGAAAACAGGAACGATGAGAGAAAGCAATGTCAGTCGCCACAGGGAGATGATTAAGGCTAGTGTGCCCTTTGTTGTGTGTGGGCTCCTCACATGCCGAGTCAATCATAGTTATCAAGAACCCAACACAGTTCCTCTCCTGATTGAAAGTGAAGCAGTCTATTGGCAATCAACTTAGTGAATTGCATGTTCTCATTAAGTTTCCTTGGTGCAATTGGTCATTTGATGTCAGGCACTGGCCTGGAAGAAATCCTCAAATTAGTGTACAGACCATACAGTGCCCAAAATGCGTGAAGAAAAATCAATTGCCAGGGTCACTTAAAGTAACCTCCTTGCTGATGGAGCACTGAATAACCAACTGGCAGCATAAACTTGAGCTGCCTGTCCAAGCAAGCTATGCTTTAAACATGGGAGGTGTCGCTGAGTTGACTGAAGATGGCATTGTTGCTGATGACAGCGAGGACACACAAAGTGACACTAGGGTTGGGCATGGGCAATGTCTACTAAGATGTGCATATCCAAACATCACAACCGACAATGGTATCATCCGACAGCCAGCCCCATGGCCTCCCCTAACTAACAAGAAATCTTGTGAAATAAAATGTCGCCAACCAATCATTAAGGAGTAAGGACGATGATACATGCAAGAAGAAGATGGTATCATCCTATTTAGCAGCTTGTAGATCTGCTATTATAGCCGAATCATAGCCCCTGAATAGGGATGGTAAGGTTGCAGTGGTTTAAGAAAAATGTTGCCCAAATTGGGGATGCAAAGAGTAATGTGGTTAACATAGCTTTTCTTTTTTTATTAATGTTTATTTATTTTATTTTATAAATAAATGTAATTCTGTCTGATCAGTAGATCAGTAGACAACTACTAATTGAAGCCGAGGCCCGAATTGCATGACAGGGGTCTCACAGCACATGTTTGGTTCTACAGACTACAACTTTCGCACACGGATAGCTCAGATGTTTGCCTTTTTCTTAGCTATGTCCCCTGCCGTTACTGTACTTGCATGATGTACAGTTGTATAAAACAAATTTATTTTTCAGTAGAACCGCCGATTCAACCAATATGCGAATAAAAGGGGACAAGGACTGAGAGATACAGAGATCTCCGTATATGGGCACACATCCGTTTTACATCACACACATTTGCAAGTGTGACTATTGATGACATCAGGTATCTCCACATATGGGCATCAGTGATTGCGCTAGGATTTTTAACTGCCGGTCACCGTGACCGGCATGATTAAAATTTACCGGACATCTGAAGAATATACCGGACATAATCATTTTAATGCATACATTACAAGCAGGTGCACAAACAGCCAATAGCAACAGTTAAAGTATTAGGCCTACTGCATAGTTGGGACTGAAAACGAATTGAATGAAAAAGTATAGGCTAAAAAGAAAAAAACGCTTCAATCTTGCATAAGGGAATTAATTATATTGGACTAATCGCGCTGTTCGCGCAGGCTGTCTGCATGGCACACGCACACTGCTTTCACAACAACGTCTTTCTGTTGCATCATGTTTCATGCCAACAATACAATACCATGTCTTGACTTCAGAATAATGAAAAGGTTGATAGATTCATCTGGCCAGCAATTAATCCAGTACTCACTGTCGAGTGGTGACAGTGCGTCCATGCGCATATGCAACTTTGGGAGAGTTGAAAAGGCTTTGTTCTTCCTACTGTCTCCACTCCATCTCCTCTCCTCATAACTTCAATCAAGTGTATAATGTTTGTTTATGGGTTGATTGCTGACCGTGCGTGCATTCCTTAATTCCCATGGCTTTACATGCTGTGCGTGCATCGCAAACTGACACTGAAATGAGCGAGCGAGAGAGAGAAAGAGAGAGAGAGAGAACGGGGGAGCGTGCGGGCGAGCGAGCGAGCGAGAGAGAGAGAGAGAGAGAGAGAAAGAGCGAGAGAGAGAGAGAGAGAGAGAGAGAGAGAGAGAGAGAGAGAGAGAGAGACTCTGAGAGAGAGAGAGAGAGAGAGAGAGAGGCAGGCAGCCTGCGCAGAGGAGCAGACAGCGATAATAATAAATGACCATTGGTTTTTCAATCGGTCAGGATGTCCGGGAGGAATTTTATTTTTCGGTCTTGGCCATAAAAAATCGGTCAAATCCGGCAATTCCCGGTCTAACGCAATCTCTGATGGGCATAAAGGTCATTGTATGATGTCAGACGTCATAGACGTTTCACATAAATGGCCGTTTATGATCGTATCTGCTATCATATGAACATCACAAGCACAACATCACGCAGAAAAACATCACTGGGAATTAGGACAACATCAACGCTGAGTCCTCCCTGGCTAGGCTCATCAAAGAGAGCAACTTGATAATCTGGGACGAGATATTCAGTGTTAACCGATTTAATGTTGAGTGCGTGGAAAGAACACTGAGGGACCTCATGCACTCACAGCAACCTTGGGGAGGCAAAACTGTCCTTCTGGGTGGAGACCCTAGGCAAACACTTCCTGTTATCAAAAGAGCAAGCAGAGCCCAGTTAGTTACAGCATGCATCCAGATGTCACCACTCTATCCTCTCATGAAGCACCACAAGCTAAACATCAACATGAGGACAGAAACAGCTGAAAAGGACTTCTCCAACTATCTCCTTGCTTTAGGGGATGGAAAACTCACTCACAAGGACACAGAAGTTCAGATCCAACACTTGGTTAAGGATATGAATACTCTGATTTCATACACCTTTCCTGACCTGCTAAATGGATGTATCGACAAAGACAACCTTCTCAAAGTCACTGTATACACTCCTCTGAACAATGACATCCGAGAAATCAACAACATATGCTTGGCTGACTAACAGGTATAATGGGGTTTGCATTAAAAGGTGGGGCATTCATTCCCTATTTACACCATTCCCGAGTATGTCGGTTCCCAACCTAGGGCGGCCGAGCTTCTAGTTCAATTTTATTTTGTTCCAGGTCCAATTTGGTCAGCTCATTTCTTTGTTTTCGTCACACCAATTTCACTTGATTATTCTGTAAGAGTTCTCACTCTTGATTGGATAAAATTGGTATCCTGACCTGATGAAATTGCTGCTGCAGGGGAAAGGGAAATTACTAAGGCTGCAATTTGGCTGAAATCAGACTTAAACAGTTCCAAGCTAAGGTGACTGACAACAAAATGTATTTTCACCAACAGGTTCTGGAGTGGGAACTCGATACCACCCAGAGGAATGAGACTTCAAGACACAAGTCTCATTCCAAATGTTCCAATCCATTCTGACAATGACCCTGCAACTCAATCAATGGAGCTGCAAATGCCATCATCAAGGACTTGATTGCTTCTTAAGTGTTTACAGTTCACTCATTTGGATGAGGACATGGAGGGAAGATTACATACAGATAGACCACAGTCGAGGTCACGATTCAAGCTTGGTCTAATTAAATTTCAATCTGTGTGCTGCTGGCATGCATCATCATTTTAATTGAAAAACATATTACTAAGACACTACTAAGACAGATTTGTATGTCCATATAACCCATTTAGGCCTAGAATTATTGAATGCTTTAACCAGTGAAAAATAGCAGATCTACAAGCTCACAGCGCGGCACCGAGTTCCGAGTGTGTGTGTGTGTGTGTGTGTGTGTGTGTGTGTGTGTGTGTGTGTGTGAGTGTGTGAGTGAGTGAGTGAGTGAGTGAGTGAGTGAGTGAGTGAGTGAGTGAGTGAGAGAGAGAGAGAGAGAGAGAGAGTGAGAGAGTGAGTGAGTGTGAATGAGCGTGCGTGCGTGCGTGCGTGCGTGCGTGCGTGCGTGCGTGCGTCCGGTTCAGTATATTTCAAATAGAAATATTGTATTTTTGACTCCATACGTTTTTAGGAATGTACTCTTCGGATCCAAAATATAACCCTGTTTAAAAAAAAAAAAATAGCAGCTATTTTCACTTTGGGGAATGATGTGTTGATATATAGTCTCTTTTTAAAATGTATATCTATAATCTATATTTTGTACTTAGCTGAATTACTTGAATATTTACTTGAGCATACACTTTGTCCATCACTGCCTATAGCAGCTGGTGTTAATCTACCTCCCTGGAAGAATGTCATGTATCAGTGACTTAAAACCTGGACTGCTCCTCACCTTCTCCCTGCACCAGTGGCTGGTCACTCAGCTGCGCCTCCAGGGTCACTTGTTGTCCTCCAGTCACCACCTGGCTCTGTCCCAGTCCCAGCATGCTTTGCTGCTCCCCTCCTACAGGCTGAGGGGCGTGTTGCGTCAGCGAGTTTGCCTCCATCTCCACCTGCATGTCATGAGCCACTGTGGTGTCTCCGAGGGGGTCTTCTGGTCCCTGGGACTGCAGCTGCTGGGCCAGTTCGTACCTGGGATTGAGGTAATGGGTCAACAGTGAGACAGGTTTGCGCACCAAGAGAAGGTTCTAACCCTGGATGACCAGACGTCCCGGTTTGTCCGTGATTGTCCCGACAAATATCTCTAAAACACTAATATGTCCCGGTTTCAGTGGTTGCAGGCATTAATCATGGTATTTTGGCACTTAGTGAAAATTGGGTTACAAAATTGTGGGATAATAACAATTTAATGAAAAAACCAAAAAAAAGAAATCATGGTCTTTTCATGTAAACATGCTCACAAAACCCAATCAGAAAACATGAACAAATGCATTGTGTGTCTCAATTCAACGCTGAGGCTGATGTTTGTCAATCAGTTGCTGCCTGTATGCAACAGCTACTGTATGGTGCGTATACATGTGAACGTGCCTGAACATGCATGAATGGGCACGCACATGCACGACAAACATGCAATTGATGTAAGGGTCCCGGTTTGAGTGGATGAATATATGGTCACCCAATTTGAACCTCATGTCCACATACAGCAGGTATAATCCACCTCAGGTACATAATTACTACACTGTCTGAAGGGATGAACAATATTGGAAATAATTTGACATTGCAATATTTATATATTAACCTAAAATGAAATAGGCCTAAAATAGGCTAGCCTAGCTAGTAGAATAGCTTATAAATTACATACAAGAACAGGGTTTTCCATGCCATGCCATTCCCATGCCAAGAACCCCTAGAATACAATAGCCTCTGGCTGTTCCCCATTACCAAATGGCTTTAAAAAACAACACTAAAATAGTGAAGTACCAATTGGCAGCCCCACTACGAAAACCACTGTGCTAGAAAATTCAAAGCAGCCGTGCCATGACGAAAGACATGAACAACGGTTAATAACAAATGCACCAGAATAAATGGCGAGACCCGCACCTGTGCGTCTTCATGTGCTTCCTGCAGTTGGGGGACGACTTGAAGGTCTTCTGGCAGTAGGGGCACATGTAGGGCCGCAGGTCACTGTGGGTGGTCATGTGGCGTCGCAGGCTTCCACTGGTGGTGAAGGTCATGTCGCACAACAGACACTTGTAGGCCTTCAAGCCTGAGTGCGTGCGAATGTGGGCCTTCAAGACCCCCGAGGAGGCAAAGCCCCTGCTGCACTGCACGCATTTGTAGGGCCTCTCTCCTGTGTGAGATCTGAGACAAGCAAGAACCCAGAACAACGGGTGCATCAGTATTCAGCGAAAAGACAAGACAAGCGTTTTGAAAATGGCACCTCATGTGAGACACACCACAGATTATCATAAAGGTCAAGGACGGAGCCGACTTGTGGGTGTACTGAAATGCTAATGGAGGTGTCAAGAGAATAAAGACAAACAGTTAAAGTACTTCCCCATGCCTAAAAGAGCTGGATAAGCATCATGCCATGGCTGTGTGGGTGAGTGTGAGTTAACGTTAAGTGTGTTTATTATTAAATATGCTCCTCTTGGCAGTAATATCATGTTAACTTTTTTGGACCAGGGAAACAGTGTCTGGGACTAAATGTCGGGACAGAAGAGAAACGTATTCCAAAAAAGGATAATGTTTATGCGTCATGGAAGACACAGTATATCATTTTAAGCACTTTATTTTTATAAGATATTTTTGGGGGCTTTTTTGCCTTCATTCATAGCAGAGTAGGTAGACAGGAAACGGGTAGAGAGTTGAGGAGTGACATGCAGCAAAGCGATCAGGATTCGAACACGCGGTCCAACGGCCGCCACAATTTTAAGCACTTTAACCACTTTAACTTTAAACAGCAGATCTACAACCTCACGTTCACGTTGTGAAAAAATCTCCTGAATTCTGACTGTCCAATGTTGGCAACCCTGGTCCTTTTCCCTCTCCATTCCATTGCGATCATTGTTGCATCGATTGCAATAATAGTCTATAGGCCTATCATTCCAAATCATCAGTAAAATGTAGGATAGTCATATCTGTCAAATATTGTTTTAGTTCAAGCCAAGGCAATACAAAGCTATAAAGTATAAGAAACGTAGGTATACGGTTCAATTTGGTCACCTCCTCCTATAGCTGTGTCTATTCTCTCTGCCCACACAATAAAAATCGAACCTCTGTTCGAAGTGGAGCTGTGTGTGTGTGTGTGTGTGTGTGTGTGTGTGTGTGTGTGTGTGTGTGTGTGTGTGTGTGTGTGTGTGTGTGTGTGTGTGTGTGTGTGTGTGTGTGTGTGTGTGTGTGGGTGTCTGGCCTGGCCTGAACAACAGCGCCCTCGTGTGGTCACAAAAGGTCCTGTAGGCTACAGACAGACAGACAGACAGACAGACAGACACACAGACACGGCCACACACACGGCCACGTATAGGGAGCTTGTGTTCCACACAGCTCCAAAAAGCCATAGGCTACTAACAGTATACCAACATCGGGTCCTGTGTCTCCTCCATGCATTATTATAGACCAAATAAATAAATGGACATTTCTCAGGCGAAAATCACGGCAGGCGCACTGACGCGCCATCAAGAAAAGTGGATGCAATGCTTTTTTGTGAGCTTGTAGGCTATGCAGATTGGCTATTTTCAAACAGCCTAATAAATAGGCCTATAAAATAGGGCTTAAGAGGTGGTTAATGTATGTTTTATAATACCGTATTATAATTTATGACAACCGCTTGTGCTCATTGTGGAAATAATTTAAAAGGCAGCACAATAATGCCGTGAATAATGCCTGCATGCGTGCGTGCAATGCCTGAGAAAATAAACTCATTAGCAAATTAATAAATAGACTTCTCACAGAACCTGGAAGAGGTATGCTGGTTGGATTGGCGGTTGTCCAGAAATATCTATAAATCCACAAATATCATCCTCCCTTCTGCGTTTAATGTCCTTCTCTGTTTGCTCCTAACAATAGGCTATATGCCTATAAATAAAAACAACTGGAAATAATTTTAAAAGACGCAAATGGCCTATATAATGCAGTTAAATTCATTCTCTGCCTCCCGGACACTTTATCATGAGAGAATAAAATCATGACTCATACAGCAAATTAACAGACTTCTCACAGATTATTGAGATCTTTGAATTATAACGATCGCTGGCTTATAAATAACGCGAGTGCTCTTTTCATGGCTGCTTATTAATATCCAGAATTTGACCAAGAGAGGCAGGCCTGTCGTGTCCGTTACTTAACAAGACTAGGGATGTAGCTCATTATTGATAATGAGCACCTTATCGATCCTGCTTATTGAGCCGGGCTTTTACCGAGCCCACTATTGAGCGTTTCCTAATATTTTGTGGAAAGATATGAGACGACAAATTCAGAACATAACTGGAATCTTTTGCGACTGAGTTTGTGGCTGACTACCATCTATGAAAATGACAATTACAAGAGTAACACATATCATTAAAACAATCATTCACTACTGTTACCCTTGTTTAGGGCTTCATCCCTAAATAAGACAGCTCTCTAATTTTAACGTGTTGAGACTCATGATGGGCTCCTCATAAATAATATGGATATTCTACAGAGACCACGGGATTCTCTCATCGTAGCAAGGAGGAGGAACCCAAGGTGACATAAGCAGTCAAAGAACTTCACCGTTTATGGTGTACACACGGCAAAAGAAAAACGCCCGGAAAAGAAAAATGCACTGTGGCCGGAGTTTTGAAATCTGTTCGTTTACATGCCCCGTTTCATGCGTTTGCATGTGGATACTGGAAAATCGTGGATGTACCTCCCCGTTCAAGGACTTGCCCGGCGCAGTATGGACTGGGCCTCAATTTGGCACTTGTACATTCAGCATTAAATTGAACATGTGACGATTTCACAGTGGAGACAGGGGTCTCAGAGATAAACATTGTATCAAATGGACGAAATTAAATTAAAAAGGTTGAGAATCGCTGGCGTACTGGATGTGGTGCTTGAGGACGTCTCACCTGACATGCTGTTTAAGGTGGCTTGATTTCTTGTAGGCCTTATTGCAGAACTGGCACTTGTAAGGCCGGTCGCCCACAATCTCCAGGAACTGCTGGAAGGCTAGGCGGGGGTTCTGAGACTGCATGAGACCTGAAGACAGCAGAGCAACACAGACGTCAGTCCTACTGTACCTAAAGTAGGACTACCAAACGCAATTTAGTATAACTTAACTAAGTAACTATAACTTAAAGGAGCTATAGTCAACTTTTTCATTGTAGGGCCGACACTTTGTTTACATCCTAGTCTATCGACTAGAATGTAAACAAAGTGTCGGTCTGACAATGGCCAAAATGATTATTTTATCATTATTTCACGCTTTTTGTGGTCATTTTTGAATAGAAACACATACATGTATGAAGCTTATTTTTTTATAAAATATTTTCGAAACATTATTTTTATTTTAGCATCCGTTTTTCAAGAAAAAGTTGACTATAGCTCCTTTAAACTTAGGGTAAGGTCTGAGGAAGAGCCTCCTGGCTCGAAACATTACCAATAAAAAAATACCCACAAGGGGAGCAGCATTCTGGTGTGCAGATTTCATTGTGATTACATTTAACTTAAACTTAACCAACATAACTTAAACTAGAAAGGATCTCTGCCAGGCCAGCTCACCTACCCAGGGCTGTGTCAGTCACCAATAGAGGGTTTATGACAGAAGGTGGGACTGTTTGTGACGCCACATACTGTATGAGCAGAAGCGTTTTGGGGGGTGCACTCGGGGGGCCAGAGATTGTCGTACAAACTCTATTTTCCCCTTCAGACTCCTTGTGTCCTTGTGGGTGGCTCATGTATATTGGCGATTGGTTTTATTGAAAATATATGGCATATATAAGATTTTAACGTGCAAGATAGTTTCCAAATTTAACAGACCTTATATACGTGGCATAAACTGTTCATAACCAACGAAAGGTTTAGGCTTTATATTCCTGGAAAGTTAGCACGCTATAATAGAAGCATTTTCTTTTTAAATGACCAAACCTGCCTACCGAGAGAGAAAACAAAAATGGTACCATATTATAATGAGCAAAGTCAATGGAGAAAGTTTATTCACAAATACATTTATATAGATTAAACTATATAATCTATCTCCTAGCAAAATGCACCCAGGCGTGTCCCGAAGCCGGTCGATTTGACATATGGCCCAAGTGCGTGCCACCAAAACTGTGGGAGGAGTAGCACGGCAAAAAAAAGTTTATCTAGGAGGCCCAGGAAGATGGATGGATGGAATAAAGTCAGACAAGTACTATAGTCTGGTTGCCCTTCAGGGGCAACCCCGCTAAAAACAGTATAATTCCTTGTGGCCCAAAATGGGTGGCAACCCTAGGTTCAGGAAACACTGATTTAAGGACACCAGAGTGTGAACATTCAGTGCGGGTGAGTGATATAGAGACATATGAGCATGTGAGATTAGACAGGAGAAAAAAAGAACAAGCATAAAAACCTCACCTAGGTCAGAGATGAGGATGGGATCCTGAAGGGGGATATCAGGCAGCGGAAGGTTACTCTTAGACTCCTTTGCTTTGTTGGTTTTGCGAGGAAACTTGTGCTTCTTCTGCTGTAAGCTTTTGAAGTGGGAGGCCACGTGCGTTTTTCTGTGGCCTGACGTCCGGAAGATCTTGTCACAATGCGGGCATGGGAAAGGACGCACACCTGCGAAACATGACCAATGTTACATAAGGACACTTCTCACACCTACTTCACACCGCCGATCTGACAAAAATCAGAGGCGCCCTGCAGAGGACACATACACAAATTGGTGTTGTTCAACATCAGTCATTTTTGAGCGGTGCTATCCACTCCTACAGTACGTCTGGCTTTGTGTGTATGTATGAGCACGGAACTCCCCCATGCGTTAAATATGCTGGTGACTCGTAAACCATAAAGTGCGTTCAGTGCCACTTATATAATACCAATTGCGCATAAGATGGTGCCATTATCACTTAATTAAGGAATATGAGCTGGGATTAAGAAGTTAATTTTAGGGCCCCTAACATGTCTCATAACATGATATTTGATCTAATAAATATCTACAGTATATATTGCCCAGCCCTTCTATTGTCTTGATGTGTCGTTGTTAAAACAAACAAGCTCATATGACACATAAAAACATCCTCATCGTTCATCATTCATCATGACTAAAAACTAATCAGTCCCTTTGAGTTAAGAATATTGATGGCACTTGGGAAAAAGGACTTCATACATTTTTAGTTGCCAGTGCCTTTCGAGGTTCAATGGCTAAAAGTGACTCAAGAGAGAATGGGAACTATCTGCCAAGATTGTATCAAGTTCACACACACCCACACATGCACACACAAGCACACAACAGTTAATAATATTCAGGCGAAGAGTTTGTTCACATCACCAGCAAGGTCATATCAACAAAGAAAGTCGAAAGCAACGTTGACGAGGACAAAGATTCAACTATTGAGAAGCCCAGCGGGGAGCCTTTGAAATTCATGGTGGTTCTGCGCCTGGAAATGACTGTGAGCAGAATTACAACACAAGAATATAAACAGTGGCATGGAGGCCGAGGAAAGCGCCCTTACATCACTTAGGGAAAGGCTTGGGGTTATAGACGCTGGTAAACATTGCTTATACACGAAACACTGCACAACTCAACATAAATGTTTCATTAGGAGGTTCAAGAGGCATGTCCTCGGTGGCCCCTATCTTCTATTCCCTCAAGGCGTTGCCGTATTGGCAACGAGCTGGGTTGAAAATTGGGGCGAACGGGAACATCCGAAGCAGTAAAAGAGTTAAAAAGTCCTTAAATTGTCACTTAAGAAATGTGCAGATACTCTTCACACACTTAAACTTTATGCTGATTTATTTACTGTTGAGTGAGAAAACAATGTTGCACATTAAGCTAATCATCTGGGGACCCGGACCGTCCCGACCCACAGGTTGAGAACGACTGCTCTTAAGAGGCTCACCTGTATGGAGTCGCATGTGCACCTTCATGCTCCCGGAGGTGGAGAAGCACTTCAGACAGCACTGGCACTCGAACGCCTTGACGCCTGTGTGCGTCTTCATGTGGGCGGTGAGGGTGCTCTTGACGGCAAAGGCCCTGAAGCACTGCTTGCACTTGAAGGGCTTCTCGTGGGTGTGGATGCGGATGTGACGCACCAGGTCGCTGGGTTTCTTGAACTCCTTGGTGCAGTAAGGGCAGCCGTGCCAGCGCACACCGTTCTCCTCTCTGATGGAGCCTGGGGGAAAGGAGCAAAAAGGCCACAAAACAGAGGATAGATAAGTGCCAGTGCGACGCTTAACCCGCTTGAACCCTGGCGTGTCCCCTGCTTATGCCGAGGTAGTTCCGCTATTATAGCCTAGCGCAGCTAGACAATCCACCCATGTTAAAACAAGTAGGGGATGCAGGACATATACTAGTCAGCTGCATTAGTATATAGTCTGGCCAAGCCAGGCTAGTTCCACTACCCCCCTCGCCCTTCCCAGGACCCTCCCCATCCCACACGAAGATTGGATGTCATGTGTCTACTGAAGGTTTTAGCTCAAGAACTCTGTTTTTGAAATGTTTTGAAAACCTTTAAATATTATACATATATTAGGCCTGTCACAATTATTACATAATAATCGTCTAATTGCAATTATTTGAGGTAATAATCGTCATAATCATTTCCATGTTTCCATGCAAAGCTTGTAGATTGGATATTTCCACTTAGCCGGGGACCCAGTCACCAAAATAGTCTAGTAAATCTAGGGAAAAAATACACTCAGGTTGGACAAAATTGTATTATTTAGTTTTTCAACTGTTTCTGACAGGAAATTAGGTCTACTAGCCAGGATAAAAAATCTACCCTGATCTGCTCACTGCAAATACCCACAGTGGCCAAATCAAGTTGGGCTCCCATCGACTTTCTATACAGGAGGAAAATACCCAGAAAAGAAATCTGCTTTAAGTAGGATGTGAGGGGTCTAACTAGGGGTTTGACATGATGCTGAATCCATTGCAAGCATTTGTTTTGCACAAAAAACATTCCTTGGGCTAACAATGGCCCCAGAAAATGATGGTTTAGTGATGAAAAGTGATGAGTCATCACTTTTCCACAGTTATGTGGGCGTTTTATGGGGCCAATGAATGTTTTGTGCAAAACAAATGCTTGCAATGGATTCAGCATCATGACAAACCCCTAGTTAGACCCCTCACATCCTACTTAAAGCAATTTTCTTTTCTGGGTATTTTCCTCCTGTATAGAAAGTCGATGGGAGCCCAACTTGATTTGGCCACTGTGGGTATTTGCAGTGAGCAGATCATGGTAGATTTTTTATCCTGGCTTGTAGACCTAATTTCCTGTCAGAATCAGTTGAAAAACTAAATAATACAATTTTGTCCAACCTCAGCCTTATTTTTACTGGACTAAAATGGGAGGGGACATGTGATTTTCTGCCGTACTTTTTATTTCTGTTTTATCTATTAGTTTGGTCATTAAGGTCCACAGAATGAGAGGCCTGCTCTGCTGGAAACATTGCAAAAAAAAAGAAGGTTATGGCCATTTGTATATTCACTGTCCCATTGACTCCACTAGAAATATTTAAAAAAGGAAAAAAAGTCTGCTTTAAGTAGCATGTGAGGGGTCAAACTGGGGGGTTTTCATGATCCTGAATCCATTGCAAGCATTTGTTTTGCATGAAAAACATTCCTTGGGCTAGATTTCGGGCCCCCAAAACTGTGAAAAATGTAGAGTCATCAGCTTTTTCCCACTTTTTACAGTTTTGGGCTGCTGAAAGTTAACCCAAGGAATGTTTTTCATGCAAAACAAATGCTTGAAATGGATTCAGAATCATGAAGAACCCCTAGTCCTTGACAAGAAAGGTTTGAGCATCACTGATGTATATAGCACCATACGTTACCTGGCATCTGCACCGGTTGCCTGAATATGTTCCTTTTCCTCTCCTTCGCTGGCTTATCCTGACCGGCTGTTTTTTTGCCGGCTACAGTAGCGCCCTCTGCGGTCTGATTCTGGGACTGTCTGGGAGTTCCGTTGGTCTGTGTCTGGACCACACTCAGCCCGCTGTTCTCCAGAGCTTGCTGTGGAAACGGATATAAGGGTGCAACAGTCAATCAACCAAATCAATTCAATTGAATATCATAATAAAAAATAGTAAGAAAAAATAGCCATGTCTACAAACTCAAAACCACGACGCGTTGTGAGCTTGTAGTTCCGCTATTTCCGCTATTGATGCGTCGGCAACAATAGTATAAAACAGGGCTTATTTCTTGTAGATTTTATATACTAGCCCTTACCCGTTCAAAGATATGAACTCCGAAATGATGTGCAGTGTGTGGGTTATGGGGTGTGCACTGTGCACACAGTATATGAGGGATGGAAAGTAACTTTAACTGGTGCTTGCATGATAATATGTAGGAGCATCAATGTAAGAAATACCCGTTTCGTTTAATGGCTACTGTGTGCCGATCTGCATGATTTTTGGACAACATCTGTAACAGGGCCAGAAAGTCACAGTTATGTCAGGTGTGTTCATATGCTAATGGTGATGCGATTTCAGATCAATTGCTCCAGCCACCGAGGAGAAACGCTGTTACAGACAGACAGACAGACTGACTTTTGGAAAATTATAATTACTAGTCCTTACCCGTTCAAAGATATGAGCTCTGAAATGATGTGCAGTGTGTGGGTTATGGGATGTGCACTGTGCACACAGTATATGAGGGATGGAAAGTAACTTTAACTGGTGCTTGCATGATAATATGTAGGAGCATCAATGTAAGAAATACCCGTTTCGTTTAATGGCTACAGAGATACTGTGTACCGATCTGCATGATTTTGGACAAAATCTGTAACAGGGCCAGACGATGGCTAGCCAGATTGTATAGCCAGTGATGGAAGAAGTACTCACATTCTTTAAAGTATCAATACGACAATGTAGAAATACTCTGTAAGTCCAGTATTCCATATTTACTTGAGTAAAAGTACAAATGTATTTCCTTTAGAATATACTTAAGTACTCAGTGATGTTACTAGGTTTTCAATGTAATGGGTCCATGTACATCGTCTATTTTCAAATAGCCAAAGGATGTATAGGGCTGAAGTGGTTCATCTATGTTTTGCAATAACAATCAAAATCTATAAGTAGCTACTAATTCAAATAATTTAAGTGGAGTAAATAGTACAGTAATGTCTCTGAGATGTAGTGGAGTAGAAGAATTGAGAATTGGAACCACTCCAGTAAAGTGAAAAATCCTCCAAGTGCACTTAAGTAGACTACTTGAGTAAATGTGCTAAAGTTGCTCTACACCACCGCTGATGGCAGCTGTGACAGATGGCCACAGGTTACAGAAGGTTAACAGGAGTTATTTGCAATATACTTTTCTGCTGAGAATTGAACCGTGCACTGCATATATATATATATATATATATATATATATATATATATATATATATATATATATATATATATATATATATATATATATATACTCAATACTATCCATAGTTCAATTCTCAGTAGAAAAGGATTGTGATGCCATTCAGTGTCATTGGCTCAGTGGCTCAGAGGTAGAGCCTGGAAGGTCAAGACACTGAACCCCTAACTGCTCTCCATGAGCGAGTTGGTGCCTTGCATACAAATGCAGACCATTCCCTTTGGATCTTTGAGAACTACACTCTTTCGCGAAGGGGGGGTACATGTACCCCTAGGCATACGCATACTGGGTACTACAGGGGAGAAAGTAGAAAATGCAAGAACTTATTTGACTGTGTTATGTTTAATGGAATCTCTCAAGACAGATGTGCTCCCAGATTTTGTATTTAATTAATGGAAATCTGTGTCGAACCAAATTAAATCAACAACTTAACTACTGCGCACACCTGTTATTGACTAGAATGTGACACTTATTTGCATATCATTTCAAAATAGACATCAAAACTTAAACTGGACTTGAATGAATGAAGTTTAGGGAGCACTATTGTCCCAAAGGCAGCTTATCATTTGGCCTGTCACATTTATTACATAATCGCAATTATTTGAGATAATCACAATTATATTTACTAGCCCTTACCCGTTCAAAGATATGAGCTCCAAAATGATGTGCAGTGTGTGGGTTATGGGATGTGCACTGTGCATACAGTATATGAGGGATGGAAAGTAACTTTAACTGGTGCTTGCATGATAATATGTAGGAGCATCAATGTAAGAAATACCCGTTTCGTTTAATGCCCCCCCCCCCCCCAGCCCGCCCGCCCACCCGCCCACGCACACGCCTGCCTGCCTGCCTGCCTGCCTGCCTGCCTGCCTGCCTGCCTGCCTGCCTGCCTGCCTGCCTGCCTGCCTGCCTGCCTGCACACACACACACACACACACACACACACACACACACACACACACACACACACACACACACACACACACACACACACACACACACACACACACACACACACACACACACACACACACACACACACACACACACACACACACACACACACACACACACACACACACACACACACACACACAGAGAGAGCTGGTTAAACATGTTGCCTCATGCTAGATGCAGAATAGATGAGCCTCAAGCTAGATGCAGAATAGATAGTAGATACACCATAAAAATGCTAATATACAGCATACGATTTGTGAAAGTGACAAACGGGCTTCACAGTTATGTCAGGTGTGTTCATATGCTAATGGTGATGCGATTTCAGATCAATTGCTCCAGCCACTGAGGAGAAACGCTGTTTCAGACAGACAGACAGACAGACAGACACTCACTCACTCACTCAGACATTCGCAAAATTATAGTATAGATAGTCGTCATAGTCGTCTCCACTTTGAAAGTGTTTCATACGTTTTCAAATCGTTAATCTTAATTATTTGACAATTAATCGTCAACTTAAATTTGTAATCATGGCAGCCCTAGTTATCATTCATTCATAGCATCATATGTTAGCTATTGTTTTGTCTTGCAGTTGTCCAAGCTATGCTGTAGACAGGTAAAGGGTACATGGATTCAATATCATTGAAAGGGGGGCATAACCCAAAGAAAAACACAATACAAAAAAAAAAGACAATCATTACCCAACTCTGGACTCTCTTATTTTGTATTCACGTTTGTATTCATATTTCACATAATGGAGCTTTTGGCAATTTATAAAAAAATGAAACCATGACCATTGTATTTGTAAGTATAATAACCAGACACAGCTGTTGAAAGGCTGATAATGACTGCTGTTTAGCAGAGCAGACTGAGGAAGGCCTGTGCTGTATAATTGCTCCCCGTGGGAGGAATATTATTAATGTGAATATGAGCATTATGTTGAGTCATCTATTTGAATGACTTGTGTAATCTTTCAATTATTTATAATTATTTTTTTCTCCCAATTAAATCATTATGGCAATTAACACCTCCCAAACAATTTCTTTGTTGCCACTGCTGTTGTACCAGCTTAGTGTCCTTGTGGTTACATTAAATCAGACATTAAATCTTGGATGGCCTCATACAGTATATTCTCACTCTCAATGATAGTAAGACAGGAATCATCACTTTCGGCCTCTACTCTTCCATCCCTCCCTCTGTCATCCTAGGTCCCCTTAGTTCTTACACTCACTCAAAAAATCAAACCTCGGTTCGAAGTGGAGTGGTGAATCTGAGCGTGCGTGCGTGCATGCGTGCGTGTGCGTGTGTTGAGTGTGCCTGGCCTGCTAAACAGTAGGCCTGTGACGATTCACTTTTTCCCGATTCGATTCGATTTCGATTCATTGGGTGACGATTCGATTATATCACAATTAATTGCGCTGTCCTGCGATTTGCGATTCGAATCACGATTATTGCGATTTTTCCCCAAAAATTACAGTTTTTTTATATTGAAACATTTTAAAACAATTCTAAACAATATAAAACATTAAAAGTTGAATCATATACTTCAAAATCAATGCAGCCAAATAAAGTCAGTCAATCTTTCTGACATTTATTTCAGCCAAAGTGCCAGTGGTACAACATTACAACATGTTCCTGGTCAAGATGCCAGAAAACACAGAACACAACAGTCATAAATAAAAGATAAAAGAAAAATCGCTGTGCTGCAGGCACCGATCGATCACAGCATGAAATCCATAAATTCTTCTAATTTGTCACTGTAGCAGCATTTATATATTTAATGATTCCTCTTACTCAACATTGACATTGTATATATTAATTCAATTCAACTTTCGATTCTAGTCCTAGTCCTAGGAAAATTCCTCCAAAAGAAAAAAAGAAAAACGTTTTCCTATAAACACAGTGGCAATATTGTCTGCCCTTCATTATGTTCAAGGTTACTTGGTTATAATGGTTAATAACATATTCCTTTAAAAGCAGAATCAATAATAGGCCAAAGCCCTTAAGATTGTTTTTCTGTACACTATATTACACATTTGGGATCCTTGCTCTTGGCATGAAAATGTTTGAGAACCACTGTTCTTAAACAATATCAGACAGCAACATTTCTGTTTGACTGACATTCCCCATTTTTTATTTTTTTTATAGACCTGTTTGCTCGCAAAAACAGGATCTGGCAACACCTTTTTATAGACCTGTTTGCTTGTTTCTGTGTCAGAAACTGAATGGCAACGCTTCATCCTCCTTTTTAGCTGCTAAACGTTAGCTCCTATGGAAATGACTGTTTTAAACTCTATAAGGGAATTACAAACTTTATCCTTCGATCAACAACAACTGTTGTCCATATCTACTCCAATGGCTTTGGAATTATGTTTTTTTTTGGGAAGTTTTACAGCAACGTGAGTGACTGAGTAGTTATCTCTCATGTCGCACACAGAGAGGGAAGGAGAGAGACGTTAAGCCACGCGCACACACACACACACACGCACAGACACACACACACTCACACACTATGTCAAATTAGGGTCATTCTAAACGAGCCTCGTTAAACACAGCTGGCTTCTCTGGATTCTAATCCAAGCAATTTGGAGCATAACATTGTGGATTTTACTTTGAGATGACAACAGCTACAAAGGTAAAAGTAAGCTACTTATATTATGATCTATGATGAATTATTCCAGTGTCAGTGGTGTATGTATCCAAGAGCAGAGCAGTTTTCTCTCTACTCCGTGTGCGTGTGTGTAGAGGGGAGAAACGTGGCTCACAGAGAAGTGAACTGCCGCACGCATGCACATTGCACACACACACACACACACACACACACAGAGAGAGAGAGAGGGAGGGAGAGAGAGAGAGAGAGAGAGAGAGAGGGGAGAATAACGGCTCTCCTCTGTCTTTCGCCTTTTTTTTTCTTTTTCTTTTTTTTTTATAAAATCGGGAAAATCGATTCTGAACTTTGAAAATCGATTAATTGAATCGCCGGCCTTAACATCGCGATAATATAGTGAATCGATTTTTTTGCACAGGCCTACTAAACAGCACCCCTCCTTTAACATGTGTGTTGTGTGTGGCCACTAGAGGTATTGCCAGGCTACAGACATAGCCAGCCAGCCAGCCACATAGCCAGCCAGCCATCCAGCCACAGACATACCTGTCTATTGGGAGTGCTTTCACCACTCCAAAAAAACCTTGGTGTCACACGCACCACCGCTCACTTCAAACTTGGTTTGATTTTTGGAGCGGTGAAAGCGCTCCCAATAGACAGGTATGTCCGTGGGTGGCTATGTGGCTGGCTATGTCTGTAGCCTGGCAATACCTTGAGTGGCCACACAAGTTAAAGGAGGGGCGCTGTTGTGCAGGCACACACACACACACACACACACACACACACACACACACACACACACACACACACACACACAGACAGGGTATAGCTGCTCAGATTCACCGCTCCACTTCGAACCGAGGTTTGATTTTTCATATCAGACCAAGATTAAACCTCATCTCTCCCAAAATTACCTTGAGAGGGTTATTAGGATTCACGGATGGTAAAAGCATTTACCATGCATGATGGTGAAATTAATTTGTCTTCACATTTCAATGATAATTACTGCCACAATGCAGAACCATATTATGAGGAGGCCGTAGCTCAGGTCATTGTTTTGCGTCCCAACCCTGGTCCATGTGTCCTTGCACAACTGCACACTTAACCCTCCCGAAGGGCTCATCATAACCATTTACCAGCCATCAACTGGGTGAAGCTGGAACCGAATTTCCCAGACAGGATAATAAGGTATCCAAAAATAATAAAGACAAGGAAACTGACAGGACTATACCTAACTGCTGCCCTATTTGGCCTCCACCAAAGTCATTTCTGTAACTTATTTTCGTGACAGAAAACAGAAAACATTGTACATTATGATTCTATGCTGAGGAACATAAATATATATTTAGGCAGCATTACCCACAGGCAATTTCAAATGCAGCTCTTGTGCAGTGTAGCTTCACCTCCAGATGCGAGTCCTTCAACCGCCCACACACGGGCAAGGCAATTAAAATGAGAGAAACTATCACCTGTTCAAACACGAATGTCATTTCCAGTATATGCTGAAGTGCCCTTGTGGTCAATGTTCCCTAAAAAATTTCATTGGTCTGAAAAAAACACTCATACCGCCTGAGTGGTACTTCAGCAACTACTGAGCAACATCTGACGTGTACACACTGGGTATGGCCACGGTGACAACAAACCCTTAGATAACGACATATTATTATTATGATTATTATTATGATTCAGTATTATTGCGACCGTAGGTCGCATTTACTACCAAGACCTCCACCGGCTGTCCGTGGGTGAGTGAGTGAGTCAGTGAGTGAGTCCGTCACACTTTTGCCCTGCTCATATCTCCACAACCGTTGCCCCCATCCATGCCAAATTTTGCACACACACTCCTTGACTGCCAAACTACAACCTCCATGGACCCCCGGAGCCCCAGGGACCCCCAGGTCCCTGGGGGACCCCCAGATGTAAAAAATGACCAAATGTGGTCACACGTCACACTTTTTCCCTGCTCATATCTCCGCAACCGTTGACCCGATCCATGCCAGATTTTGCACACACACTCCTTGCCTGCCAAACTACAACCTCCATGGACCCCCGGAGCCCCAGGGACCCCCAGGTCCCTGGGGGACCCCCAGGTGTAAAAAATGACCAAATGACCATTGCAAATGTGCAAAAATGACCAAATGACCACCCCAACGGGGCTGCTCACAGGGAATTCCTGGGGACCACCCACTCCTGGTGCTCCAGAACGGATGCAAAAGTGGTGGCGCCCCCAGTGGAGGACCCCCTCCACTGCAGCTCACATAAAATGCCGTAACTCCTACAGATTTTGCCCTAAAATCACGAAAATCACTACACAGCATGTCTACACTCATGTCATCAACATGGATCAGGAAGATTTTGGAAAAACAAATTTTTGCCCTATTTGTATTAGGGAGTCTTACTGGTATGTTAACAGGCGTAAAAGGAATAAATATTTGTTGTGTGTTCTCACTTCACACACACACACACACACACACACACACACACACACACACACACACACACACACACACACACACACACACACACACACACACACACACACACATGCTTAATGTGTGGTGTGGGTCTAGCCTGGCATAGCCAAACTGCAGTATATAGTTTGGTGGTCCCCACGTTGTTTTAACATGGGAGGACTGTTTAGCTGTGTTAGGCTAGTGTGGGTCTGCAGAGTCTTTAGCGTAAAAAGAGTTGGCACTACACCAGCGAAAGCAGCATGGACACACGAACACACGCACGCGCATGCAAATGGAATACGTTTGTATAGTAATTTATCCCATTAACGAGAAGTGCTCAGTGCAGGTTAAAGCAGGCATGTTTCCAGCAGTCATGCCTCGCCACGTTAATGACAAGGCACTGAAGGCAGTCATAATCTGAACGTTTATGGTGTGCTACGCTACTGGTATGGTTATCTCCGTCTCCCGGTGGCCCAAATAACTCCAATACGTGAAAGGGATCCCTGGCTAATACGACAAATATGCCTTAATACATTATAATTGTCCTCTATAACTACAATGTAAAATTAAAAACACCTTCAATATTTTATTTCTTCTAGAAATTACTAATCTTTCACTCAATAGGGGAAATGCCTGTCGCAAGTTGATGATGTCATAAATGTCATGTGTGATCTATCCCTATGGAATTTATGGCATGCTTGTGCAAAAAAAAACTTGAAATATTGATTTGCTCATCTTAACCATAGGAAGTATTACGTTTGTTTTTATTTGCACATGCATGCCAAAATTCCATAGGGATAGATCACACATGACATTTATGACATCATCAACTTGCGACGGGCATTTCCCCTATTGAGTGAAAGATTAGCTATTTCTAGAACAAACAAAATATTTGAAGTGTTTTTAATTTTACATTGTAGCTATAGAGGACAAGTATAGTGTATTAAGGCATATTTGTCGTATTAGCCAGGGATCCCTTGAAGATCACCAGTGGAACGGCGTCTCTGAGCATAGTATCAAACACGACATACGTGCATATCTCCTTATATGGGCCGTTCTGTCCTTGACATCAGCTGTGGTGATGTTTGTCTCTGTGTACTTTCTGTGACGTTAGTATCATGTGACGTTAGTCTCATGTGACGTTAGTCTCATGTGACGTTAGTCTCGTGCACATAGGGACATAGGGACCTACACACAAAGCCAGACGTAGTAACGGTTAGTACCGCTCAAAAATTGCTTTGGCCATTTAGCCGAAGGCGACAAGCCCAGTCAGTCAGTAGCACAACACTATCCAAAACACCCACAGGCAGTCAGCGGCAGATCAAAATGGGAATGACAGTCTGGGCTTGTTGTCTCCTTTGGCTAAATGACTTTGTGAAATATTATCTGACTCATCCCATATTCTCCATGCCGGGCGGGTATGAGCTCTCACCCTCTGGCAGGCAACGTAGTGTTCTCTGTTGTAAAATTCATCTTTTTAAAATTCTATAAAAAAAACTCGAATGACGTCGCTTGAGGCAGGCTGCAGGGGGATTATGAATAGCAAACTGTCGATGAATAGCAACCGGTCAGCACGCACGCACGCACGCACACCGTTTTTCACGGCTCCACTAACTTTCGAGTTGTAAAGTGTGTGCGTGAGTGGTGCTCATGTGTTCGGCTGTACTCTTAAGCTGGCCATACACTACACGATAATCGGACCCGACTGAATCGGGTAGAATTAAACACTACAGGATCATTTTTTCAGATTATCTGGCCAGAGAATCTAAACGGGCTCACACTAGCCGTTTTGAACAGTCGGGCGCACCGCACGCTACAGGATTCCATTCCGATTGAGTCGGGCCCAAACAGCAATAATAAATAAATAATTTATATAGGCTAATGAATACAAAACGTCACTGTTCCGAGAGCTTCGCCTTGCAACACGCGCGCAGACGCACATACAAACAAACACATTATGTTATCCACTCACAAACACACCATTGCCTCACGCAACGAAAAAATCACACCCGTGTGAAGTGGAGCTGTGTGTGTGTGTGTGTGTGTGTGTGTGTGTGTGTGTGTGTGTGTGTGTGTGTGTGTGGATCATGTGTACCGATTTTTGTGACATTTGAAGAAAATATGTAGGAAAAGGAGCAAAAAGTGTGTTTTGGAGAAAATTCAAGATGGCGGGAAATCTATCATGGCGCAAATGGGCGTGGCCTATATGGGGAGATGCGTCATGACCCAAGGAATCCAGGGAAAAAATATTTTTAATTTTCCGACCTACGGTTCAAGAGTTACAGGCCAAAACGTAAAGTGGGGTGTTATAGCGCCACCATGAGGCCAAATGACACAATTATTTTTTATTTAATCCTTGAAATCATTATGAACCTCCTCTCCAAGTCTTGAAACTGTAGCCCCTGTGGTTTGCGAGAGACAAATAATTGAATGTGAGTTTTTGCGATTCCCATTCTAAGTCAATGGGGAAAATTAATTCACTAATAAATTAATATCAATTAAACTATAGAACCTTTCTCTTAGAAAAGTAATAGCCCACGATTCCCGAGTAAGCCGGTCGATTTGACATATGGCGCGAGTGTTTGGTGGCAAAACTGTGGGACTAGTGGCGTGCCGAAGTTTAGGAAGTTCAGGCTACATACACACAGACACACACACAGACAGACAGACAGACACACAGACCCACACAGCCACGTATAGGGAGCCTGTGTTTCACACAGCTCCAAAAAAAAAGCTTCAAATGATAGGCTACTATGACTATGAGTTCACTTTGACGCGTTTCATGTTCATCCATGGATCAACTCTGATCGACTTTCCCCCTCTCTCTCCACTGCTAAAGTCAAGTGCTGCGCGCTGTCTGCTGGTGCCTGATTTATGATTAGTCGTATGACTGTGTTGCGCAGAGAACATATCAGATCTCCAAGATCAAACTGCGTCCCTCCGCGCCACATTGTAGGGTTTGTAGATCAGGCAGTGGGCGTGTAGGCCTACTTGCACTCGTGTGCTGTACGTACCCACTCCAGTTTGTGACTGACTGGTAGTGACTATTTCTGCTGATATAAAACAAACTCGCGACCATTGAGTTTTAATTCCCATCGCAAGCAATCATCATGATACAACCTGCATGGGAGGATGGATGTGGATCATTATTTGAAATAATAAGCAGTGTATTTATGTGTATTGCTTTTTTTTGGGGGGGGGGGACTAGTTTTCAGTCCCAAATATACTGTAATGCTTTAAAAAGGAAAGGCCTATTAGGCCTAGCCTATATCCATTATGTTTCTTTCATGTCCGCTCCAGGTTTATCATTGTCAGTTTTGATAAAGTCATTTTATTTTATAATAGTTAAGGTAACGTGCGCGCATATTTTCTAAACCTGCTGTCTGTTAAAATACGAAACGCCTGGCTATGCGGGGCGCGCTGTGCCCGGAGTAGCCAGGAGTTGTTAACCCAGCTGGTAGATCAAACAACGAGTTGTACCTATGGCCAATTGGAACTTGAAAGGAGTAGAGATTACATAACTGCACCGTGCACGGACCATCAGAGAAAGTGACTGACGTGGGGTGAGCTGCTGTTGTAGGCTGCTTCCACCACGGACGGTTCAAGTTCAAGACAGGTTCAAGTTCAAGACAGGCACGTGTCTGCTTTTACTTTAGTGGCCATGGCCTAGGCTTTCAATCATGATTTCCCCTGTCTTTAAATTATCGCGGTGTGGGCGGATGGATCAATCAAATATAATCATTAAAAAAAGATCCGAGGGCACGGAGATCCAAATCCAATGTCCCAGAGAGAGAGAGAGAGAGAGAGAGAGAGAGAGAGAGAGAGAGAGAGAGAGAGAGAGAGAGAGAGAGAGAGAGAGAGAGAGAGAGAGAAAGAGGACGGTTCTGTCTGGTCCATTTGAAGAACTGTAATCCAGCATTTTGAGGTGGAAACATGGAGAATGCACAGGTTTATCATACATTTGAGAGTGAGAACCATAAGTTTAATGTAACTTAATTGGAGTTGGAGGAGGAGAGCAGAGCTGGAAAGTTATTAGCGAGTCCAGACTTGCACTAATTGGTTTGGCCTAGTTTTACGTCTTTGTTGATTGATTGATTGATTTCGTGTGTGTGTGTGTGTGTGTGTGTGTGTGTGTGTGTGTGTGTGTGTGTGTGTGTGTGTGTGTGTGTGTGTGTGTGTGTGTGTGTGTGTGTGTGTGTGTGTGTGTGTGTGTGTGTGTGTGTGTGTGTAGAGAGAGAAAAAGAGATCTGTCACTCAGATGCTCAGAGACTTGCGCGGCTGCTGTAGCCTGTACCTATTTTCAATCAGTCCCCTGCTGCTATTCCAGACCAGTACTGATCCAGGAAAATATCAAACATGTTTGAAAAGAGTCGGGCTACCCCCAATCGTCCTCCGAGCCACTCGGCTGGGCTCCGAGTGGATCTGTGAGACCTCACGCTAGACGACGTTCATGCCCGATTGTCGGGCCCGTTTCAGTCGGTGGCAGCCCGATTGTCGGGAGGGTAATTAAATAGCCCGATTATCGGCTAGTGTGCGGCCAGCTTTAGACTCACCCAGGGGTGTCGCACCAAATTCGGGGCCCTGGGTACAAGGATTCACTGCGGGCCCCGCATGAATGTTCTTCATAGGGGGAGGGGGTTTAACCCATTTAGACTGGGAACGCATTATTAAGCATTATTTTGTGCTTTAACTATTGAAAAATAGCAGATATACAAGCTCACAGCGTGGCACTCGCGAGCTTGTAGATCTGCTATTTTTGAAAAATCGTGAACATTTGTGTAAGTCTTTTTGAAAAACCTATGTTTCTATGTCAGTGGTGCTCAAACTTTTTCATGTGAAGGACCCCCAAAGTGATATGTATTTGGCCACGGACCCCCATCTCAAAATATTTAGTTCCAGGGTCCCCCCCAGAAGCAAAATTTTAGTTACAACATGTTCACTTAACAAATACATATATTCAAAGATTTGCACACATTTTCACGACTTTTCAAAAATAGCAGATCTTCAAGCATCTGCTATTTTTCAATAGCTAAAGCTATAAAATGAATGAAGGCCCCTCCACCTTGGGCCCTAGTAACTCAGTCCCACCTTGTCCCCCCCCTTGTGACGCCCCTGCTTAGACTCACCTGTAAGATGTCCTGGTTGATGGCAGTTTCCATGGCGATGGCCGTCTCCCGGGGCTGTGATTGGGCCGTCTCCCCAGTGACCTGCTCAGACAGTTCCAGAAGCTGCTGGATGACATCTGTCACCCCCTCGCTGCCATCTGACCCTGCTGGCGCCTTCCCTGCCGCCGCCGCCTCCTGTGGGAGAAGGAGAGGCCAGATAACGAGAATGTCAAAAGAGGAGGTGACTTTTTCTTTTGATAGGAGCTCCTGTGAGATTAAATGAAATTATTCCTCTCTGACTATATCTGATTTTGAGTTTGATTGTGTCTGAATAGCTGATTTTACAAACCCATGTTATGCCATCAAAGTCAACTGTGGCGAACATACCATGAATCATAATGAAGATGGGTAATGGGTGTTGTTGAGTGGGTGGAAAGTGGTACATTGAGTTGACTGAGCGATGTGTTGTGTTGTGTTGTTTTTATGACTTTTTATGATAATAATGTTTTCCTTGGTAATTACTAAATACCATTAATACAAATACAGTTATAACTCTACTATATCCATACTAAAAACAAAAGCTTGTATCACATTTATGAAAGCCCGTTATGTCTCAATTTCTATTGCTGGACGAAGGTTTACTCCATGCAGGTAGTTTGAGAAATTGGATTTTTCTTTTTTTTGGCTGACAGTCACTTCACCACTAAAGACCCCTCAAATCCTCTTAACCATGGGAACCTTTGAGTTACTCCCATTAGGCCACCACTTCAGAGTACCTCTGGCCAAAAAGAAAACTAACCAAAATGTTTTAATTTCCGCAGCAATATCCACTTTATAGAACAAATATGGTGTGTCATAGATTTTCTTTTAGTGCATTCTTTCTTCAGCTCTGAACACCTAATAAGTAATAATTAGGCCTAATTGATCTTGCAAGGGAAATTCAATTTTCAGCTTTACCCAGGTGATTGCTGCCTAAGTACTCAGACTTTGGAGGGGGGGGGAGCAGATAATGTCTTACTCTGGGACACCTCGACACATTGGCCGAGCCGGGAATCAAACCTGGGACCTTCTGTTCCCCAGGCGACCTCTCTACCCATTCAGCTATGGCTGCCCTACACCTGCTCTTATTTATGGTATTGTTGTGTTTTGAGCATTGTTTTTATGTGTACTCAGTGGTGTGATATGGATTTTAGAAGTGGTACCCCTCTAAATTCATGACGTCACGTGCACGTCACGTACGCGTGCGCGTGCACGCGCATGTGTGCACGCATGCCTGCCGTGCGGTGCTAGTTGAAATACTGTATTCAACATCACAAAATGTTTAATGTATCCTAATTATATTTCGTATTATTTAGTTACATTGTTAATTATTTTAATAATAATAATAACTTTACATATTACATAGACTTTACTTTACAATCATAGACACTTTCGGAACTCTCCCTCTGCTATGCATGCAGCTCTGACAAAACAACACACTGCTACATCTTATGTCGTTCATTCGCCCCCTAAACAAAGACAACGACGTTTTCTTTTATCTTGAATGTTGACTGTACTCTCTGTACTCTCACCGACGTGCTTGAGGGTTCCTCGATAATGGAGATGTGCATCTTGCTGATGTGGGCATTGAGGCTGCCCAGCTTCTTAAACACACAGCTGCAGTCCATGCACGGGAACAGCAGCTCTCCTTTACTCTGCAAGTGCACAACACATAAGATTTACATTACTACCACCACCACCAACATAGTGGTGCATTGTTGGGCACGCATCCTGTATCTCCATATTTCAACCTTTAGATTTTTCTGAAAAAGTAATAATTAATTCCCTACGTTGTCATACAAGAGTGCAGTGAAAAAACAGAGAAAATAGACGTTGCACAGCATTATTAAAACTAGAAGCAGTGCTCTTCCGAGCACAGGTCTCCACCAGGCCATGCGTCCTGGTGGTGCTACTGTATAATAGGCCAGTGTAAAAAGGGTGGCATATGTTCTTCACCTTAGACCTTTCATGGCAATCGGACGCTGCATGCATGATTTGAAGCATTGTGTTCCAAAAATGTGTTTTGCTGAAGTCTACCTGCTGGTGGCGCTATAACAGCCCAATGTGAAAAGGGTAGCATTTGTTCCTTGACCTAGTGGGAATATGTGTGGCAAATTTCACACTAATCGCAAGCTGCGTTGTTGATTTGAGGCATTTTGTTCAAAAACGGAGCAATCCTGCAAACTTTGGAAGCCAATATTAGCCAATTAGGATGGAATATGAAATATCAGACGGATCAGACTTGATCACATGACCATAGATGCCTTAATGGTCCACGTCACATTGATATAAACCAGTATGCGCACGCCGGTCGGCACCAAATGAGCCCCACCGTTCATAGGATGCAATGGATGGCACTCGTGTTTAAAAATGCATTCCATCAAACTTTCAGATGCCGTTTTTCTCCCAGTGTGGAGGAAGAATGCTTAGGATTTTTACTGTAAATTCTCACTCTTGAAATATATAATCCTTAGTTTCTGTTGATTGTAAACAATAATAGCGATTCAAAACAGTTGTCCTTCAAACCCCACCTCTATTCACCGTCATCAGAACAGAGGGAGCGCTCCTCATGATCACCCACCCGATCCACTGGATCACCAGAGCGTCTACTGCTCGCCCAGCTGCAATCCATGAAGCCTAATTTATGCTCCGTCCTGCGACGGTGTCGCGCGCAGAGCCGCAGACCTCCAAGCTCAGAAGGGTTGCATTGGTGACGCGATGTGAGTTTGTATATCAGCTACTCTTGACGAGGAACACCGTTGCGCAATGAAGTATATATGTCTCGATAAGGGCGCACCCCATGGGAGCACCTCACTAGCACACAAGAGGAGGTTGAATAACCAGTGCTCCCCAAAACAACAGGTTTGGGGATCTGTTGGGAATTGATTACATGATACAGTCAGCTGTGCATTCAGTCTCAATGTTTGTAAACAAATAATTGGTCTATAGAGATACTGTGTACCGATTTGCATGATTTTTGGATAAAATCTCAAGGAATAATAGGAAAAATGGTGTTTTACAAAAATCGGCCTCCTGGTGGCGCTATAAAAGGCTGATGTGAAAAATGCAGGGAAAGGGTTTTTCCTTGGCCTCTAGGGAGTGCGCATACAAAGTTTGAAACTGATCGGTGGAGTTATAGGTAAAACCACAAATTGGCCAGTTATAGCGCCACCATGAGGCTGATTTCAAAAATTTGAAGTGGCATTTCTTCCTCGACATAGTGGGAACGTGTGTGCGCAATTTCATGATAATTGCACTTTGCGTTTGGGATTTGAGGCATTTTGTTCAAAACGGCTCAATCCTACAAACTTTGGAAGCCAATCTTAGCCAATCAGGATGGAATATGCAAAATCGGACAGATCCGTGTCGATCACATGACTGTCGAGATACTGCCTACCGATTTGTAGGATTTTTGGACACAATCTGTAAGAGTAGTGCACAGAAATGTTTTGCGAACATCGGCCACTAGGTGGCGCTAGAAAAGGCCCATTTGAAAAAATTAGGGCAGAGGTTCTAGATTGGCATCCAGGGAATGTGTGTGCTCACTTTGGCAGCGACCAGGCCAACGGCGACTGAGATTAGGTGCACACAAACTGCGAGGACACACGGACGGACGCACGCACGTACGCACGCACGGACACACGGACGGCCGAAGGGGAAAACATACTCTCCCCCATGCCTTCGGCTGGTGGAGACAATAAGAGAAAATGTAACAAATAAAAGTACTTTGATTACAAATTGTGTCATTGACAGAATATAGCCTAAATGGAATTCCAAGCCATAAAATAATGCACAATGGAAATAAAGCAAATAAAAGAGATATGTTATCAAGTAATGTCATTTTAGCAAAAATAGCAGATCTACAAGCACACAACGCCTCGCAATACTAGTTTTATCAACTGGCCCGCGGCCCCTTGACATTTTTGTAATGTGGCCCACTGGTTCAGAAGTTTGAGTATCCCTGTTGTAGAGCTTGTAGAATGCCTGTTTTCATTACTTTTCAAAAGATTTTGTTAAGTGAAAGTGGGTTGAACCAAGAACATACTGCAACTCCTGTACAGGGAAAATATCTTTGCTGATTGCTGCTGGATGGAGTATCCTGAGAGCATTGTGCTTAATTTATAGTGTGTGGAATGACTAGCCTGACACTTCAGTCCGCACATCACCACCCCCTGCTGGTGGGTGGTGTGTAGTGTGGACTGAAGCTGCACACATTTTAATCTATTTCGAAAGCGCCCAAAGAGCGGGCGCATTGAATGGGCCAATCAGGGTTGTATGCTTGGGGCACATGGTGTGGCTGCTCCGGTCCCAGCCCCCTCCAAACAGAGCTCTTGAGCTCACGTGAGACTCGCTCGTGGACTCTGATTGGTGTCCTCTGCCCACGTGAGAGTCTAGTGGACTCTGATTGGTCCGTGAAAACTGTCATGGCGGAGTCAGACTCGACTCGTATTATTTTAATAAACTATGAAATAGTGCCGTTTCTTCACGTTTTAATACCATTTTGCACTAACGTAAACATGCAGACATATAATATGTTATGAGAAATAACGTATTTTTGCAATGTCACGCCACGTCGCCGTCGCGCGCGCGTGTGTGTGTGTGTGTGTATGTGTGTGTGTGTGTGTGTGTGTGTGTGACGTCAATAGGCTTTAGCCCCCCCCCCGCCGAAATAGAATGTCTGCCCTCAATTTCAGACTCTCATCCCGAAGTGAAACGTAGTGTGAGATGTCTGGCGCTCGCAGTCAGGCAATGGAATGACAGCGTCACTTGTTGACAAGGACCTCCAAACTAAGAACATGTTGCGATGCTTGAAGTTCTGTTCTTGTTTGGAAGCTATGCCGTTGTGTAATTGAATATAAATTGAGCTTTCTCCTTTATTAAGCTCACATTTTTTGCTTTCCCACCCATCCCTCAAAAAGTATAATTAACATTGCAGCAGAACTCTCGATGGAATCATTTTACACAGATATGTGGCAAAATGAAATAATTCTGAATGCTAACTCCCAACTCGCACTGCTCGATTTCATCAAGACGAGAATGAAGTCCTCTCGAATCTAGAGGGTGACCGAAAAGGTGACACGCTGTCTGCATATAAATGCAGAGGGTATGCGGTACAGTCTGCACAGGGCACAACTTTCCAAAAGCATACTGCTGTGAACATTTTCATGACGTTATTTGCCATTTCAAATACCATTTGACCATAATTGTATTCATAAAATCAGTCAATCATAAGACCTAGCTCTCTAGAAGAGAGGGCTGGAAGAACACTTGTGAAAATTAGATACATTATTGAAATGGCTGTGTGTTGCCTTTTGGGTTTCCAAAATGTCATATAGCAGGGCAGCCACACTCCTGTCACATTCATTTCAAACCATTTTTGCCACCATAAATAGAATACATTGAGGAAAACCCAACATGGGGAAATTGGAGGAATAGCTGGAACTGGCCACGTTATGAAAGACATTATGCATAATAATTCTCCTGCAGACAAACTAATTCGCAGAGCCCAGCAAGCATAAGCGTACGGACACTGCTTTACTTCCGCTCCTATGTCAAATAATGCAATTGTTCTAACTGGACATGCACGGATGCTTCGCTTGTACCCGTGGAGAAATACGCAATATCGGTATCATATCACCCACTCACTGTTCTGTAAGACTACCTTGTCAGCTGCTGCTAGCCTACACAAGTCACATTCTTTCATTAAATCAGCTGACGGATGATTCATTTAGATGCACTCTGAATTAAAAATCTGATTTATTTCCCGTTTACTACCCAAGAAAGCTAGAATTATGCAGTTATATACAAACAGTTTTATCAGAATAAGCTACTTCTGCACTTACAGTATGTTATTAAATACTGTACATACATGGACAAAGACGTGTCCAGGGTGACAAAACGCATCACAGAACATTCAAATGCAGAGCTTGTCGTGCCAAAAATCTTCTTTCACTTGTCTAATAGGACATATTCTGTCCATACATGCATAGTGACTACGGTATATACACAATTAATCAGTTATGTGAATGCTGGTAAGAAAGTCGCATGTGTGCGGACGCCGGACGTCCATCTTCTAGTGAGTTGGAGGCGTACCAAGCAAAGCCAGTCAGTAGATGTAGTTTCATACGCATTGGCATACCATTTTTGTGGACAAATTCAATTCACAAAAAGCATCCTATTCTGAAAGTAAATTGATTTATATTAGATTTATATTTTTTATTTTTTTATGCTTTGTTAAAAACTATTGTATGATTTTGTTCTGAAAGCCTCTTTTTTCCCAGAATGGTAAAACACAACAGCCGATTGATCAATGTGGCGACACAGTTACTTAACACACATTACTGAAGACACCCCAGACAGGTGCTTTAATCCATTTCCAAAATGCTGTCCCACACATGAGACCACGGCCAGATGCTGTTAGTCACAGCCTACATCTACTCCTCCACCCAACTCCACCATTACCAGTCTTAATGAATACATTCTAAAAATTGACATTTTGTTATCCACCAACGCATACACTTCAGCACCCACAGGGAGGTTTTTAATGCATGTTCTCCTTTCAACTTTTCTATAATGCCAACTCTAAAAAGGATGTGACCTCAGAAATAACCCCAGTGTTGTTTATGACAACGAAAGCCCAAACCTGAACTGGACTGGATGAATCAGTGGACGCATTAGAAGAGGTGGCCGTATAGCCGCTACAAAAGAACTGAGCAAAACAAGGGACAATGCTGCATCATTCCTTTTCTTAGCCACAATATGGCAAAATGGTCACGCTCTAATGAACCAGTAAATAGGAGGGATGCTAATAGAGTGTGAGCACAGGTTTTGGATCAGTGAGTGACAAATAAGAGAGAGTGAAATATTGATAGAAATAAATAGAATAATAACATCCAAACGTTGACGGTGGAATAAACAACATGAGCAGTGCAAAAAGGAAATAATGTGGAGTAAATTGAAGGAGAGACTAGTTCAAGTGCTTGGCTAATACCTCAGCGTGATAAACATTCACATTAACAATTCAAAGAGTGGGAAGAAGGAGGGGAACAGGTCTGTAACCGGAACCCAGGATCCTACCGTACTTATCCAAGGTGAGGCTGACTTACAATAAGGTTTGGTGCTGCCTTAAGTCCAAATAAGTGTCAACTCTGGCAGAAAATATTTAATGAAAATCTGTCACGCAATAAATAAAGATTTACATTTTAAATGGCCACGTGCATTTTACAAGCTTTAATACCAAAAGTCAATTTCTCTGTGGACATTTGAGGGATAATATAAAACGTTAATTTAAAATGTCCTTGCTTCTGATACGATGTCCCCTCAATAGTTCACTGAATTGCAAAATATTTAATTGCTGACTGGTCATATGCAAGACCAATACTTGATAACTGAAGGAGTAAGACCAGATGGTGACAGTGAGAACAGACTTTTAGTTTCCACTGCTCTAGAAAGCAAACCAAACTGATAATTGTCCATTGCTGCGGAACAGCACTTCTGCTTTTACCACTGTTTAATGTCCTGAATTCATTTAACTCTGAGAGCTTACAAATATAACGAAATAGACAGGTAAGGGATGGGTCCATGTGGACACATTTGTGCACATTTGAGTCTAGATCTTTAAAAATTGATTGATTAAAACAGAGGATTTCACTGGGTACTAATTAGTGTGTTGGCTTAACCCTGGTTTTTGACATTATCAAAACGAAGCGGATAAAAGTGTCAAAACTTTTTTTGAGGCTTCTTTAGGACCCAACGATGGATTTTAGCCTTGGGTACCAAACTTTATTTTGATGTTTATCCATAGAATTATTCATATCAAGTTGGTTAGGTCCTAAATAAGCCCCAAAAAAAAGTTTGGCGCTTTTATCCGCTTCGTTTCGATAATTCTGTTAAGCCAACCCACTAGAACAGAAGGGAATAAGACCAACACTGAGAAGTTGGCTGTGCTGTGTAAACACCGGAAAAGTTGAGAAAGTTGACTTGCCCACCCATCCTTCAAAAAGTATAATTAAAATTTGCAGAAGAACTCTAGAGACAATCTTTTCACATAGATATGTGGCCTATTGAAACCCTTGTCAATACCAACTCCAACTCGCAATGGCAATGTTTTATTTCATCAAGATGAGAATGCATTCCTCTCGAATCCAGAGGGAGAATGAGAAGGTGACAAGCTGTAGCAAGTATGTGTGTTAAATTCACACGATCCACAATGATAGTAAGTTCAGCGAGAGAAACTGTTTCTACAGGCATATTATTTCAATGTATGGTACATTATTTAAAGCAGTGGTTCCCAAACGTTTTAGCTTGTGATCCAAAATAGAGATTTGACATTTTCCTGGGACCCAACAGCAGATCTACAAGCTTGTAGATCTGCTGTTTTCACTACTTCTTAAGCATTTGTGTTCTAATTTATGGAAATTCTTCATGAAAAAAATAATTTCAAATTAATCCAAAAATGTTGCTTTTTGGGGAATGTTTTTTGAAAATGTTTTTTAAATAGTAATAAAATAAATATAAATAAAAGAAAATGTACGAAACAAAAAATTAAGGGACCCATAAAAATGTGTCCACGACCCACAAATGGGTCCCAACCCAGTGTTTGGGAAACAGTGTTTTAAAGTATGCACTCTAAGCTGTAACATTATTGACATATAAGCACAAGGGTTTACATTGTAGAAAGTATAGAGCAAGGGTCTTCAACAGGGGGTCCGGGACCCCTATAGTTACTACAGGGGGTCCTCCAAATCTTTGTGTGATAGAAACTTTTTTTCTCTTTTATATTAACCACTTGAATCCCAGCATCTATATTCTGAGAACTTTAGCCAAAAATACCCGATCTACAAGCTCACAACGCCTTGTGGTATTTTTGGCAAATACGTTTGGTGTAGAGGGAAAAAAGAGCAGACTATGTACAGAGTGAAAGGTCAAGTTTATTAAGTATTGACGGTTCAAGTGGCTAAATATCTGAAAACACAAATTGACAGGAATCCAAAATAGACGATGATTGTGCTGTCAAACAATGAAACTATATGGAATCTATGAAAAGGTTGGGGGGGTCCCTGCTTCATCTTTCTCTCAACTAAGGGGTCCTTGGCCTGAAAACGTTGAAGACCCCTGGCATGGAGGAAGTTATATGGGTGACCAGGGACATGTGGGTTTACCTGAGAGTGAACTCTCTGGACGTGGGAGTGCAGGTTGCCCTTCTGGGAGAAGGAGGCCGGACAGAACATGCAGAGATGAGGCTTCTCCCCCGTGTGTCGCACCATGTGTGTCTGCAGCACCACCTTCTGGTTGAAGGCCTTACCGCAGTGGGAGCACTTGTAGGGCCTTTCACCTAGGGAGGCACAGATAAACACACACACAAACACACAAGCACACTCGATGATGACCATTCAATGGCTACATATAATCTCTGACTTTTGAACCATTTATTGTTTTAATTCAGGGGTCTTCAACAGGGGGTCCTCAGAGTTACTACAGGGGGTGTGATAGAAACTTTTTTTCCCTCCTTTTTATATTAACCACTTGAACCCTAGCGTCCATATTCGGAGAACTTTAGCCAAAAATAGTAGATCTACAAGCTTGCAGGTCGGCTATTTTAGGCAAATAGCTTTGTTGTAGAGGGGAAAAAGAGCAGACTAAGTACAGAGTGAAAGGTCAAGTTAATTAAGTATTGACTGTTCAAGAATCCAAAATACACTGATGAGTGTGCTGTCATTGTGCTGTCAAAAGATGAAACTATATGGCATCTATGAAAAAAGGTTGTGGGGGTCCCTGCTTCATCTCTCTCTCAACTAATAGATAGATTCCATTGGGCTGAAATGGGCAGGTACATTTTTGAGGTATGCACAGCCTGCCTCTGAGACAGAGAGAGTAGACTGAAATAGTACCATCATATTGTTAGTGACCAAGGACCGATATTTGGGGATGATTTATTCTTAGTTGCTCACCAGTGTCTCACACCTAAAATAATAGAGATGCTCTATAAGCATGTAGATTGGCTAGATATTTTAAACAAAGCACACTACGAATTTAGGTTTATTATCTCCAGATGCATTTAGCCATCTACATCACATCAAAATGTCTGCTGGGGGGGGGGGGGGGGGGGGAGGTCTATGCAGTGTATTCTGCTTCTGTACCGAATCCCTGGAAATCTAACACTATATTCAAAACAAACAAATCCCATGCATCTCACCAGAACATGCAGAGAACATTCAGAACAACATCCTATGCAAACACAACACACTGTAATAAAACATGGGCAATTATTTTGTCAACACACAGTGCATGAACACACAGAAGTGTAGATCTGCAGAAGTGCAGATCGACATCGACTCAGAGAGAGAAAAACATGTTTCACTTAGCAGCAACTGTGAAGTGTACATGTGTATCTGTGAGACAGTCATAAGATGGAGAGAGATACACAAAGAAGTGCATACATGCATAGCCCCTGTATTTCCGGCCCTTCACCTCATTCCCCCCAAATGGCTGCTTGAGATTCAGAGCACATGGCATATAACTCCATTAGTCATCCATCCAGCCAACCAGACTAATTAACATGTGAATGAACTCAAGTATGGAAGCTACCAGCCATGTTATCTGAACAGTGGGATCGTTGGGTCAGCTAGGGCAGCTCAGGCGCATCATGTTTTAAAACAGCCCCTTTTCCACACTATAACTCTGCGTCCACACAGCACAGCATAACGGCAATGATGATGGAGATCTAAAACCCCATCTTAGACGCTATTCCCCTCGGAGCTTCTGGGTGACCATATCAGAATAAATGTGATATAGTGGCAATATGAAATCAACAAAGGGGAGGAAATTACTTTTTCCCCTCGGATTTATTCCTATCAAACGACTTCTGTGTGCATTGATATTGACTTTAAAAATGGATTGAATGTGAATGGGTATTTAACCTTTGATAAAGGAATAGTTGCAGATAGTCTTAATGAGAATTTTACAACCACAGCAGATAGCTTGGTGCAAAGCTTTCAGTTAGTGAAGGGGACTTTGGAGAGCCTCTTGGAAAAAAGGTTCTATGAGTCCAATAGGAACAAGGAGGGGAAGTTTACTTTTAAACAACTGAAAATCACTGCAACCCTTACATTGATTAGGGACCTAAAAGAGGACAAAGCCACCGGCCTTGATACAATTGCAGCCAGGTTCTTGAGTGGTGTAGCTGCTGTTGTGGCTTGCTATACTACATACAGTAGATTCTAAAACGCTGTCTCTCAGGAAAGGCCTTCAACCCTTTTTGACTCCACATATGAGTCCACATATGGTATCGCAGTGCCTCAAAGGCCTTAAAAACAAGGCTCCAAACAGCCCAAAAGAAACTGGTTAGGATACTGCTTAACATTCCATCTCGGTCTTACCTTACCCCTGATCATTTTGAAAGTGTGGGTTGGCTCATGGTAGCTGACAGAGTACAGCATCTTGCAATGGGCCTGTCCCTAGTGTACAAGATACACTGCACCACTAAGATACCCATGTACCTGCCCGTACCTGTCAAAATACTTCCAGAACGTCAAGGATGTACGCAATTACAACACCAGAGGTAGCTCCACAAATCCTGTCCAACCCAGATTTGGCACAAACAAAGGGATAAAAGAGAATTCCGGCCTAGAAGGCTATCTTGCCATTAGATGTACTTATTTTCTCCCCCAAAAACTGGTACAGGTGTTTTTTTTTCCTTCCAAATATGCAATTTGGTACATTTGGCCCACCCAACCAGGACTTCAGACAGGAGCGCTTGTTTTTATTGTAAGTGCCCTTATTTCTCTCGCTCGAAAATCAATTTTTCCAGTACACATCTGCCGTTCATAATGATAGTATCATATCCAAGCTATAATACTAGTAAGACGCCTCAGGGCGACATGCGAGGTTGCGCCAATTCTTGGCCATCTGGCCAGTCAGTGATATATATCGGACCAGATCCGTCTACTGTAGTACATCCCTTTTATGCTCATACATGGAGATCCCTGTCTGAACCAGCCACACAGATATGGGCTGTTTTCCTCCATATATGGGCATTCCCATGTGAAGTCCTGTTTGATAAGGGCTTAATATTGATGACATCAGGGATCTCCATATATGGGCATAAAAGGGATTCCGTTAGAGTGGTTCCCATGACATCACAACATACAATATATTTTATGCCCATACATGGAGATTCCTATCTGAACCAGCCACACACAGATCTGGCCAGTGATATTTATCGATGACATCGGGGATAAATGGTAAATGGTAAATGGTGCATTTATATAGCGCTTTTATCCAAAGCGCTTTACAATGTGCATTACATTCACCCATTCACACACACATTCATACACCGGTGGCGGTGGAAACCATGCAAGGCACCAACCAGCTCACCGGGAGCAACTTGGGGTTCAGTGTCTTGCCCAAGGACACTTCGACATGTAGACAGGAGAAGCTGGGATTTGAACCGCCGACCCATGGATCATTGGCCAACCCACTCTACCTCCTGAGCTACAGCCGCCCCGGGGATCTTCATATATGGGCATAAAAGGGATTCTGGGGAATACCCATATATGGACTTTTACATAGGTGATGTCACAGTGATGTGTCAAGGGAACCACAGTGTCAGGCATGACCTTCAGAGATACCTTCAGAGATATACTGATAAGATGTGCCGGACATCACAGTGAGATCAGAGCATGATCTATTTTCAAAAAGTGAGAGGACTGCACAATAATCCTCACTGCGTGATCACTCCATTGTGTTTTGTTCTACAGAACTTTAGCAATAGAAAAACATATGCATTGGACCCAGTGTGCAATGATTCTGTGTGTAACGGATGACACATTTTTAAAAACGAATACAAAAAATACGGACTCAAGTGTGCAAGACTCTCAACTCTGCATTCACACAGCACAGCGGCCATGAAGATGGACATCTAAAACAGATCTAAGATGCAATTCCCCCAGAGCTTCAGGGTCTCTATATCAAAAGGTTATATAAATAAATATAAATTCAACAAAGAACATGACTTTTCCCCTGTCGATTTATTCCTACCAAAGGACTTCTTAGGCATTGATATTACTTTAAAATAGGTCTTAAATTTTAATGTGAATGGGTCTTTCACCTTTGATAAAATATTTTAGAACCTTAACTGGTGGGAAAGCTTCCCTCCATTACTACGATTGGTTTTAAGAAACATTTTACAAGACCGAGTAAAATATCAAAGAATGCATAAATTGATTTTTTATCATATTTAATCTGTGGAATAATGTGTTTGTTATATAATGTGCTCTGTATAGTTTACATGCTACACCATATTTCTGCCTGCCTTCCAGCCAAGTCTACAGGACCGCAATGGAAATAAGTCATATGTCTTCATTGTGATATCCTGACTATATATGTATATCTGTGCTGCGTTTCAATTTATCGAATAAACAAATCGTGACACACGCACAATTTACCCAATTTACATCCATATTTCAAAGGCTATTACAATAATAGACCCTTTTCACAGCAGCAATATTGACCTGAAATACTAGGGTAAATATGAGCAATGACACCATTTAATTCAGCTGTGTTTACCCATGAAAAGGTCTGCAGTGAAAAGGGTCTAATCAACAACTCAAACAAAACAAGACATTAAACTCCCTTGTGCTCACCTGTGTGTATTCGTACGTGTCTGACAAGCTGACTGGGTTTTTTGAATGTCTTTCCACAGTGAGGACAGCTGTTGGTGAAGCCACTGCGATCAATGTTTTTCTTGTAGTTTCTGGAACTAGAGGCGAGTGACCTTTGGGCAGAAAGGGAACATACAAAATGTATAAAGAAAAATAACAAAGGTTCCTACACATGCACTTCATTCTGATTGACTCAGGGCTCAGGGATTGTTAAGCAGGGCACAGAATCCAGGAGAAATCTCAAAATCTTGTGTTTAGGTCCTGCATGAGCTGAGGACGAGGCAAAGACGGCGAGCCTCAGACTGCACGATACTGTACCATCAGATTTGATTGGAGGACTTGAATACATAAACAACAGCCTTTTTTTGTTAAGCATGACGCAAAACAGTATTACTGCATCAAACAAATTGTTTGGATGCAGTAATACTGATTTCAGGTGGACAAAAATGTGCGTTTACAGATGGAACATTTTACAATGGCTTTGAACATGGCTCGCCAAACAAGGATCGGAATCATATCATGTTTAAATAGGTAGCAAATTGTCAAATCCACTCATCACATTTTTTACCTCAATCCATTATTATCATTTAATTCCCCAAATGTTCAATTTCAACATATCCACTGTCATACAGCAGTATAATCCAATGTTTGCTTGCTTGTGCATACAGTATAGAGCTGTGGTCCCCACCAAACAGCAGTATCTACAGTAGGATTTCCCTCCCCATCTTGTAGGGGGCGGCAAATTGTTTTAAATCTGGGCTAAACCAGTGGTTCTCAACCTGTGGGTCAGGTCCCCCAGGGGGGTCCCCAAATTATTTTGGGGGGTCCCCAGATGATTAACTTAACGTGCAACATTGTTTTCTCTCTCAACAGTAAACAAACCAACATAACGTTTAAATGTATAGAGGGAATCTGCACATTTATAAAGTGACAATTTAAGGACTTTAATACCTCTAAAATGATGAATTAAACATTGGCCTAATTGTCAAATATTAGAGGCAGAAATTGTTGCCGATCTACATGCTCACAACGCCTCGCAACGCGAAGCGTTGTGAGCATGTAGATCTGCTATTCTCACAATAGAAACTGTTATTCAAAATGTAATGCCTCAACTCTTAGTGCTCGTCAGGGTGGGGGTCCCCAGTTCAAATATGATTATTTTGGGGGTCGCGGCCTGAAAAGGTTGAGAAACACTATAGTCTGAGTCAGGCAAAGTACAAAATAGCAGCAAGACGGGGTTAGACACGGAAAAACTGAAGTCAGATAAATACTGTATGTTCTCCTCTCATGTAAACACAATATGAGCCAAAGTGTTTTTAAATTGGAAGATTTTCTTCTTTGTGAGACTACGATATCTCCAGGACCTGGTGTTATTTCAATTCGTTTTCTTTTTCTCCATTTGAGTCCCCATTTCCTCCAATGTCTGAAAACTCACATCTTCAGACATCACCTCGCTCCCTAGCACTCCTCTTGTGTATTATTTCTAGTTTCCCATTTTGATAAATTGTAGTTGTATACTATGCCAATGAATGTACCAATGTATGTTCTTTACTTGTTCACACATGCTATATATCTTATTTAAATAGACAGTGTGGTTTGTTTGTCTGCACCCAATTACTTTGTAGCCCTAACTTGTTTTCTTTGCACTCTATTTACTTGACCATTTACCCTGTTGTTGCAGGGTTCGTGCCATTTACTCTGATCGTTCTTAACTACAAACTGCTACCACCCACCTCTATAATAGCACACACAGGACAAGAAGGTTACCAGACTTATCAGCAGGTGCCGTGGAGATCTCTGAAATTCTGGCTATGTGAGTTTACTTAAACCCATTGTGGGTCGAACATTAGGCAAAAACAGACAATCTACAAGCTCACAACGCATTGCAATGCCCTGAGGGACCCTGGACATGTACAAGTATATCAGATTTAAATGGTTAAACCTAAATCCTGTTTGAACTCTTTTATTCTTTTCACTTCATTTCACTTCAATGGGGAACAAAGCTGTGCAAATGAAAAGCTGCATTTGACCTGGTTCAGCAAAAAATAAGGATCTATCCTAAATCTATCCTATTCTGTGTCTTTTGTGGCCGACCTCATCTTGCCATGGCTCTTCATGTGGTCCTTGAGGTGGACAGACGTCTTGAACTCCTTGCTGCAGGTCTTGCAGGTGTACACTTTGATGCCTGACAGCTCCTTACGGTGGTCCTCCAGATGGAGAGAGAGCTGGCTCTGAAGGATGAACTCATCCCCACACTCCACACAGATCAGATTCTACAAGGAGGGAAGAATACAGAACCAAGCAATGCTAATTACTTCAGGGAGAGCTTAGAAGCTTAAATAACGTGTTTAACCACTTAAGTTCTACATACTTCGCTGTATGATGGATAGTGAAATAGCCAATCTACAAGTTCACAAAGTGCATTTTTCAAGGAGTAACTTTCATTCCCAAAATGAGTGATGATTACTCACACCATGAACTTTTTTTTTGTTTTGTTTTTTGTTTTTCTTTTTTAAGACAAAAAAAAATATTATAGTACATTTACTTCCATTGATTACGGATGGGGACCCAAATGCTCCAAATGCATTTGGGTCCCCATCCGTAATCAATGGGGGTAAATGTATTGTAATCAAATTATTGTCTTAGGAATGTGATTAAAAACCAAAACATATTATTGAACTCAAGTCTCCATGGCGTGAGTAATCAATAGAAAAAAAGTCATTTTGGGGGTGAACTACTCCTTTAACTTGCTGATAATTTTTGCCAATTACATTTTGCATATAATAAAATAGGGGAACTGGTTTGAAAGTGGTTAAATATGACTGCAACTCTTATATGAAACATATACTACATTTATTATTATTGATCCAAAAAACAAGTTGACCAACTTCTTCCTTCTCGTGCAGCATGATATGGGCTTTAAGGCTTGCCACGCGGGAGAACTTCTTATGGCACACAGGGCAGGTGGGGTTAGAGGTGGTATGTGTGGACTTGTGGAGGGTGAGGTTGAACTCCTTGTTAAACGTCTGTGGACATTGGTCGCATCGATGAGGCTGGAGGGGAGAGACAGTAGACAAGGACTTGAGAAACTTCAAGTACGACAAGTGTATGTTGTTGTTGTGTTTGTCTCGTCAACCTCATGGCAGTGTGCCTGCCTGACAAACAACCGAGGCATAAACTTTTTTTTTTCTTTTATACGTGAAAACAGATCATGGGAAACAATCTTTATGAAATGTGATTGCATGGGTCAAGGTATAAAGGTAACCCACACAGTTTAATGATGAAGATTTGCTTAATCAATAATGCAATTTTATGATATTTTTTTATTTTAAACTTTATTTGAAAACACTTTATTCTGGACGTTATTCTTATACTGATTATATAGCAACTTTTTATTATTTTATTTTGTGTGATTTTAGGATTGGGAAGGTCAACCCGACAACACTGCTGTTTTCTTCAAGCCTGCTACATTCAGCGGAAAGCTTTAGCAAAGGTGCATTTTGACACAACAATGAGGCCACACAGAGTGTTGGGGTCAACAGGACCACAATGGAGTTTATTAATTTATTTTTCCCTTTGGCACTATTGTATAACTGTACCTATGTACTCTTTGCAAACTCTTAATAACGTATTCAATCAATGGAGTATCACAGATATTGCGTTTTTAACAGTGAAGTCAAGATTAAATGCGATGACGTTGTTTATTTATTTTAACATAAAAAGCAACATCAAAGGTGATTGTCCATTCCTCCAAGTCTGCCTCCACAAAGTCATGTCATGCTTATTTGTGTGGGTGGCCACAATGAAAGTGGAACACCAGGGCCTGGTAGTGTCATGGGCACACTTAACAACAAAGAGACAAATGTAAGACATTATAATAGCATCAAATTTACGTGCTTTTTGCTCTGTGACATGAATAGGTGTTTTCTAATAGGAGACACGTGTTTAAATTGAAATGTCCTTTTCTAATGTGTTTTCTTTGCTTGAGGTTTATTGTAAAGCACATTAAAGTGCCTTGAATTGCCTTGTTGTTATGACACTGAACAGCGTATGCAACTGTGCATCTTCTCTCTCTCACACACACACGCACACGCACACACACACACACACACACACACACACACACAGTTGCATCCTCACAGTTCTTCCTCAGGCTTTTTTCAAAACTATGCCAGATTGGAACATGATTGGTTCATTTAATTAATTTTACATGACTTACCAGATGTGTCACAACTGCACTATATCCAGAGAATAATTTAATTGGGTTGTCTAAACAAAACAAATCACGATTGTTTGATTACCCTTTCAGTAATGATGTTTGGGCTCCTTTGATAGTTGCTTGCTTTTTTTTGAAGAGCCTTTTAGTAATGATAATGTTGTTTGCTTTCCTTTGCTAATCTCTTGGTATTGCTTGCTTTAGTCGAATGGCCTTTCCCGATAAAGAAAATGTATTGTTTTCTTAATAATGCACTTTTTGCACATTGTCCTGTTGTTTGATTAGATTTTTCTTCAGTTTTATGTAAAGCACTTTAACTAAATAGATTATTATTAATATGCTGTTATTACCCTCTTTGTCATATATTAGATCTTTAGACCAATCAATTAGCAATGTTCATCAGGTTCATAGGTTGGTTGCACTTGCCTTGTCGTTTGCCTCGTGATCACGGAGGTGCCTCTGGAGTTGGCTGTCAGTGGTAAAGTTCTGAGAGCACATTGTGCATTTCTTGTCTTTGAATTCTCCATCATTGTAGCCTTCAGCCTTAGATTCACTTGAGTTCAGATCTAATGGGTACAAATAAAGCAGTCAGTATTACTTGTGATAGCACTTCACTGCCATCATTTGGTGGCATATGTGTAGGTACAGTGTTATTACAGACTAGTCCTTACCCGTTCAAAGATATGAGCTCCGAAATGATGTGCAGTGTGTGGGTTATGGGATGTGCACTGTGCACACGGTATATGAGGGATGGAAAGTAACTTTAACTGGTACTTGCATGATAATATGTAGGAGCATCAATGTAAGAAATACCCGTTTCGTTTAATGGCTATGTGTGTGTGTGTGTCAATCGCATCTGTTATTAGCAAGGCGTTAGCTGGCTGTCCTGTTAGCTAAACTGACCCCCAAAGCAGTATAGGCTGCTTGCTATAGCAGTCTGTCTGGAACAGAAGCGTTTAGCTAAACGCCGTGCTGCTGCCAAAAACACAAACATAATAAAACGTCCCCATCTCCAACAGGAGGACCCTCTCCTCTCCCCCTGTAGCTAATAATAATCAAACCCAATGGGGGTGGGGGTGGGGGTGGAGGGTGACTGTGTGTGTGACTGTGTGTGTGTGTGTGTGTGTGTGTGTGTGTGTGTGCAGCGGTTTGGACCGTGAGACCATCCGCAGAGTAGTCTGTGTTTCTTTTTGAGAGGGTCGGTCCGCCTGAAAAACGCGTTTTGGAACGAAACGGTTACGTTTTGCGCGTTTGTGACGCCCTCTACGGGTGGAATTGGAAATGCTTCTGGGGATTCGTTGAGTAAGCCACCCGCAACCTGTGGCAGAAATTCAGTGTTGACTCGACGTTTTGTTTGTGATTTATGGCTATTGTTTGCAAAACGGGCCCCTCCCGCTAACTTTGGAAGCCCGTTACGAACGAACGGTACAGACTATCGACATATCCCTTGAGTATATTCATTGCATGGGTTCATAGATCATGTATACCGCTTTTTGCGACATTTGAAGAAAATATGTAGGAAAAGGAGCAAAAAGTGTGTTTTGGAGAAAATTCAAGATGGCGGAAAATCTAGCCTGGCGCAAATGGGCGTGGCCTATATCGGGAGATGCGTCTCGACCCACGGAATCCAGGGAAAAAATAATTTTAATTTTCCGACCTACGGTTCAAGAGTTACAGGCCGAAACGTAAAGTGGACTGTTATAGCGCCACCATGAGGCCAACTGACAAAGTTATTTTTTATTTAATCCTTGATATCATTATAAATCTCCTCTCAGAGTTTTGTAACTGTAGCCCCTATGGTTTGCGAGAAAAAAAAATATTGAATGTGAGTTTTTGCGATTCCCATTATAAGTCAATGGGAAAAATTAATTCACTAATAAATTAATATCAATTAAACGATTTGTGAAAGTGAAAAAAGGGCTTCACAGTTGTGTCAGGTGTGTTCATATGCTAATGGTGATGCGATTTCAGATCAATTGCTCCAGCCACTGAGGAGAAACGCTGTTTCAGACACTCACTCAGACACTCACTCAGACATTCGGTGAATTATATGTTAGATATGGCATTCACTTTACAACACACCTGCCTGAAAATAATATGAGGGTAAAGCAAAGATAATCACCCATACAGTTATTCGCAGATAGGCTACATCATACTGCAGGTTACAGCATACACAATGCATAGATCTGCAACGCATCTATCCTGACTGTTGTAAATTAAACAACAGTCAGAGAGCTAATGGTTAGTGTTTTTGTGACAATGTCATATAGTATTTGCAGTGAATACACCCATGTTCTATGTATGTGTGGGGGCCGGGGCTTAACTGTAGATACAGTGGACTCATATGACATGTGTAGGCTACATGTGTCATCATGTACATGACAGCTGTCTCCTTCCCAGTTTAAAAACAATGCTTTCTGGCTGCCCCATAATTATATCCAGTTCAATCTAGTTATGCATGCACCCCCATTATGCATAAAGTATTATGATGTGACATCAGTGTTGTACAGTAACTAAGTACATTTACACAAGTAAAGTACTGTACTTAAGTACAATTTTGAAGTACTTTTTCTTTCCTGGAGTATTTCCAATTTTCAATAGTCCTACTCCACTACATCTCAGAGGCAAATATTGTGCTTTTAATTCACTACAAGTATTTGAAACTTTAGTTACTATTTACTTTAATAATGATTATTATTACAAAACATACATGATTGACCACTAAGCAATAGTACATATTTTGTCCATTTGAAAATAACAGATCTACAAGCTCACAATGTGTCTGTTTTATACAATTTATGCATTTGAACACTTGTGAAAATTGGACATTCTGCATAATGAGAACTTAACTACTTTTGGTACTTTAGTACATTTTGATACCAATACTTTTGTACTTTCACTCATGTTGAATTTTACTGAATAATATTCTACCTATGAGTGGATTCCACCAATGCATTTCAATGGGAATGGAGCGGATTAAGTAAGAAACTTAAGTACTTTTTCCACCACTGTGTGACAACATGACATAATGGGAATGGGCTTGTATCAACATGATACGAAGCAACTTTCAAATTTCAAGGTCTCCCCTTAACTCTGACAGTGTACAAATGCAACCAAATGAACCCTAACGGGTCCATTTGTACACTGTCAGAGTTACAGACTTGTATGGGTCAATTTAGACCCCAATAAAGGAACCCACAGAGTCCCTGAATACACTTCGAGCACCACTGCATTACTGCGAGGAGGACCAAGTCGTGCTTCTGGTGCTCATACGCATTGACAAGATTCAAAACAATGGCTAATGTTTTGACGTCTTTTAGCCACCGGGGGCTAACATAACAAGCTAGTTAGCATCGGCGAGCTAGCTTTTTGGGCGCTAATAAACAGGGAGGATAAAGTGCTAAATAAACATCCAGACAGTCAACACAACGACACGCTGCAGAGAACCGTTGGCTGCTTCCTTCTCCCCCCGGTGACCAATTTAGACTGGGAGTGAATACGTAGAGCCACCGAGATGTTATTAATATCATTCCGCCTCAATCACTCCTTCCTTCGCCTGCACAAAGCAATGGCCACGGCCAGCAGCACTGTATCCGGGGACTATATGCACTGTGTTCAACTATATTTATATCGGACGCGCGGCGGTTTATCGGCAAGGCGCGAGGTTGCTCGCACAGCCCGGCGCGCGTGGTTTTTATTCGTGGCATTTTGAGACTTGTTACCTGCTCGGTCGTTGGTTTTGTCTCTCAGTTTGCGAGGCCGGCCCCGCGGCATAGTTCCAGGATTCAGGGCTATATGGGTGTACTGTGTGTATGTGTGTGTGTTGATTTGGTTTTCAAAATGGAGACCGCTTCACCTCTCCACAAAGCATCGAACCCATGATGAACTCAGCACAGTCTGCAGCAGCGGCACACACACGGACTGTGGACTGGAGAGACATCTAGTGCACAACTGCTTTCAGTGCATGTTGGATGATGATGAGCAGTGGTAAACTATGGATAAACTGCAGTGGTTATCAAACTTTGAAATTTGATGGTCTCCCCTTCAGTGGTGGAAAAAGTACTCACATTCTTTACCTACTTCTACTCCACTACATCTCAGATCCAAATATTGTACTTTTACTCCACTACAATTATTATTATTATTTTGAAAACCTTAGTTACTCGTTGCTTATAAATTATATTATTACAAAACACACATTAAACACTTTTATACCTAGGTTATTTGAATACTTTTTCCACCACTGAGTGCATGTTGATGTTGATGATGAAAAGAAGAAGAATAAACAATACATTTGTTTAGGTGCAATTTCACTTGCTTTATGAAGAAAAATTACGCCACTTCTTAGTCAATTTTCAATTCAAAGGAGCTTTATTGGCATGAGAAAACATACGTTTGCATTGCCAAAGCAAGTGTCACAAATAAAATAAAAAAATGTTGAAAATGGGGAACATAATAGGCTACATTAGGAGGGGGTACAGCATTGTGTAAACAGATGTTGCATTGACAGGGTGTAAAGCTTTTGGAACAAATAACAGCATTATCTTTTCTCAAAATGCATTTAAAGGTAGCTGCTCTGTTTCATACTGTATGTGTATGTGCAGTAGGTCTTAATCACTGGATGAAGATTTCACACTCAGTTAATAAAAACAGTTTGTATTGCATTCTTCTATATTTTGTTTCTTTTATCATTGACAATGTAGGCTACTAACAGTGAAGGTTATAAAGTTTTGCACAGTCCAACTACCGTAATTGCTGGACTATAAGCCGCACCTGAATATAAGCAGCGCCAGCTAAATTTAGAACAAAAAACGAATGTTTACATATATAAGCCGCACCTGACTATAAGCCGCAGGTGTCCTTCCTGCTTCCCACTAGAGCGCCCCTGGTGGCCGTTAGCTGTACAAATCTATATATAAATCCTTGTTAAAGACCATTGTAAAACTAACTAACTGGCCGTTAGCTGTAAAAATCTCTATATAAGCCGCACTGTTGTATAAGTCGCAGGGTTCAAAACATGGGAAAAAAGCTGCGGCTTATAGTCCGGCAATTACGGGTAATAATGAAATAATAGCCTATACATTTTTGCAACAAACACACACACACACACACACACACACACACACACACACACACCACCACCACCACCACCATCATCAACAAATTAAAGATTTCAATAATTAAATTAGGCATATCAGCATTACTATCATCCTCAACAACACGTTGGCTGCAGAAATGGCCTGCTGCCATTAATATTCTGAGGCACCAATGGCAAGTTCAGTAAGGAAACTTGCTGACAGCATATCACTGGTCACTGGAAAGCAGAAGTGATCAAGTCGAGTAGGAGTAGCTACATCTAGTAGCAAGTAGCAATGCCACAATGTAGAAATAGCCTACTATTTTATGATTAAAAGGCCTGTATTCAATATTTTACTTGAGTAAAAGTACAAAAGTATTGGCAATATACGTATATAATTATATACCTAATATAATTATGTATATAAAAATATATATATTGATATAAAACAAAATATAGCCTACATATATAATGATATAAAGATATATGTTTATAATGATATATACGTATATAATTATATAGCCTATTATACGTTAATAAAACAAAATATACATGGCCATCTCGCCAGTGATGTATATCGGACCAGTTACCCGTATATGAAAACCCCTGGTACCATATGCTATATGCTGTGAGAGTGAGACCCCAAACATGCTTACTCAGTTATTCGTTATGTTGTTGTTATTGCTATTATCTTCTATGTTAATGTTTTATTTACTTTTGATTTGCTGTATTGTAATTATTGCTGTTTTGTTTTTTATATTTTGTTGTGTGAAGCACTCTGGGCTGCATTTTTGTATGAAGGGTGCTATACAAATAAAGTTTCATTCATTCATTCATTCATGTGAAAGTCCTATGACGTCTATGACATCTGACATCATACATACAAGCCATTTTATGCCCATATATGGAGATCACTGTCCGTAGACCCAGCCACACAGATGTGGGCTGTCTTCCACCATATATGGGCATTCCCATGAAGTCCTGTTAGATTATGGGCTTAATATTGATGACATCAGGTATCTCCATATTAGGGCATAAAAGGGATTCTGTTAGGGGAGAGTGTTTTTTGCAGGTCTTTCAGTCCGAGCGTATCAAAAAGGCAACTGGGTTAAGGCAGCGGAAGCTTGTGATTGGCTGCGCGGAGGTGCCGAAAGTCTGTGGGAAAGAGATACACCTAAACCTAACCTTATCCTAACCCTAACCTCAGTAAAACTAAGCTGGAGAATGCTAACCTGGTGACATGCTAACCTGCCGACGCTGGTGAATGCTAACCTGGTGAATGCTAACCTGGTGAATGTTAAACTGGTCGGACCAACGGTGCTTAACCCAGTTGCTTTTTCGATACACTCGGACTGAACGACCTGCAAAAAATACTCTCCCATTCTGTTAGTGTGGTTCCCCTGACATCACAGTGATGTCAGAGCGTGATCTCAGGGCGTCAAACCCATAGACCGTAAAAAAGTGTACAGGGACAGACGTCTGTCCGGAGGGAGACATGATGTGCCGTTTCTCATACTAAACTTCAACCTTTGGTCGCAAATAATTGCGACCGTAGTTCGCAAGAGTACTCTGAAAACCGGCACATCTTCTCTGCATATCTCTGTCTGTCTGTCTGTAGGTCACGCCTGACACTGTGTTGCCCTGACACATTTCACTGTGACATCACAGTTGATATCACAGGTGACATCACCTATGTAAAAGTCCATATATATTCCCAAGAATCCCTTTTATGCCCATATATGAAGATCCCTGATGTCATCAATATACATCACTGGCCAGATGGCCGAGACATAGCCCATATCTGTGTGGATGGTTCAGATAGGGATCTCCATGTATGGGGGATTGTATGTTGTGATGTCATGGGAACCACTCTAACAGAATCCCTTTTATGCCCATATATGGTGATCCCTGACCCGATGTCATCAATATTAAGCCCATATCTAACAGGCTTCATATGGGAATGCCCATCCATATATGGAGGAAGACAGCCCATATCTGTGTGGCTCAGACAGGGATCTCCATGTATGGGCATAAAAGGGATGTACCATATACAGTTCATGGATCTCCATATATGGGTACCAGGGGTCTCCATATATGGGTAACTGGTCCGATATACATCACTGGCCACATGGCCAAGAATTGGCTAGACCCCGCCCTTTAGGGTGAGGTCGCATGTCGCCCTGAGGCGTCTTACTAGTTATATACCTACCTATAGGCCTATAGGCTACTACGTAAGAACTAATTATTTTTCAAAATAATAAAGAAAAAAGCTTGCAAAAATAGAAGATCTATATACAAGCTCACAATGTGAGTTATTTTAAATCGCTATTTTTGTATAGCCAAAGTATATGGGGTTAAATGGTTAAAGAGGCACTATGTCACTTTGATGAATAAAATGTAATTTTGTCCAATCTGTATATTGGGGTGGTTGTATTTTGTCACCCTGCTCTTCTATTGAGACATTTAGATGGTGTCAAAGGTCATGTGTCAGCTAGACACATGATCTGACACAAAGTTTTACCTGATGGTCAAAATTCAATTTATCCCCTGAAGAAATCTAGCACTACTTGTGCAGGAAACCGGGTTCAAATCTGGGGTAGAAGAGGAAAGTTACATAATACAGCTTTAATGTAGGCCTATGTTTTGTAATGATAATCAAAATCTACAAATTAGCAAAAGTTTTCAAATAATTTATAGGGAGTCAAAAGTACAACATTTGCTTCTCTGACATATGGTGGTGTAGATTCTGTAGAAGCATCAATTGTACAAAGATGGACATACTCAAGTAAAGTAAAAGTACTTTTACTAATACAGTTAGGACTTGAGTAAATGTATTCAGTTACTTTCCACCATAGGAAAGCTTTCCTGTCATTGCTGCAGTGCTGTTGCCAGATTGCTCTACTCCTATTATTCCGCTGCTGTCAGGACTCAGGTGGAAAACTTGTAAGTCAAAAAACATTTATTTTTGTTAATAAAACTTACATTTTTATCCCATGATTTTTGTAACCCTTTTTTTTCACCCGATGTCAATTGTTTAATGTAATCTTGGGCACCGCACACTCCCTCTGCCAACCTGGGGAGAGCAACGGACTGACCTCATGCTTCCCTCTATGTATGAGGAGTCCAAACCGCTTCTTTTCACCTGACAGGGGGGAGTTTCCCTGACTGGACGTAGCGCATGGAAGGAACATGTTATTCCAACCAGTTCCTTTCCCCTCCATCAGGTGCCCCGGCTATAGAGACCAGGATTACTGCATGTTTTTTGTGAGCGTACCTAGGAGACTCAGGGAGAACATGCAAACTTCACACAGAAAGGCTCTTTTGCCAACTCCACCTAGGGTATGAGCACTGATGACGCGGAGGAGAGAACACGCCCCCAGCGCCCGGGAATCGGACCCAGGACCTTCTAGCTGTGAGGTGACAGCACTACTGACTGTGCCACCGTGCCCCCCTTGTGCAACACTCTTGCATGATGAAGTAGCCCAGGGCATTAATAATAATAAAAAACGTATAGGTGTGGAGGAGTACAGATCCTTTCATCTGCAAACCAAAAGCATATTATAATTTCTACTTCTAAAAGTATAAGCAACAGTGAAGTAAGGAAGAAGTAATACTACCTGTAGTCGGGGGCATTAGGGATATTTCGCGCTAAATCAGTCTAAAAGCGCCACATTTTGCACAGATGTAGCCCAGGGCATGCTCTAATGATTTATAGGGCGCCCGAGTCGGCGACCTTTGGGCCACCACATCGGCCAACTCAAGTTGGGCTCCCATCGACTTTCTATACAGGAGGAAAATACCCAGAAATAAATCTGTAGGATGTGACGGTCTAACTAGGGGTTTGTCATGATGCTAAATCCATTGCAAGCATTTTTTTGCACAGAAAACATTCCTTGGGCTATAAATGGCCCCAAAAAACACCCACAAAACTGTAAAAAGTCATCATCACTTTTCATCACTAAACCATCGTTTTCTCATTAAAGCTTGCCCTGGGCTGCCTACATCTGTGCAAAATTTGGCGCTTTTAGACTGATTTAGCGCGAAATGACCATGTTATCTCCCTAACTCCCCCGACTACGTAATAAAATAGCCACAATGTAGAAATAGGCCTACTCTGTTAGAAGTATTTAGGCCTTTATTCAAAATGTGACTATAAAGGTATTGGCATCAATGTAAACTTAGGCTACAGTACAAAAGTAGACTATACTTTTATAGCCTACTCAACTTTCTCGAAAATAGCAGATCTACAAGCGCATGGTGAGGTAAAGCTTTAATTGTGATCGGGTTGCCTATTTTGGAATAGCTGAAGTATAGGGCTTAAGGAACGGTCACACAGCACTTTTATTTCTACCTATGAGGGCGGTTCAATGGGAATGGATTGTTTTTTTGCAGAAATCCACAAATGGCAGCAAACCGCTCCATTCTCATTGAAATGCATTGGCAGATCCACCCTGCGGTGTGTGAAGGCCCGGTCACACAATGTACTATACTGTTTTTTTGTTGTTTTTTTTGAAGCGGTGAAAACCGCTTCCAATGAGTGGCTTTGTGTGTCCCACGCCCATATATGGTCATTTCAGTCCAGAATGAACAGGTTTTTTCAAAAACAAAATGTGTGTTTAATGTCCATATATGGTCATGCAGTCCAGAATGAACAGGCTTTTTCAAAAACACAATGTATGTCACCTCATGTCCATATATGGTCACTCCAGTCCAGAATGAACAGGTTTTTTCTGTCCCGTACGTCCAGAATATCAGTCCAGAATGAATAGACTTTTTCAAAAAGCAAAATGAGTGTCCCATGTCCTTATATGGCCATTTCAGTTCAGAATGAATAGGATTTATCTGTCCTGTACGTCCAGAATATGTGTGTAGTGTCCCTCCCGGTCTGATGAATGGATACTTTGAGGATTGGTCAAGCTTCACATGATAATTTGGCCCTCCATTCTTTATATATTCATTCAGAATATATAAAGAATGAATAGATCACAGAGTCCATAACTGTATAGATCACAGAGTTCATAACTCTAGAACACATAGAATAAAAGTTCACCGCTTCACTTCGAACCGAGGTTTGATTTTTTTTTTTTTGTGTGACCATAAAACCCTAAAACCCTATTTTATACTTTGGATATTCCGAAATACACTCTAATCTAATTGTGAAGCATTGTGCGCTTATAGAGCTGCTATTTTCTGAAAAAGAGTGTAGGCTATAATAAAAGAGTGGGCTATAATAAAAGTCCTAATAGAGCTTAATAATATTGTATTAAAAAGTATAGGCTAACTACTAAAGATGCCAAATAATTTTTGTAAAATAAAGATAAAAATAAACACAATGTTGCCTCTGATATGTAGTGGAGTAAAGTTGAAAAATAAAGTAAAAACATCTCAAAATTGTACTGAAGTAGCCTACACATACCGTATATAGGCCTAGTTGAGTAAATATAGGCTACTTTCCACCACTGATGAACAAAATGCAATCCCCACTGAACTACATATCTTTACCAGCAGAGGGCGGCAACAAGTTATGAATGCCTTTTGTAGGTTATGGGGCACCAATTTGTAACATGTCAACAGGCTGCCTGTGCTGCCACAATGGGAATTGTCCTGTTTAGATCTGTGCTGCTGATCTCAGATCCCTGACAGACTCAGTGTCTCACTTTGATTTCCACATTTCCTGCATATCCTCGAATGAAATCCACAGGACGTGAATAAATCTGTCACATTATACCCGGTGTGGTGAGGTGTTGTCCTCCTAACATTTGAACCTTAGTTTACTTTCCAAATGAAAGGCATAGGCTATACACAGACACACATGCACACTCATGACGTGTAGCCTACGTGTCACATACCGGTACACACACCACGCACAGACAGCACACAGGGATTGATCTAGGCCAGGTAATAGTGAAGGACAACGACCGTGGTGCAGTCCTCTCCTTAACCACTCCTGAACCTGTTATCACCTGAATGTGTGTCCTTGGCTGTGAATGACCTGTGGTAGGTATTAATAACAGAGCTTTCATGCACTCACAATGACAGGAAGTGGAGAGAATTGATGTTTTCAATTCTGTGTGACAACTGGAACGACTCCGGAGCCATGCCTGCTAGACAGAGCAGTGGACCCAGGCTGTCTGTGCTTGTGTAGCTACTGAATCACATTTAGGCTGCATCAATCAACACCATTATCTTGGTTTTAAATTGTTGCTTGTAAATTCATAGTAAAAGTGATGTCCCAGCCTGAGGGTGAGACATGACCCTTGACACTCTAAATGTCTCAATAGAAGAGCAGGGAGACAAAATACAACCACCCCAATTGTATAAGTTATATTGTAGGCTATTAACATAGGCCTACTATATCAGTAAGACTCCCTAATCGGGAAAAAAAAGCAACCTCATGGTGGCACTAGAAGAGGAGCATATGAGAAATCAGGGGCGGAGGATGTGTTTTGCCAGCCAAGGAGTGTGTGTGCAAAGTTTTACATGGGGTTAAAGGTGCCAGAGATAAGAGTAGGGCCAAAAGTGTGACGTGAGCGTGACGGACAGACTGACTGACGGAGGGACAGTCGGTGGAGCTTTTCATAGCACTTGCTACCTGACGGTCGCAACCATACATAATTTACAGATTGGACAAAATTAAAATTTCTTCAATAAAATAAAGTTACATAGTGAGGCTTTAACATCATTGACTATATATTCTGTGTATGTCCTGGTTGCTAATTAAAGTGCCATTCCTACTGGTCACGATAACTATAAAGATAACTATAACTATATTGTTCACAATTGTGTTTTTTCATAGTCTGACTGTGTGTGAACACCACTATAACAATTTTTTATAGTTATAGTTATATAGTTCTCAGTGGGAATGGCACTTTATTCTTCCATTTGTTTTCTGTATATTCTATATTCTGTATTTTCCTTTGGCTGCAACATAGTTATATCCTACCTCAGTAACACGGAAGTTACAAGTCCAAACTCTAAATTGTACTAGCCTATTTTATGTCGATATGGACATCATTTTCTTTTTTTCTTTGACCTATTTAAATTACTGTACACTTTACACTTTATTATTGCTTACTACCCTTGTATTATAATCTTATTACCTAGTTGTGTTAAAATATTTATTTAAATGATATACTGTATGTTTTACATTGTTAGCACATGCAGTCTGGCGCAGTCTGTCACATCAACATTTCACTGCACTGTGCATGAGACAAATAATACCTCTTGAATCTATAGGTAGACAGCCTTTGCAATGCAGCAACTGCTTTGCAGGATTTTCTTCTTTTTTTTTCTTTTTTACTTTATCTTCTTTTCTTTCTTTTTTCTAAAGGGGGAAGTCAGCATCTTGACTTTCAGCGAATAAGCAACCAACCAACTCCATGTTCATTGTGTGAGAACATCTGTTCCTGCCAGGCCGCCAGTTATGCTGCCTGTCCCCTCGCGGCTGCCTGGACCAGTGATCTCACCGCTGAAAACAAAATGCTGGACACCACTATGACCTTGTGGGATTGTCCACGCCCTGGTTTTCTCTGCCCCCCTCCCTTTTTTTTTGTCCCGTGGTCCGCTATTTCCCTGTCTCTGTAGCCAAGAGGAGAGTGATCAATCATGAAAATTGTCATGGGCAATGGCAGTGAGATTGCATGTGAAGAAGCGCACCTCACTGACAAGACGCTACGTCGGGGAAGGAGATGGGGGAGAGAGATATTAGGAGAGAGTGAAAGACAGAGGGAGAGAGGGAGAGAGATGTGCTGTTGTTGGGAACCCTCCACCCTTGTCACTCATGCTAACAAGCTCCACCACCTACATTGACATCAATGATACTTGCCGAAGGTTTCCACAGACAAGGCTAGACATGAGTCAGACTTCAAAATGGGGTGCTTGTGTGCAGCAGTGTTCAGCATTTGCGTCATCTGTGTGTGAGACAAAAAGAAATGTCTCCTGAAAGTTCAATAGCTCATTTGTTCACAATCACGAGTGCTTAAATTACAGTATATATTGTAATTCAATTATAATAAACACAAGATTAGCGGGAAACATCAGCTGTCAATTGTTGCATTGTAAAATCCTGAGTGATAATTTAACTATGAGAGTGTACAAATGGGCCCTTTGTACACTCCCAGAGTTTTGTGAAAACATTCAGGATTTTGCAACATGCTTGTTGGTGTTGGCTCACAAGCTTCCCTTTCAAACGACAACATTGTTGTCTGGTGAATCGCCTAGACAAACACCAACTTTAAATGCAAACAAAGGGTAAAATGCAGACGCCTATTCTCCATTTTGTGGTGTGTGTGTGTGTGTGTGTGTGTGTGTGTGTGTGTGTGTGCGTGTGTGGGCGGGCCATGAATTTATTGGTGGCAGGTGACAGGTATTGAGATGACCTCCAGAATGACCTTGTCCGGCAACATTTCACATCCTGCCAGTGCTTCCTCCTCTCCCAGGTGTGGCCGCGTCTTCCCCCCCTGCACTGTCAGAGAGCAGCGCCTGGGCCCATGAACCCAATCATTCTTTAGGCATCATGGCAACAGCATCTGACAGCCACAGTCGCTACGGGCATCCTCCCCTGTGACCGTCCTCGACGGGGGACTTGAAAAGCACAGCAATGCACTGCAGCAACATCCACTGGGCTGCCCTGTCTGTCTCTCAGCCTCTGCAAAGGAGCTGTCATCCATGCAAGGACTCTTTGGATTATATACTAAGGATACATACGGAGGATTATTGAATATAGTGTATAGGGCTGGGCGATTAACCGAAGACCGATATTTAGCGGCAATAACAGACTTAATATTACTCATGTAGTTTAGTCGATTAATTGAGAATCAGATTTTCTTTTAAATATACCGGTAATATTATGTGAAATACATTTCTATAATTGACTAAATTTATGAGTCCGATTAACGACGTCACCCTGTATTAATTTATAAGGTGTTGTACAATGGTATCATAAATACCATATCATAAATAAATTGCAATTGAGGTGAAAGTTATAAATAATCATATTGATTTGACGTTGCCCAGCCCTTATAGTATAGTGCTGTGAAAATGCAAGACTCATGGCATTGTTTGCACACAAAAAAAGACATGTCCTAAAACAAAACATCTACCGATATAAAGGAATGTCAAAGGACTTCTATTAGCTGTAATGGGGGTTTGTTGCTGCCAAAATCACAGATTGCATTTCATACTACCATTGTTCTGTAAAGATTTATGTCATGTCCTACCTACTGTATGCCTGCCCTCATCCTTTGTCTCGTACTTGGCATTTCTTGTTCAACATATTGATATTTCAGAGGGAGGCGGGAGGGTTACACTGTAAACTACAGCGTCGTTAAGGGACTTTGCGTTTGCATTTCAACCACTTAGCCTCCCACTTGGTTTTGGGGAGAGGTGGAGAGAGAGAGAGAGAGAGAGAGAGAGAGAGAGAAAGAGAAAGAGAGAAGTACTTTGGAGAGGAGGGGGTGCAGAGAGGGGGGTGGGGGGAGGGCACACACAAAACAACCAAAACCAATTATACTCAATTAGCAACATGTTAATTATAAACTAAAGTAAAAAAAAAAATAGAAAGGTTCTCTCTCAATTGTGCTTTGAAAGATGAAATAGCATTGCATGAGTGTTTTTTAATCAATAATGTATGTCTGTCCATCTTGGAAGAGAGAGAGAGACACAGAGAGAGAGAGAGAGAGAGAGAGCCCCTCCAAACACACCAGAGGCATCAGATGCTGTTTTCATTGCAGGCTGAAGGTCAACAGAGCGGTGTGTTAGTGTGCAGGTCCCTACAGTGCAGCTACTTTAAAGAGGGAAGTACACACCACTCTGCCAATGGAACTACAGTGCAGCCTCAGCACACCCATGTTTCCCAAACAATGGGGTGGGGACCCATTTTTGGGTCGTGGACCTATTTTCAATGGGTCGCGAGTAATGATCCCATTTTTGTTTCAGAAGAATTACAGGAATTTGCAGAAAATCTAAAAACATTTACGAATGGCACAGTGGTACCTATAGCTGCCCACCACCACCACAGAGTCTGGGGGTTCAAATACACCGTGTTGCACCAAGCTTTGTCAAGCATCTACAGTATATATGAACACAAATAGCCTGTGTTCACGGAAGGGAAGCGGGCGGGGAGGGTGATCATTATCACTGTACGTACTGCTACGGGCTGAGGCGGCACCTGTCAGCAGGGCGTGTTCGACGGGAGGACTAGGATGGAGACTCTACTACGTCCTCCCGGTGGGGGCTCCTCACTGGCAGATGGGCCAGTATGCAACATCAGTGACAACACACAGAAATGAGGGGAGGAATCAATAGGCATAACAACTCAATTGGGGAAAACATTTTTAAAAAGCTAAAAACTTAATAGAAATTGAAAGAATCTAAGTGAAAATAGTCAATCTACAAGCTCTCAACGTGTTGCGTTGTAGCTTGTAATCTATTACAGTGTCAGAGTAACCTCGCCTACCAGGCTTTCTGAGAAAAAGCCTGGTGTTCGTTCACTACAGGCCGTTTGGTTTCCGCCTAGAGCGCGGAAACCACTAGAAGAAGCGGCGTCGCTTTGATTTGGTTCCCTCCGTTTGTTTACCCAATACCTATTAAAATGCTCGAGTGGCCTAGTGTAGTCTTGCCAGTCGCTAAAAGTTGGACTAAAAGATGCATATACCAAACAAATTTTTCAAAATCAAAACTACTCCGCATCAAGGAGTTTATTAGGTAGGCCCTAAAAGTGTGTCCTTGATCGCAGGGGAATATTTTGGGTTAAAACTGAATCCGGTTTGATCTTTCCGGCAAATTGTAGTCCTTTGAGTACTACAACGTGACGTTTTGTGGTTTCCGCTCCAGACCGGTTACAAACCCGAAAAGTGAAGTGATCCCAGACTAGTGTCAGACTGCTGATTATCACTTTTAAATTGTGATCTAAGGTTACTCTGGTCACTGTAGTGTAATCTGATTTGCTAATGTAATCAAATCTTTTGAATAGAGTCAAGCCAACTATTTATACGTAAACATATTTTGATTACTATATTGCTGTCGACGCAGTTTATGGTTGTAAAATACTTTATGGTTCCTGTCGCTAGTTTAAAGCCTTGTTTCAATCACCATGATATGTGCTTTGTGAAAATATGGTTCAATTTATGTTATAAATAATTGATGTTATAGCAGGGTATGCTGTAGGAGGGGCTTGTGATCATAGGCTTGTGGTTCTTCGTGTGCTTTATTTTCGGCAAGCTCAAGGTTGGGAAACGACCCAAATTGGGTTGCTCTTAACCCAGCATTTGTTGCGACCGTCAAGTCGCAGTTACTACCAAAACCTCGACAGGCTGTCTGTCAGTCTGTCAGTCTGTCAGTCTGTCAGTCTGTCAGTCTGTCCGTCACGTCACACTTTTCCCCAACTCATATCTCCGCCACCGTTGCCCCAATCCATGCCAAACTTTGCACACACACTCCTTGCCTGCCAATCCACAACCTCCACCCCTCCCGGGACCCCCGGAGCTCCAGGGACCCCCTGTCGCCGCCGCCAAAAAGTGCTAAAATGACCAATGACCACCCCAACGGGGCTGTTCACGGGGAATTCCCAGGGACCACCGACTCCTGGTGCTCCAGAATGGATGCAAAAGTGGTCGCACCCCTAGTGGAGGACCCCTGCCACTGCAGCGCACATAAAATGCCGTAACTCGGGCTAGGAGCGACCGGGAGAGCCGGGGCCGGTACCCACGCACCCGCCTCGGCGGCGCCAAGAGAGCCGTCAACATGAATCTGTCCCATATAGCGCCACCATCAGGCCCATTTTTGGACACTGCTCCTACAGATTTTGCCCTAAAATCACGCAAATCGGTACACAGTATGTCTACATTTTTGGACACTGCTCCTACAGATTTTGCCCTAAAATCACGCAAATCGGTACACAGTATGTCTACACTCATGTCATTAACATGGATCTGTCCCATATAGCGCCACCATCAGGCCCATTTTTTCAAACACATTTTTGGACACTGCTCCTACAGATTTTGCCCTAAAATCACGCAAATCGGTACACAGTATGTCCACACTCATGTCATCAACATGGATCTGTCCCATATAGCGCCACCATCAGGCCCATTTTTTCAAACACATTTTTGGACACTGCTCCTACAGATTTTGCCCTAAAATCACGCAAATCGGTACACAGTATGTCTACACTCATGCCATCAACATTGATCTGTCCCATATAGCGCCACCATCAGGCCGACTTTTTCAAACACATTTTTGGACACTGCCCCTACAGATTTTGCCCTAAAATTACGCAAATCGTTACACAGTATGTCTACACTCATGTCATCAACATGGATCTGTCCCATATATTTTTTCAAACACATTTTTTGGACACTGCTCCTACACATTTTGCCCTAAAATCACGCTTATCTCCCGATTAGGGAGTCTTACTGGTAGTACCTTCCCCAAAAACGTTAATATTAAGTCCATATATGTTTATGGATATATATTAATAAAGGATAAAATAAATAAAATGTCGATATACAGTATGGGCATTCCCAGATGATGCCCTGTTAGGGTACCCCCTTATGCCCATATATGGAGATCCCCAGGCATCAAACCCAGGCCCTAACTTGCCAAGGCCCTGCTTGGCTTTACTAATTAACATACGTTTTATGCCCATATATGGAGATCCCTGTCCTAATGTCATTAATATTAAGAACATATCTGTGAATGCCCATATTTGGTAATGCCAATATATGGGCATGTTTTGACATAACATTGTTGACTATCATGCAGGGGTCTCCATATATGGGTAACTGGTCCGATATACATCACTGGCCAGATGGTGCAACCTCGCCCTAAAGGGTGAGGTCGCATGTCGCCCCGAGGCGTCTTACTAATATATTTAGTCTTAGTTTTAGTTTAGAAGTCGACAAACATTTTTCACCATTATAGTCGACAAAATCAACACTCGTGTTGAATCACTCTTATCTGTGTAAGCTGATACACTTGATGCCATGACAATCAACTACCGGTACTTTCTGTTTTGTCCTTGTCTCATATCTTCTGGTCACGTAATTTGTCTGCATATATTATATTCTCTATAATGTGTAATACACTTCAGAACGTATCGTGTGATACGGTGTCATCTTGTTCACGCACACGCGACTCAACTGAAACATCACTCACCACCCTTATAGCCGGGCAGATAACAGAAATAATCGTTCACTTGCGGATACAAGCACCAAAATTGGCACACATACTCCTTAGGGATTGCTCTTTTCATAAAACCATCTGGCCAAATCAAATTTCAAGATGGCGGCCATTTTTCAAGATGGCCGCCATAAAATACCATAGACCTGTCCTATTTGAATGATCTTGGTGTCAAATCATACATTTTTCACTATGTAGAATCCAAATTTGGACCCATGGACTTACTCACTGGCTTCCTTGTACCACATATCAGTCCCGGAATCCTAATATTCTGCTAAATTAGAGGTTTGTGTTATGTCTGACTCGGATAAAATGGGTGGTAGTGTATATCTTAGTATTGTTAGAGGTTTATAGTGTGTGTGTGTGTGTGTGTGTGTGTGTGTGTGTGTGTGTGTGTGTGTGTGTGTGTGTGTGTGTGTGTGTGTGTGTGTGTGTGTGTGTGTGTGTGTGTGGTGGGGGGGGGGGGGTAATGTAGTAATGTAGTAACTCAACAGAGCGGATTTCAATGCACAGCGGCTGACGCGGCTAAAATGCATGGTAGATATAATAGCGCCGTGGGATCACTCTTTGTCTAGTCTATTCTTCGACCTTTTCGACTTGGGTAACCCTGCCAGGAGTACAGGAGTACAAGACTCCTGCCGACATAGCTCTGGGGGTCATGGAGACACGCAAACTGCCTCACCACGATAAGGTGATGATCCCGTCGAGGCAGGAGGTAGTTTTTTTTTTCTAGGGCCTAGGCAGTATAGTACAATAGTATAGTAGGCCTATACTACAACGCTTCTAAACCTCGCACCTGCAGCTGCACAGTGCCGTGCAGGTCAGACCAAAGTGGTAGCATTTGCATCGACTGCAGCATTCCAACTTGCATCCACACTTGGTCAGCTGCTGGCAACTCTCTGCAATGGGTGGGAGCTCAGTCCAATCAATCTGCCACAGATCTCCTTTCTTGGTCCAGCCCCAGTTGTCAGGAGTCTGCATTTCTGGTTGACATACTGTTGACTGACTCCAGATGCAGGCCGCTTGATAGGAAGCGCGCTTCACATGTTGCTTCAGTGCTGCTTGCGTTGGAGGAATGGCTTCGTATGGCCTCTGCTTCCGAGCAAACAAGTCCAACCTCGCATCATTGACACCTTCAGCTGTGCTGGATCGGTCGTACATCGTGACCACAAACTTCTCCAAGGTTTTCAGGTCTTCATCATCCACTACAGGTGGGTAATGGCTGAGTTTGCTGAAGACACCAGAAGCCTCATCACAAACATTCCAGGTTTGCCACGCAGACTTCTTCCCCTTTACGCGGAATGCTGAAACAACATCGCAGCCAGTGAAGGCATGGAAGAAGAGCATCCCTTTGCTCTTTTCTGCAAGAGTGCAACACAGGTCATGAACAGAATCCACTTTAAGTTCTGTCTTTGGCCAAAGGCAACCCACTGCCCAGCCCTGAGGCTCATAGGGCAGGAGTCTATGTCCTGTTTCTGTGAGGCTGCTTGATGTACATTAAGTACCCCTAGTGGACATGATAATAGTTTGTCACAGGGACATACCCCAATCCAGCCTTTGATGCTGAGGTCATAGATTCAAGATGTATGACAAGGTCCATATATGGAGTTCCCTGATGTCTTCAATATTAAGCCCATATCTAACAGGACTTCATATGGGAATGCCCATATATGGAGGCCACATTGGCCACATACCACACTAACAGAATCCATATATGGCCAAGACAGATGGCCAAGACAGCCCATATCTGTGTGACTGGTTCTACAGACAGGGATCTCCATGTATGGGCATAAAAGGGTATGTTGTCAGTTGTCATGGACATCATAGTACTTTCACATAACAAATAACTGAGTAAGCATGTTTGGGCTCTCACAGCATATCTCCATATACAGTACATGGACCTCCATATATGGGTACCAGGGGGTCTCCATATATGGGTAAACAGCCGTTTGGATGGCCCCCTGTAGTAACGCTGAGGACACCTGGGGGTCCCGGACCCTGTGGAAGACCCCTGGTATTAGCTACAGAGCCCAGGTACAGGTACAAAAGCTTTTATGCTTCAAGTATGATCTAATTGTTCTGGAGCAGGAGCAGAGCAAGGACTGTACTGAGATAGGCTCAGGGGTCATTCCGGGGGTCCCAGGTGAGGAGAGACCCCCACCAAAAGTCATAAAGGTTATTCTGGCTGCTTCAAAAGTGCAATATATGAACTTAGAATGTTTTAAAACCTTCAAAACAACTCTAATATTATGAGAATTGGACATTAACTGGGTGACATACTGTTCTGCGAGGTCCTAACATAGATGACCCCCCAGAAAGGGGGCTGGGGTCAGGAAAATCTGACACCCATCATTTTCTGACAGTTTGGTCCCTATAAAAGCCAAAGCAGTAAAAAAATACATTTTAGCAAAGAAATCCTTAGAAGTACACTTCTTATCACACTAGGTAGTAACTCCGAGGACCCCCAGGGGTCCCGAAGCCCCTGTGGAAGACCCCTGGTATTTGTTACTACTTTTTTTTTGTTTTCAGAAAAAAAGTTATGATCTAATATGACATTGTTCTGGAGCAGGAGTAGAGCGAGTACTGAGAAAGGCTCAGGGGTCCATCTGGGGGGGTCCCAGGTGAGGAAAGACCCCAACCAAAAGTCAGAAAGCTTATTCTGGCTGCTTCAAAAGTGTAATAAATGAACTCAGAATGTTTTAAAACCTACAAAACAACCCTAATATTAAGAAAATTGGACATTAACTGGCTGGCGTACTGTTCTGGCATGCAGGTCCCAAACTAGATGACCCCCAGAAAGGGGGTGGGGGTCCGGAAAAGTTGACACCCATCATTTTCTCATAGTTTGGACTCTATAGAACCAGGATCTGCAAAAAGATCAATTTTAGCACAAAAATCCTACGGGAGCTGTTTTTTGGACGCATCGCACCACACTATTAGCAGAATATTAAGATTCCGGGACTGATATATGGTACAAGGAAGCCATTGAGTAAGTCCATGGGTCCAAATTTGGATTCTACATAGTGATAAATGTATGATTTGACACCAAAATTATTCAAATAGGACAAGTCTATGGGATTTTATTGCGGAATGCAAGATTACTGTATATTCAATGGCGGCCATCATGAAAATTGGCCGCCATCTTGATTTTTTTTTTGGCCAGATGGTTTTCTGAAAAGAGCAATGCCTAAGGAGTATGTGTGCCAATTTTGGTGCTTGTATCCGCAAGTGAACGATTCACCTGTAATATGCACTTTATCTGCCTCGCTATTAGTTAGAGGGAGACTCATGAGGACCACATGGTTGGTCAACTAAATTCTATATTGATTTTCCTCCTGCTTATGCACATCTGGGAGGAGATTATTCTGACCACAACCGCAATAAACACCATATCCATCCCCCTATCCATTGCTCACACTCTACCACAGATGTGTGCGCGTGCGGTGTGTGATCATCGCATGTCTGTTTGAATAAAAATGTACATGTAGGCTATGTGCAATGCACACTAAACATATACACTAATACACACTCGCGCGCGCGCGCACACACACACACACACACACACACACACACACACACACACACACACACACACACACACACACACACACACACACACACACACACACACACACATACACACACACACACAAATCTGTGTAGGGGGGGATTCACATATTTAACCTTAATATAAATAAAATGCAGATCTAAAAGTTCACAACGTGTCTCGTTGTAAGCTTGTAGATCTGGCGTGCAACTAATCAGGCTTAACTCCAAACTCCAAACCGGAATACCCTGATGTCAGACATCAGCTCCGCATACAGAGATTCCAAACCTTTCGCGCCGATTCCGGAAAACCGCGTATCGGGTCGGGACGGGCACTGCACTCCCTGCTGCATGCGGCGGGGAACACGTGTGCCGAAGTCTGTGTAATGCAAACTCCATTATACCTGTTGTCATAGGACCCGTTTTGAGCATCTGTTTGCCTGTGTCCATTTATGAAGCCGAAGCCGGTGGGATGACATATATACACACATATACATACACACTCACAGAGATGTTTTGTTGACTCATGTGGTGTAGTTGATGTCAGAGCCTTTTATGAAGTGATGTCACAATGAGTCAGCGCGTGCCGGTTTCCTCCGGAACAGCCTGATGTCCGACATCATATCCGCATACGGAGATTCCGAACATTTCACGGCGGTTCCAGAAAACCGCGCATCGGGTCAGGTCGAGGCCAGGCACTGCACTCCGCACCGAGCCGCGGAACGCGCATGCCGAATCTGAAGCCGGTGGGACGAACGGTTTCTCGAGATACGCGGATTACATACACGCACGCACGCAGAGACTTCTCGCATTTATTGTAAGATTAACCACTTGAACCCTAGCGTCCATAGTGTATTCTTGAGAACTTTAGCCAAAAATAGCAGATCTACAAGCTCACATTGCAAGCCTGATTCAAAAACAATACCGTTTCTATTGTGAGGACCAGGAAACAAAGTCTTCTGCACACCTGATCAGCTCAGAGACGACGGGTGCGTAGGCAGGGTCACAGCCCATCCTCAGGCTTCTGCTGCAGATGCGTGAGGAAGGTCTGTGACCCAAACGTTGCATAATAATAAAAGTGTTCTTTTTGCCAGTGTAGATGGTGTGCGGGTCATTATGTAGGCTACATTCTGTGCATCTTTTTAGAATATATTGTGAGGAGGACCAGAAAAATGGTCATCACAACGTCTATTTGTAAAGTTCTAGTGCTGCACTTGGGGCGATATTTGCCCTCTCCACACCATGAATGCAGTTTTTTTTTTCACTATGGTGAAAGAAACGCAGATGCCCTCTTTCCGAAGGCAGCATTAAAGAGAATTACCTTGTCCAAACTCTCCATTGACACATTTAATGCAGCATCTTGAAAGAATTGCCATCACTGTGTAGAAATCCATGCCATACACCACATCTCCAGTATTTCCGTTTTTAAGCTTAATGTGTGGAATCAAGCACTGAAAATAGCCGACCTCCAAGCTCACGCGCTGCGGCGCTATTTTCAATATTTTCACCAAAAGGCCCTTTTAGACATTTCAGCCCCTGCCTCTCTAACATTCTCTGCACGTCCCTGCACACACACACACACACCTTATCTTCCGGCAGTAAAAGCCCAGACCCCTGAACCTACGCTAAGGCAGGATGACACATCAGGATAATCACTCCCCCCCCATACCACATGAAGCCGTGGCCCCCACATGACAGCCCAGATCAATTAGACACCATTAAAAAGGCTGCTCCCCGAACAGCGGAGAGGGACTTCCTGATGTCTCTCTTTTCTCTGCATGGTGCTAACCAAATCCATCCTCCTCCTCTCCCCCCCAAACCTAATTACAGGTAGAGAGATACGGGCGCGAGAGATGAAAAGCTTTCGCGAGATGCTTTGATGGATTGCGGGGCCCTGCGAAAACAGAGCAAACAGGTAATTAACATGACAATGGGGATGAGGCAGGGGCCCCCATACAAAAAGACACAAGAGGGGAGGAAAGGAGGAGAACGGGAGAAGAAAGAGACCAAAGTGGAGAAATAGAGGGGAGCTGAGGACCATCTGTGAATAAAACTTTGATGCGTGCTGAAATCCTTTCAATATATATGCATCGAGCCAAATGGAAGACTGGAATTGCACACAGAGCCATAGTGCGCGGCTGTATTTCTTATAAGGGCAAAGGGGAGTGAGTTGTGGGTTAATGGAGGTGTCGAAAACCTTGAGCAGGGGATAAATAATTTACACCTTGACAAAGTACACCTCATCAATATTTCAGTTCAACATATTTATGGGTGAATCATGAAAGCTGGATATGCACTGTGATGGCAGTATCGGTTTTTAATTGTCAGGTGGGTATAATGTTAGCACGAGCTAAGAGGCGCTGTTCCTGTTATGTTACAGGGCAGTGGCTGTCAAAACATTTTCATGTCAAGGACCTAACAAATTCATAATGTATTTGGCTGCGGACCCCCCATTAAAAAAAGATTTCGAGCCAGGGGCTCCAGAAGACATTTGTCAAGATCTGTTAACATATTTTGAAAATAGCAAATCTACAAGCTCAAGAGTGAGCTGAGCTTGTGTATATTTGCAGGCTTATAGGGTGTAAAGGGAAACCCCAAATCACCTTTTCTATAAATATATATATCAATGTGTCACTCACTTGTGATACTGAGCAATGATATGACATGATATCGCTCATAGGCAGAAGAGAAATGTTTGGCGCCACTCATTACATATTTGCTCACTCTGTTCAATTTCTGCAAGGTGACAGGTCTTAGATTTTAGAGTTGTTTCCTCAAATGTAATTTTTTATCATTTAGTATTTTCAAAGGTTTTAGTAGGATATAAAGAGGCGGGGTGTCCTGACCCTTTAAGTGTTCCTCATTTTGCCGGGGACCCCCTGGAGTCCCCTTCAAGGACCCCAGGGGTTTCCCAGACCCCACTAGAGAACCAGTACTATTAGGGGGACGTGTGGCAGTGTTCTACGCGTCATTGCCGTGATATCACTATTCATTTCATTCACTCTGAACAAGTATTCAGATATAATACTGACAGCCGGCAGTGGTTCAGGAGGAAGAGCGGCCGCCTTGGATTTCCATGTTCTGTACCCTCGAGCAAGACACTGAAACCCAAACTGTTCCCGATGAGTTGGTTAAGTTGGCGCCTTGCATCGTTTCTGCTGGTGTGAATGTATGTGTGAATGGGTGAATGTGACGTACAAGTAAAGCACTTTGAAGGGTTGGAAAGACTAGAAAGGATGCAGTACATAGTACCATTTAGTCCCAACCAGAGACAACATTGTCTGCTTCCTTCTAATCTCACTGTTCCAAGTGCCAGGGTAAACAGCAATAACCAATGAAGAAGTTGTGGTAGTTGTAGTAATAACAAAATAATGACAATTATGGTGATAAACATATTTATTGTATAGCCTATTTCTCAATATCTCATTTGATATTGAGATGAAATATCACAATAATAGTTTTGTCTACAAAATATTATTGGTTATCTACACTTTGCGCATATCACATCTGAATGTAGTAATATAAATATTGTATATTGTAATCGTATTGTTTTAGTAAATGCATTGTTGCAATATTTGTGAAAGGTTTATTTTCCCAAGTTTTACATCTCCCAATAATTACCTGTACATCTATATTAATGTTGTAGACTGTTTTTGAAAGCTGATATGCTCCCATAATAGTGCACATTTAGACCCATTCCCATACTGCATGCTACCAGTAAGACTCCCTAATCGGGAGATAAGCGACCGTTGGTCGCTTATCTCCACAAATAGGGCTTATTTCCAAAATCTTCCTGATCCATGTTGATGACATGAGTGTAGACATACTGTGTACCGATTTGCGTGATTTTAGGGCAAAAACTTTAGGAGCAGTGTCCAAAAATGTGTTTTACAAGAATGGGCCTCATGGTGGCGCTACAAGAGGGCCATGTGAGAAATGAGGGGTGGGGTCTCCGTGTTGCCTTGGCGGACGAATAGGTACCGGCCCCGGCTCTCCCGGACGCTCCTAGCCCGAGTTACGGCATTTTATGTGAGCTGCAGTGGAGGGGGTCCTCCACTGGGGGCGTCACCACTTTTGCATCCATTCTGGAGCACCAGGAGTGGGTGGTCCCCAGGAATTCCCTGTGAGCAGCCCCGTTGGGGGTGGTCATTTGGTCATTTTTGCACATTTGGTCATTTTTTACACCTGGGGGTCCCCCAGGGACCTGGGGGTCCCTGGAGCTCCGGGGATCCTTGGAGGTAAGGAGTGTGTGTGCAAAATTTGGCATGGATGGGGGCAACGGTTGTGGAGATATGAGCAGGGCAAAAGTGTGACGTGTGACGTGTGACTGACAGACAGACAGACGGACAGCCCGTGGAGGTTTTGGTAGTAAATGCGACCTACGGTCGCAATAATAGAGAAAAGACAGTTTAAGAATAAACCACAACTTCCTGCAAAACAGTTCCTAAACCTGTGACGAGATAGTAAAGCTAGTTCAGAGATAAGCACACTAGACACGAACATCCAAACTTGTTGCTCTTATTTGGATCCACGTATCAGCTGAAAAAAACAACAAAAAAAGATAGATTAGAATCTAATCAATCTAATCATTAGATAATGATATGTACATTATTTCATGCTACTGTTGCTGTGGTGGAAAGGGTACTCTGTTTTGGTTTACTTAAAAACAAATAGCAATATCATAATGCAGAAAATAAATACTCTGTTACAACAACAAGTAAAAGTTCTGCATTCAAAACTTCTGTCGAGTAAAAGCACTAAAGTATTAGCTTTTTTTTAAATAGCTAGACCAAATAATGTAAAAAGAGGTCCCATTACCTATACTTCGCACATTTATGCATATTTTGCACATATATATTGTACATATATATTGTAACAGTGTTGATTGAAGTATTTATATTTGCACAGCATGCTCTTTAATCATTTGCGCAATTAGATATCTTTGCACACAAAGAAAAAATAAAAGTATAAAATAGGGCTTTGATTGATTGATTGATTGATTGAAGACTTTATTAGAAGTTTGCATAGGAAAAGGTACAGTTTCATGACGGTACAGTTCACTGGTACAAGGTCTACTAAAAGGAGATCCTAGAAAAGACTAAGCTTACTATGCAGTATGGTCAGGAAAAAAAGGGAAAACATTTAAAAAAACAATTAAAGAAAAAGTAAAATAAAAACATACAGTAGGTAAATACAAAGAAGGGTCAGGGGGAGGGTAGGGCTGGGCTATGTTTGTTTTTACCAGTTGCGAACAGCTGCTGCCTGTAAGTGGTTTTTCAGGGCGATTTTAAAGGATGCTAGTGATCCACACTCCTTTAAGGCCTTCGGTAAGGCGTTCCACATGTTTGTGAAGAAGAACGAGTTTGACCCTTTCTTTGAGGTGACTGGGTTGAACGTGATCTGTGGTGCTGCCAATAGGTCCTAATAACAATCTTATTGATTGATTGATTGATTGATTGAAGAAGTTTGCAATAGAAAAAAAGTAGAAAACGTAGAAAAAAGTACAGTTCCATGACTAGAAAGCCGAGGCTTATTTCCACAGGAACCACACTTTAAGTACCTCATAACATTGAAAGACAGACGGATAGAACATAGTACTTTATCTAGGATAATATCAATTTCAAAAGCAGAAAAAGCATAACATTATATATTAACATATTCAAGTAAAGTAAAGTAGGCCTATGCTACATCAAAACAGCACTAAAGTACATTACTTGAGTAGTTAGTGTTGTATTGAGTATGAGGCTCAGTCATGTGGGAATGATGCATGTTTGACTGCTCTTGGGACTGGGGGCAGTGTTGCCAAGTCTGCTTATTCTAAGCGACTTTGGGCTTTTTTTGTTTTAGTAGCCAATTATTTTTCACCCCAAAATAGCCGTTATGCCAATTAATTCCTCCCCACACACATTTCTGTGTTGTCACAGCTGTGGTATACTGACTCACCTGCCAGTAAATAGCCCCCACCAGGAGGACGTATAGCCTTCATGCGTCCCACTCCTCCTATACCCAACACTCCCCGCTGACAGGTCCCCAGCCCGTAGTAATATAGTGACATATATCACCCTACCAGGCACGTGCACACATATACATCAGTCCTTTTATCTGTCTGTAAAAAGTGCCCTCTCCAGACCATGAATGCCGTTTTACCTATGGTGAAAGAAATGCAAATGCCCCACTACCATGCCATACCTGAAGGCAGCATTCAAGAGAATTGCCTTGTCCAAACTCTCCTGAACTTGAAGGCAGCATCTCATGTTGAAATAATTGCCCTCTCTGTGTAGAGATCCATGCCGTTACACAACATCTCCAGTATAGACTTGATATGCTTAGTTTAGGGTGGTATCACACACTGAAAATAGCCGACCTCCAAGCTCACAACGCGTCGCGCAGCGACGCGTTGTGATCTTGGAGGTCTGCTATTTTCGATATTTCCACCAAAAGGCCCTTTTAGAAATGTCAGCCCCTGCCTCTCTAACATTCTTTGCGCATCCCTGCACCCTACCACCCTTTCTTTGGTCTTATTTCGTCGCCCCTCCCATTTGTATGTGAGAGCTGGCATGAACTTCTGGGAACTCAGATTACTTAAAGTGTAGTGCTTGTTTGGGCTTGCTTCCTATTATGTTGTTTACTTTAAACCATACTAGCGGTTCTCAAAATGTTCATTCCCAGGACCCCAAAATTAATATGTAGGCTATTTGCCCACGGACCCCCATCTGAAAGTATTTGTGCCAGGGACCCATTCGTGTATTTAAACATTTTAAATTCCAAGATTTTCTTATTAAAAAATCAGATCCACAATCTCACAGGACCCATGTACATAGTCCATGATGTGGCAAAATAGTTGCTTCTATTGGGCTTGTTTTCATAGACCTGGATGCTTATTTCTCTCGCAAAGTCTGGCAACACTGACAGGGGGAGGTGCTGAACACTCAGCCCTGAATGACTGTCTTCATTTCCTGCTGACTGTAGGAGTCATATAACCCAATGGTTCTCAACCTGTGGATCAGGACCCCCAGAGGGGTCCCCAAATTATTTTGGGGGGTCCCCAGATGATTAACTTAATGTGAAACATTGTTCCCTCACTCAACAGTGAACAAATCAACATACCGTTTAAGTGTATAGAGGGTATTTGCACATGTCTAAAGTTACAATTTAAGGACTTTTTTTACACATCTGAAATGAAGAATTATACATTGGTCAAATTGTCAAATATTAGAGGCTGAAATTGTGAAAATGGCCGATCTACATGCTCACCACATGCTTACATACATGAGTTGTGAGCATGCAGATCTGCTATTTTCACAATAGAACCATGTTATACAAAATGTAATGCCTCAACTCTTATTGCTCGTCAGGGTTGGGTTAGGGTTCCCAGTTAAAATATGATTATTTTGGGGGTCGCAGCTTGAAAAGGTTGAGAACCACTGATATAACCAACCAGTGATGCACACTAACTAAGTACAGTTACTCAAGCACTGTACTTTTAACTCATACAGTGCCATCCGGCCACAAGGGGTGCTAGAGTGCCAGAAATTTATCCATAGACCTTCTTTATAGCTTTCGTCGACCCTCTCCCAACTGGCTTGTGTTTTCACTCCAGTCAATGCTATGGGTGTCGAGAGGAGGAAGCTAGCTGACACGTAGCCAAAATGCTAACCCATTTAGAAGCCCGATCTAAAGCTATTTCAGCCGCAAAAAACTTTCTCTTTGGGTCTGGGGACACAATCCGGAGAAAATCCTGTCTAAAGATGTGATTTATTATTGGAGTGGGCGGCGCGATTTGGCCGTTAGCGCGAATACGGCCCGTGGATGGCCGAGTCTAAGTCCCGGCCAAGGATGGACGTCTAGACCGGGGCTTCGTTGAGGCCTCCGATAAAATAATTCATTTTATTAAATATCCCGGACATGTTCGGGATAGGCACCCTGGAATACGTCGCGCCGCCTACAATGAACATTCGGTGAACATTGGGGGGGGTCTAAACTTTATTTTAAACCATTTTCAATGGAATAAATCGTCGGAGCATCTAGCATCTCTCGTTGGTGAGCGCTGGGCGAGCCGGGACCACCCACGTTGCTCCAAGCAGCTCGAGGTAAGTAAAATAGCAAATAAAAAATTGTTTTTGATCCAGAATATCCCGAACATGTTCGGGATAGGCACTTAAAGGGTTAAATACAATTCTGAGGTATACTTTTTACTTCACTACATTTATTTGACAGAACTGTTACTAGTTTAAATACATCGCATATTTAGATAATTAATAATCAATTAAAGAATATATATCAAACATCTTGCAATTTCCTCCAATCATATGCAATCTATAAGCTCACAACGTGTTGCGTATACTTTGTGAACTTGTACATCAGCTATTTTCATAGCTAAAGTATAAATATGGCGTATGTGGTTAATGATCAACGATTATTAGTCCAATAACATGATAGAAATGGATCTGAAATGGGCATTCTGCAAAATGAGAACGTTGCTACTTTAAGTATTTTGATCCTACTTTTGTACTTTGACTTCAAAGTTCAAATTCAAAGCTATTAAAATAATTAATAGCTAATAAAAATTCAAAGCTCCTCCTCCTCATTATCTCCTTCTTGGTCATCATGTCTATAAGGAATCAGGCACAAAGCATCAAAACCAGTTCAACATGAGAAGGCCCAACGGAAGAGAAATGTTTTCAGGATTTCAGGATTACAGTTTGGCTCTGGCAAAAAAGCAGCTCCCTGCAACTAAATAATAAGTGAAAGATATTCTTATATGCTTGACCAGCTCTTCAAAACTTTCTAAATATTAATTGAGTAAACCTAACTCTGGATTTGATATGAGATTTGGAGACCCAACACCTTATAAATTCCATTCATCTCTCATCCAATGAATTATCAACCACCTAACTCAAGTTAATCACTTGACAAAAACATGATTTAATTGCGATTCCATCATGAATTATTTAAGTCGCTCTAAAAATATTTGTTTCCAAACACTTCCAATCACTTTTTAGGATGTACTTACCTCTTCAACTGGTGAATTTTGTTCAGAGGGTGTCGGGGGGTCCTCTTGTGTGTTTGTTTGTTCCATTCTGCAAAGTTATCATATAGAGAAAGATTTCAGATTGAAAATCAAAACCTTTGGTACAACATTTTCAAAAGAAGATGATTGATTTAGAACTTCAACAAAATGGTTTCAAATTCAAAGAGTAGGCCTACTTCTTCCACCACTGCTTACAATGCAATATTATGTTTAACGGTGTAGACATAACCGCACGTAAAGCAACACATTAAAGCTGCACTATGTAACCTTACACTCCTACCCAGGATTTAAACCCGGTTTCCTACGCAAGTGCTGAAATCTTTATCATTGAGCCTGCCTGCTTGCTCAGGGGATAAATTGAATCTTGTGAGGAAGGTAGAGCGCGCACATCAGTGGCTCTGATGTATTATGTCCTGATAAAGATCTGAATTGATCGAAACGTTGACGACACAATACAAATACAGCATGGTTTTTTCCAGCATTACCAGTGTGCAGGCTCTATTTCTTTTTGTGATCAATTGAATCTTGAGATTCGTGTCAGATCTTGTGTCTAGGTGAGACGTGACCTTTGACACAATCTAAATGTCTCAATAGAGCATCGCAGTTTAAGCCACACCCGTCCTCACTCCGGTGTCGGAAGCGTTTTCCCCCATACATTTCATCCATAGACATTTCATAAAGTATTTATTTAAACGTCTTTTTAATTAGAAAGCTTAAAAAAAGACGAGGATAAAGTTGTACCCTCGTCTTTTTTCAGCTTTCTAATTAATCGTTGCATGCAAAAAATAGTGTTTATTGTCCTGATTCCTCACCAGCCGGGGTGGCTTTGTCAGAGGCTTAAAATACGTTTTAAATAAATACTTTATGAAATGTCTATGGATGAAATGCATGGGGGAAAACGCTTCCGACACCGGAGTGAGGGCGGGCGTGGCTTAAACTGCGATGCTCTATAGAAGAGCAGGGAGACAAAATACAACCACCCCAATTGCATAAGTTATAGTCAACTATATAGATTGGACAGAATTACATTTTATTCATTCTAAAAACAAATTACATAGTGCTCAGCTATGAGGTCATACAATATACTTTACACAACACTTTGCTGTGTTATGATTAGACAAATACATGACGTTTTTGTGTTTCAGTAACATTTATTTTATACTATTTTAAGGCTGTCTAATTAATTTGTGAGCTGCATGGTTTCTCTTCAGATTTCATTAATTTACAGTGAAAATTAATCAGCAGTTAATATTCCAGAAGTAGTATTCAGGACAAGCATGATGCTGTATTAATAGACTGCTCCTAATAGTTAGGCTGGGTAAATGCAGACAGACAGACAGACAGACAGAGCATGGATTCCAGGTATTTGCAAATGGACTTTGTAAATGACCCAATAAATAAAGTAAAGGGGACACAATTATTATACTAAAATATTGAACAGTTTACTAAGAGCACATGTAGCAACAAATCCTTGCTACCATGGCAGAAACCTTGTAGGTCCAAAACGGTTACTTTTCAGGAAACGTGAACCTGCGATCCAATAGAGCCAATGTAATTATTTAGCTCTTGTTAATAGTTTTCATTAGTTCAATAGCCTATACTGGTAAAATCCACAGACATAATTTATCACGTCCAATTTTACTTTAACCCATTAAGGTAACGTATTATTACGCATTATTTTATGCTTTAACTATTAAAAAATAGCAGATATACAAGCTCAAAGCGAGCTTGTAGATCTGCTTTTTCATGTCAAGGACCCCCAAAATGATATGTATTTGACCACGGACCTCATCTCAAAACCTTTAGTTCCAGGGAACCACAGAAGCAAAATTTTAGTTACAAATGCTCATATATTCAAAGATTTGCACAACATTTTCGCGACTTTTCACAAAAATAGCAGATCTACGGTAGGCCTACAAGCTCACAGTGCGGCACTCAGTGCCACGCTGTGAGCTTGTGTATCTGCTATTTTTCAATAGCTAAAGTATAAAATAAAATCTATCAAAAATCTATCCACAAGCTCACAGCGCGTGGTGTTTATTTGTTCTACTTTAGTGTGATACTGTTGAAATATGAAGATAGCAGGTTTCTGCCCGACAGCAAGGACGACATGGCAACTCTCCATTCCCAGTGATTGATCTGCTCTCAGGCCAAAATGATGACCCAAACAAACCAGAAAAACATGCTGCACTGCCCAGTTCACATTACTGGAATACATTATGAACACTTCTGTGGGATTATGCCGTTGAACAAGATCCGTTTTATTTGGGGTTTTAATCCATTAACCTTCATTTTTCTTTTATAGTGCCCATAATGCAGAAAAGGGAAATTCTTCAAAATGTAAAACAACTAGAGGTTCGCGGCCCTTCAGGCCGCTCACATCTAGAGTCCACGCCCGCTTCTTTACTAAAAAACTTTTTTTTTCAAAAAAAAAAAGTTTTTAAAAAAAAAAAAAAGTTAAAAAAAAAAAAAAAAAAAAATGTTTTGGGGGGGAACTACTGTGGCGGAACTATTGTGCCGCAGCGCACGTTTCCGGTCGGACATATTTGACCGCCGGACGCACTTCCGGTTAAGAACTCCGTGTGCCGGGGGTTCCGACAAGATGGCGACCGAGTAGGACGCGTTTGTTGAGCTCTGTGGAGGTGCATAGTTTTCACATTTTTTAAGCCCATTTTTTACTGCCTTTATAGTTCTTTTGAGACTTTAAACGCCCAAAACACTGGTGAGCGTCTGTTTTTGCAGTTGTTTCGTGTTTCATGCCGAATACGATTAACACGAGGTCGAGGAGTACCAGGTCTCCGACCGCAAACGCCGACAACATGGCCGGCGCAATGCAGGGCGACGCTGACGCTCCGGTTACAAAGAGCATGCTGCGCGAGGTCCTCAAGGAATCACTGAAAGAGTTTATGGATGGTTTTATTCAACCCATGATGCTTGGCTTGGAGAAGAAATTACTGAAGAAGATTGATGACTTCGGAAAGGAGCTGCGTCCTGCAGTCGCCACGCTGAACACGACCGTGGCTGAACAAGGGGAGGCCATTGAGAACTTTGGTTCCTCCATGGACAGTTTGCAGATGTGTATCACTGAATTGGAGAGAAGATGTGCTAATCTGGAGGAGAAGCTCGTCATAGCAGAAGACCGGAGTCGTAGGAACAACATAAGAGTGATTGGGATCTCTCCTGGGCTAGAAAAGGCTGACCCAGTGGCCTTTATCCAGTCTTTTTTGCAGAAAACATTCCCCGACGAGTTTCCCGACTCCCCCCCGGAGGTGGATCGTGCTCATCGGACCGGCAATCCACGTTCTGATAAGCCAAGGGCTTTCCTGGCAAGGATCCATTTTTTCCGGGTAAAGGAACGCATACTCCAGCTCTCCAGGAAAGCAGGCCAACTGACATACAATGGCAAAAAGGTGTATATTTTCCCCGACTGGTCTGCTGAAACATCAAAGAGAAGGGCAGCTTTCGGGCCAGTAAAGGAATTCCTACGTTCCATCGCCGCGGAAGGGGTTAAATACGGAATAAGGCACCCGAGCAAATTCTGGATAACCGTGGATGAGGCGACTTCTACTTTCAACTCACCCAAGGAAGCTCTGGCCTTTTGCAAGGATAAGTTCAAGACTCCAGGTGCTGCGGACGAGACTCTAGCTACGCAGGATGATGAGACGACAGTTACAGAGAACTAACTTTTACCAGGGACACTTTTGCTTTCGTGATCGCGTGCTTTCAAACACATTCTGCCGATGTGATATCCTTTTGCCTTTAATGGACTGTTGGTAAACTGGCTGGGACTTTGGAGATGACTTTTACGCAGCGTCTTTCTTTCCTCACTCTCTCCTCCTCCTCCTCCCCAAAGGGTGAGTTGTTAATGTAAGCCTACTTATTGTTTCGGACTCATCATCTGACTTGACGTTGTGTTTTCAAGTGTTTCGTTTCATAATACCTATTTTATTTGTTTTATTTTTTAACAAGATCTGTAAGCAGATGGGTGTTACTCGTTTTAATTTAGGTTACCGCAAGGAGAGAGGATTTAGGGCTGCTAAAGCTATAAGCATAATTCACTGTCTTTTTTGTTTGAATATAATGGACACTGTTCTTGTTATTATTGTATTCCTTTTCTTTGCTCTTATTGAGCGTTGTGCTGCTTACTATATAGGTCTAGAGGGTTTTATCTCTCTCTGTTAAGCTTTGTCTAACGTGTTCCGTGTCGCGGTTCGGACGGAGCCTGCTCTCTCTATCGTCTTCCCTCTGTGTCTCTCTATCTGTCTCGGCTTTCCCTCTCTCTCTCTCTCTCTCTCTCTCTCTGGCTCTCTCTCTCGCTGTGTGTGTGTGTGTGTGTGTCTTTCTCTCTCTCTCTCTCTCTCTCTCTCTCTCTCTCTCTCTCTCTCTCTCTCTCTCTCTTTCTGTTAGGTAATGGCGGCTATGTTGGTTGTTAGTTTATGGTTCGTTTATGCCGCCTAAAACGCTACTTTTTCGGGTAGGAGGGCGAGACTGGGCTTTGGCCTTTGTATTGAGTAATGTAGCCTACTGTTTAAGGTGAAACAGATATAAATAATATGGTCTAAATTGTGAAGGCTCCGCGGTTCCAGAGACCACTCGCTCTCCCGCCCTTTCTCTATGTCTCTCTACCTATCTCTGCTTCTCCTCTCTCTCTCTCTCTCTCTCTCTCTCTCCCTGGCTCATTGACTCGTTCTTTTTTTTCCTTTTTTTTCTAATCTCAATAGCTGGCGGATGTACGATCTCGTGGCGCGTTGGCTCTACGTGCTTGTGGATCCGCTGTCTGGGGGGGGGGGGGGGGGGGTAGTTATTTACCTACTTTACTTGTTGCCTTCTAAAATGTTAATTTCTTGATGGGGGGGAGAGGGGAGCTCTGTATTGGGATATTTATTTTGTAGTCGTGATTGGGTAGGTTCACTGTTTGAAGTATGGTAGTTTACTGTTTAAGACGGAAACAGACTTAACTAATATGATTGACATTTATCTAAGTTTGCACTGGCCTTTTGGGCATGTACAGGGAGCTGTATATGGCGCAGTATGCATTATGTGTGCTGTGTTGTATATGGTTTCCTGATCATACATAACTGTGTTTTATGTAAATACTTATGTATACAGACTTTTCTTTTCTTTCCTTTTTTTCCCCCTTCTAATTAGTAATTATGGTTTGTATGCATGGATGCATGGGGGGGCTGTATGTGGCGCAGTATGCATTAACACTGTGTGTGCTTTGCTGCATATGGCCCCCCGGATGTGCTTTTAATTTCTATTTCTAACTACATATGTAAGTGCATATATTTTTATATCATATACACTGATTTCCTTTTTTATTTATTTTTATTATTAATATTATATTAGTGCCTTGTCGTGGTGACAGCCTTATTTCCACTTATCTGTCACAAGTGTTTGGTTATTTGCATTAGCGTGGCTTATAGGGCTTTATCACATTCTAAATGGGCCTAATGCTGGACTGATTATTATTATTACAGTTGTTATAGTCCCCTCAATTTTTTTTTTTCCCTTTATTCTTTTCTTTTTTCTCTCCCCCTTCTTTACTAGAAATGTTAACATACCATTCTCATTTATTTAAGTGATATGAAGTGGGGAGATTGATCATAATTTGAGCTGATGGAATGTTTGAGAGCTATTCAGCCACAAGAAGGCACTTTTTTGTTGTTGTTGTTTTTACTTTGGTGATCTGTTATATATTTACATAACCACCAGAGGGCAATGTATGGTTACTTTTGGGCAGTTACTTGTTTGCACTCTCTGACAGAGTGAAATGAAGGTTGACTAATAGGTTGATGGGGTGGGGAACTGTTTTTGTGCACTCTGATGCTAATGGGGTTTTCCCCCTCAAGCTTCAATGTTATGTGTTTTTTTATGTTCGTTTGATGTTGCTTTTTCCTTTCTGTTCCTTTTGGGGTTGTTTTGTTTTTCTGTTGGGAAGGTTTGTTGTGAGGGACCAACTAGGAAATTCTAAAATGTTCTACTGTGCTTGCTGTGCGTATGGTTTGAACCACAATTATGACAGAATATAAATTTCTAAGTTTCAATGTAAGGGGAGCGAATATACCGCATAAGCGAACCAGCATTTTGGGGGTTTTGCGATCTAAATCAATTGACTTTGCATTTATACAGGAGTCTCATCTTTTAAAAGAGCATTCCAACCGATTGGCTAATAAACATTATCGTGTTTTAGCCTTTTCAGCTGCTTCTTCCAAAACCAAGGGAGTAGCCATATTGGCTAGACGTAACCTTAGGTTGGATTTTTTGGGTGATTGGTCTGACAGTGACGGGAGGATAGCTGTTGCTAAAATCCGCTTGGAGGGTAAAATGCTAGCACTAGTCTCTGTGTATGCTCCAAATGTTTTAGACAAAGAGTTTTACAAATTACTAACTAAAACCTTATTGGAACTGACGGATTTCAAAATCATTGTTGGTGCTGACTTCAATGCAACATGGCAACATAACCTAGATAGATCCACTGGGGTAGAAAGCAGAGAACAAGCACTAGCGTCTGCAGAACTACGTGCTTGGGCAAACTCAACTGGCTTACTCGACATCTGGCGTTTAATGAACCCAACGGTTAGAGATTTTTCTTTTCTGTCGGGTAGGCATGCTTCATTCTCTAGGATCGATTACGTTTTTGCCCCTGTTAGCTTGTTTCATAAAATTGCCAAGGTAGAGTTGCTCCCAATGTCACTCTCGGATCACAAGGCGGTGCTGTGTGTTGCTTCACTGAAACAGGTTATAGATAGAGCTCCTAGATGGCGGTTTAACACCACACTGCTGCGCGATGCGGCATTTGTAGCTCAGTTTCAAACTGGTTTGCGTGAATTTATAAATATCAATACAGGCTCAGTTGAGGATCCCAGAATTCTTTGGGATGCAATTAAAGGCTTTATCAGGAGTAATACAACCCTCTATGCGTCCACTCAGAGAAAATTAAGGTCAGCCAAACTGGTGGAATTGGAATCTCGGTTTTCTACTTTGGATAATTCTCTCCAAAATAACTTTGATGTTAGTACAGCAACTCAGAGGGAGCTAGTTAAGAAAGAAATTAACTCCATTCTCAAGCGCCGCTCAGAATTTCAAATGAAACGCACAAGGCAAAACTACTATTTTAATAGTGCAAGACCCAGTCACTTACTGGCTTTACGTCTTAGATCCAATGAGCATTTTGCTGATATTGTTAGTGTCAAATCAACAACGGGAGCCATGGTTACAGAACCCAAAGAGGTCAATGCCACGTTTCGTGCTTTTTATGATGAGCTCTACACCTCCGAGGTCATTCACGATGATGCAGTATGCAATAATTTTTTATCCAACATACAGTTACCAACCCTTAGCGAGGCGGATGCGGAAGCCTTAGATAGACCGCTCCATCTGGCGGAATTACAGGAAGCTGTGCTCGCAATGCGTAGGGGCAAGTCGCCTGGTTTGGATGGGATACCCCCTGAACTTTATGCCATCTTTTGGGAAGATCTAGGTCAGCTGATGCTAGACATGTTTCGAAATGCAATTGAAAGTGGCTCTTTCTCCAGGGATGTGAATGTAGCTATTATATCATTATTGTTGAAGAAGAACAAGGATCCCACAGATTGCGCAAGCTATAGACCGCTTTCACTTTTGAATTCTGATCTAAAAGTTTTTGCTAAGGTGCTTGCGCGTCGCTTGCAGGGTTTTATGACCACCTTAGTACACTGTGATCAGACAGGTTTCATAGGAACTAGACTAGCCTCTGATAATGCTAGACGACTATTGCATATCATCGATAGGGCTAAGGAGCTGAGGACCCCCGCCGCAGTGTTGTCGCTCGATGCGTTGAAGGCATTTGATCGTCTGGAATGGTCTTACCTGTGGGCTGTACTAGATAAAATGGGATTTGGTGCTTCATTCATACATTTTGTTAAAGTACTTTATTCTAATCCGTCAGCGATGGTCCTAACCGGTAAGATCTGTTCGCCGCTATTCACGATTGGCAGATCTTCGAGGCAGGGTTGTCCCCTTAGTCCTCTCCTTTTCGCACTTTCACTCGAACCCTTGGCTCAGACAGTGCGTCAGTCTGCAGATATTACTCCTGTTTCGATTAACAACACACAGCATCGCATTTCCCTATATGCTGACGATATTCTACTGTTCATTGAGAATGCACCACAGTCAATTACTCACGTCCTTCAAATCTTTGATCAGTTCAGTTCCATTTCCGGCTACAAAATTAATTGGACGAAGTCAGCCCTTCTACCTCTAAATGATCAGATGAGATCTGCTATCCTGCCGCCCATAATCCCAGTAGTAAGCCAATTCAAATATCTTGGCATAGATATTTTCCCCTCTCTTCAGGCTATTGTTAAGAACAACTATGGTGACACTCTAAATAAGATTTGTCTTGATTTAGATAGATGGTCATCTTTGCCCAACTCTCTCCAAGCTCGAGTTTCAATCATAAAGATGAATGTTCTTCCTAGGGTTAACTTTGTAAGCTCTATGCTCCCTTTGCCACCACCGCCGCAATACTGGAATAAGCTTCACTCTTCGATATCTAAGTTTGTGTGGAAAGGGAAACGCCCTCGTCTTAAACTTTCTCTATTACAACGTGCTAGAGATGATGGCGGCCTTTCATTGCCCAACTTTAAATTTTATTATTGGGCCTTCACGCTCCGCCCCCTTTTAAATTGGTTTAACCCAGCAAAT